>NW_026000081.1:3559900-3601805 GCF_001458135.2 Marmota marmota marmota
TCTCTCTCTCTCTCTCTCTCTCTCTCTTTCTCTCTCTCTTTCTTCCTTACCAGGGATTGAACTCAGGGGCTCTTAATCACTAAGCCATATCCCCATCCCTTTTTTATACTTTATTAGAGACAGGATCTTGCTGAATTGCTTAGGGCCTCACTAAGTTGATGAGGCTGGTTTTGAACTCATAATCCTCCTGCCTCAGGCCTTAGGCTCCTGAGTTGCTGGGATTACAGGCATGCTCCATCACCCCTGGCTAGATGAATATCTTTGGTTAGGGTCAATGTACTCAAAACTGGGCAGTCCTGGGTAGTGATTTCTGACTTATTATACTTTTATGTAAACTATCTAACTTTTACTATCATAATAAAACTAAGAGAAGTAAATTTGGCTATCTTTATGATACTGAGGAATATAAATTTAAGGATGTTTTCACTTATTAACTGTTGTTCTTCAGACATGGGGTAAAAATGCAGGCCTTCTCCCAAGATGTTATGGTTTGGGTGTGAAGTGTCCCCCCAAAAGCTCACGTGTGAGACAATGCAAGAAAGTTCAATGAATTAACCACCTGGTGGGATTAAATGAGTGGTAACTGAAGGCACATGGGGTGTGGCTGGAGGAGGTGGGGCATTGGGGAAGTGACTTTGGGATATATAGTTTTATCTGGAGAGTGGACTCTCTCTCTCTCTCTCTCTCTCTCCTTCCTGATCATCATGTGAGCTGCTTCCCTCTGCCACACTCTTCCTCCATGATGTTCAGCCTCCCCTGGAGCCTTGAAGAGCGAAGCCTTCTGTCCATTGATGTGTTCTGGTTAGGTCTTTTAGTCACAGCAGCGAAAAAGCTGACTAAAACACAAGACAAAGATTCTTTCCAGGGGCTGAGGGTTTGGCTCAGTGGTAGAGCGCTCACCTTGCATGTGCAAGGTCCTGGGTTCGATCCTTAGCACCACATAAAAATAAATAAATAAGATAAAGTGATTGTGTACAACTACAAAAAAACAAGTAAATATTTTTAAAAAAGATTCTTTCCAATAAAGACTACCCCTCTGTATTAGGTGGGATGCTTTGGGCTCAAGGAAAATTTTCAAAATTATGGTAAAAGGAGATTCATGATTCTATATCCAGTAAATCCCCAAAGGTTGTCCAGGGTTCATTCATTCAGCAGTTTGTTGATGGACCCAAGAGGAAGCCAGGCTTGCTTCTTCCACTGGCTCAGCCCTGCTCAGCTTGCTGAATGGTTCCCTTCCAGGTGACAAGGTAATGTGGCAGTGCCAGGTATTATAACTTCACATCCCTTCCAAGGCAGAGAAGAGGAACTATTCTGGAGTCTATCTTCATAGAAGCCAGAAAACATTTCCTTTGAGCCTCTTGTATAAAATTTCCACCAGGCATTAGTGTTCTGCTATCTTTTCTTTCCCCCTTTCCATGAAAACTGCTTGGGATGGACTTCTTCATTCACTCACTCTTTTAATGAATATTGGTTAATGATCTACTGTGTTTTGCTCAGGGAACAACCATGAACAAGTGAGAGTTTCTGACTCTGAAGGGCTCCTGTTCAGTGAGGGGGAAAGTGATTTGTGGCTATAGAAGTCCACTCTGTAACAGTGTTGTTTATGAAGTGCTAGAAATACCCAGGAGAGTGAGCATCACGCTGACTTCCCAGGGGAATCAGGGAACTTTTGATGCATGAGAGACTATCTGAGCTGTCTTCTCAAATCATGAGTTGTTCATCCAGATGAAAAAAAAAAAAAAAAGCAGAGAAAAATGCCAGGCAGAGAGAAGGGTGAGGGCAAAGACAGAGAAGTGTTCGAGGCAGTGAGTGATTCAGGAAGCAGGGAGGCCTGGCTGAGGCCACTCATGCAGAATGAGGGAGGAGGGAGGGCTCTGGGTGTCAGGATGAAAGGATGAAAAAAAAATTCGGACAATTTGCTAACTGGGAGTAATCCTTGAATTCTTCCTTACCAAGGGGCATTCCTAAAAGTTCATATGCAGCACTGGGGAAACATCTAAGCTAAAATATTGGTATCAGTTCTTGGTGATGGGGCAGGCTTCTTGCATCTCTCAAATCCCCCTCTTTAGGTAGAAATCTATTTTATCTCTAATTTGTCCCCCTCAATTTTAATGGAGGCAGTAAGAGATGGAAGACAAGCTGCTAAATGAAAGGAATAACTGGAAATCTGGGATTTGAAATGCTTTTGATATAGCATTTAATATCTGTGTGGCACTGGGCAATTTATTTTTCTGAGCTCATATTTCCCACCTTGCAAAGTAGGGATAATACCTGATTTATAATTTTAAGATGATTAAATGAGACGTTCCACCATTCAGCAAACACGTATTGAACGTCTACTATGTGTCAGCCTCTATGGTGGGTTGAAGAAATCAAGTAACCAAAAACCCTTAAAAATGGATGGAAAAGTTATATGTAAACAAATGAGAACCAAGTATGGATAGGGGAGAGCAGAGCTAGGAGTGTTATCTTATTGGGGATCAGGAAAGACTTCTTAGAATGAAGGCTGCTTAGGCTAAAACCTGAAGAGAGTGAGACTTGGCCAGGTGAATAAGGTAGGGATGGAAATTCTTACAGACAGAGGAAACCAGATGCTGGACTCAGAGACCATGCTATTGTTAAGAGTCGAAGAAAATTGAAGTGTGGCTGGAGTGTAGACTCCAAGTAAATATTTTTAAAAAAGATTCTTTCCAATAAAGACTACCCCTCTGTATTAGGTGGGATGCTTTGGGCTCAAGGAAAATTTTCAAAATTATGGTAAAAGGGGATTCATTATGGTAAAAGAAGGATGGTAGAGAGAAATGACTTTACCAAGGTCTTAA
This sequence comes from Marmota marmota marmota, assembly GCF_001458135.2. Lineage (NCBI taxonomy): Eukaryota > Metazoa > Chordata > Mammalia > Rodentia > Sciuridae > Marmota > Marmota marmota. The sequence continues at coordinate 3,562,723 of NW_026000081.1, forward strand.
AAATCCTTCTCAAGTATTATAACAACATTATTGTGATTAAGCAGTGTCCACTGAGGTCTGGGATGGGCACTATGCTGTGTTTTATGTGTATTGTCTATAATTAGAAATCCAGACCCTCACACCACAATGAAGTCAAGCCATTAATTTCCTGTACTCTCTCAGGACATTTTTGGACCTGATTGGAGCCTGCCCTATTCTCCACAGAAAAATTCATTATTTGATAGTGAACATTTCATACCATCTTGGTATACATATTTGACATCATTGATCTTAACACTTAGGCCAGTTCTGAGTTGAGGTCCATCTTACCTCTGCAGATGCTCATTACTTTGCCTTATTCAAAGTTCACAGTAACCCTATGAATTAGGTGCTAAAATTATCTTTATTTTACAGATGAGGAAACTGTGGCTAAGATATTATTAACTTTTCCAAAGTTACACAGTTAAAATAATCATACACGGATACAGCCTCAGACCATTCCATCTCCAGCAGCCATGCTAAGCTGCTCTTCCAACAAAAGGCACTTTGGGCTTTATCTTAAGGTCAATTGAAACCCCCCCCCCTTTTTTTTTGGCAGTACTAGAGATTGAAACCCACGGTTCTTGGTAAGCATTCTACCACTGAGGTAGAGCCACATGCCCCTGAAAATCCTCAAGTAGGAGAATAATATAATTAATTCTTGCAATTTAGAAAGCTCCTTCTGGAATTTGTAGACAACATAGTGATTTGAACTGGCATGCGTACTTTCCTCCCCGCAAAACAGATAAGGTAATTATGGACAACATTTTACTTAAAGTACGAGCCTTGTGTAAAGCAAGAAAGCAAAGTTCCCAGGTGCCAGAAATGGAGAGAGTCCACAAAACTTGAGAGAGGAGCAGGGACCCAAAGTTGGGCACCTTCAGGGGAATCAGACCCTGGTAAATGCCAGAATGATGAGATTTTGATAGCAGCCGGGTGGGGGGTGGTTATTAAGACCCAAGTCCTTTGCATGCCAGGGAGCCGGCAATGAACCACCTACATAAAGCTGGGTATTACCTGTCCTCAAAAGAGGAGACGAATGTTCTCTGTTCTAGAGTTCAGAACACTGCTAGGAAGTCTGATAGCTTCATAGGAATATGAGTAGAACAAGTTAACGGAGGGAAATCAAACTCTTAAACGAGCTTCGCATATATGACCTCTGTGTTGGCCAGCTTTCTGTCACTGTGACAAAGATACATACTAGAAATGAAAAAATATGGCTAATCCAGTTTAGAATTCAATAGATGGGTTAGTAGACGGAGACAGCTGAAGATGGAATTCCTAGAATTCAGTTGAAGAAATGATCCACAATGGAGCAAGCAGAGATAAAGGTATGAAAAAGAGATAAAAAGGATAGAATGCGATATCGTTATGTATCTGATAAAAATGCAGGAAGTTGTCTTTTACAATCTCAGAGTAAAGTAGGACTTTATAATTCAAAACCAGAAGATATAAAATAAATCCAACAGAACAAAGTAAAATAAATTACAGGTTTGGGAAACACATTTGCAATTCATAGCATATATAGAAGGTTAATTCCTAAAATATATTAAGATGCTAATAGCCCCAGAATAAAATGGGTAATGTTAATTTAAATATGTTAACAGAAAATGAAATTAGATGATCCTTAAGCAAATTAAGATGCTGAATTTCTCTTCTATGTGTTTAGTAAACACATCCTATGTGCCTGGATCTAGGTTTTTCAGTGTTGAGAGCCACAGCCGAAGGGTCCCCAGCAAACTTCCAGCTGCCAGCTGATGATTGGTTCACAGTGGGCCCCAGGAAACTTCTAGCTGTCAACTGATTGGCTCCTCTGCCGTGATGCTCATTGGGCTGTTTCCCCGCCCTTTCAGACCACAGAGCTGCTCATTGGGGGACTTTTTTTGGCTCTGCCCAAGCGACCCAGCCAATCGGCCTCAAGAGCAGGAGGAGTGGGGGAGGTTGAGAGGCTTGTGGGAAGCAGGTGGTGGCAGTTGGGCTCTGAGGGTTTTTCCTGAGGAGCTGTGTGGTGTAGTGTGTGTGTTCTAAAAATAAAGTTCGTTTCTCTTGACAAGTGGCTCCTGAATTGTGCCCAGACAGACTGTGTCATTTCAGTGCCACAACGCCTTGTGTTACTCTCTGGTTATCTCTATTACACATGAGAAGACAGATTAGGAAGCTCTTCTTGTTCACTTTTCTAGTAGATGGTATCCGGCAGATCCCAACTCAGGTAGGTTGACCATTGACACCACCACTACTCTATACCATCTCTTATATCTGCACAGGGAGAAAAAAAAGTTAAAAGATACATTTTATTTGAATCTCGGGTTAATAAAAAGTTTGAGATAGACTGGTGAGGATCCAGAGCAAGAGGTATTTTTCTATATTGCTAACATCAATGCAAACTGACTCCATGAAGAGCAATTTGTCAATCTAGAAGTGGAGCCTCCATAGGTGTGTTTTGTGGGTGGTGATGTGATAGAGTCCATCCTTGGTCAAAAGATGGAGGCTTTGGGGTTAAGGGAAGTTTATAAGTTTGTCAATGGGTGATGGTTGATTCAGACCATAGTTATTATGGCTAAGATATAGCCACTCTCCAAACTGCTCTAGGTACCCTTCCAACTTCAAATCCCTGGCCTTCTTTAAAATGCTCATCAAACAGGGTTTGACATTCTCTAGATGCCACCAAGCCAGTGGGCAGCTTGGTTTGTATGAGAAGTAGGAGAGTATTGGCTGTCTGGGATTTGCCTCATCAGCTTGGGAATGCCACTGATGGGATTCTGAGGTCATCTCTTCCTGAGCTTCACATATGAATCACACTCATAAAATGAAACTATTGGGTATTTACTTCCAGGCCCAACATGCATTCGCTTATCAGTTCATTCCGCAAGTTTCTGACCTACATAAGAGGGATTTGATACATATTTGTTCAATGAACAAAAGGACGGATGGATCTTGGCCTGTACCACATCCTTTTCTGGGCTGCCAATAATTCTTGGCCTATTGCCCTTAAACCCATATATTATAGAGTGTCAGTTCTAAGTTCTATTTTATACTCTCCTCTTCACTTCTTAGGGAATTTGTCTCTTAAAATTGCATTCCCATGAAAATATATTCTCGAATCATTTTGACTCTTGGATCTGAGATTACAAAAACACAGAATGGCCCAGGTATGATACTCAAAATTGGTTGAGATGATTGATGTGAATGATCCTGTGGCCAGATTTCAGGAAGCATTGCCCCCAGAGTGGCTGGGTTCTTGTGAGATGTCATTTCCCTTTTCCAGAAACTAGATGGCTCAAAAATTGGCATATATTTCTTACATAAAGCATGTTGGACTTCCAACAACCATTAGTCAACAATCTTGGAGAGTAGTTTGTGAGATTTCTTCTTTAGGTATGTTATATCGAAAAGAATTTACTCAAATATAATTTACTTCTAAAATTGTATGTGCTACCACCAGGTGGAGATAGAGAGTCAAAAATTGTGTTCGTGTATGAAACTTGAGGGTTTATCATGTTAGTCATTGTACAGAAGGTTAACTCATTAATCCCTTATGTGTGTTAACTCACTACAGCTTATTTAGTCATATCATCGATCATTCTACTAACTCTATAAAGGAGATCCTATTGCTACATTACAGATGAGAAAAATGGGGCTAAGAAATCTTACGTCTGAAAATTTTTAAGTTGAAGATTTCTCAGCAATGTCATTTTTAAGAGATATTTCTTCTCCTCAAATATCTTTAAAGGAGTTTTTTTAAACCAAGTTAGACATATATTTAACTATATGACCCAGCAATCCCAAGAATTTACCCATGAGAACTGGGTAAATTACCATAATTCCATAATTTACCCATGAGAACTGGGTAAATTACCCATAATTCCATACAAAAACCTAAATACAAATATTTATTCAAATAACCCAGACTGAAGACAGCCCGAATGCCTATAAACTTGACAATATAGAAATAAATTGTAGCATATCCACACAATGGAATATATTTCAACAATATAAAGATACTACTTATAACTTGGAATAACATAGATGAGTTTCAAAAGTTCAAAGCTAAGTAAAAGAAATTAGATACTGATTTCAGCAACAAATTCATATATGTATGTATGTGTGTGTGTGAATATATATATATATATATATATATATATATATATATATATATATGTAAATAATATCAGTTATTGCCAAGGTGTGGGGGATGTCTGTGGTGAGCCGTTTCTGCCGTTTATGTAAATTATGGTCGCCATTACATGATGGCGCTGGCTCCGCTGTGGTCTGTGACAAACAACTCCTTGTTTGGGAGAGTTGGCACATGACTTTTCATCACTCTATGAGAAAGCTCCACGTGGCTGCTTTGCATTGGGGCTTGAGATGCTTTATTAAGGCTGGGAGGGGCATCCGGAGAAAGAGAACTGAAGAGGAGAACTGAGGAGAAGGACTGTCAGGGGCCTGAATAAACTGCTGAAAGAAGATTCCTGAGTGTTACGTCTTCCTTGCGGGCAAGGGGCGCTACAGATGTCTTAATCTCAACTACTTCTACAAACTGGGAGGAAATAAGTAAGTGTAAAAATATTCAAGGAACTTTTTGAAATGATAGAAAAATTTGTCAATTTTTATTGTGGTGGCTATTACATGATTGCATACCTTTGTCAAACTTCAACATGTAAACTTGCAAAGGATGAATTTTACTATATAAAATCATATCTCAATAAACACAACATTAAGAAAAATCTAAACTTGACTGAGTCAGAATGACACAGTTTATATATGGTACTCCTATCCCTGACCATTCTTAAGAACTTGATCTTCAATTTACTTTGTATGTTCAGCCCTTGAACACTTGCAAACAACTATAGAACAAACCTTTAGAAGAATGTGGATAGGATTCCAGAGGTCAATGAATCTTTTGAAATTAAGGGCAAAATTTTGCGCGCAGGTGAAAACAGGCGTTTATATGGAGAGAAGCTTCATAACTTTCACTGCATTTTCAAAGAAGCGCCCCCCCCCAAAGTTACCAACATGTGACATTCCCTATGCTCAGGGGAAGAGGTTCCATGTTATGGGGACCAACTGTGAAACAGGATGGACCTCAACCTGTTTGAGAATAGGGAATAGGGAACCGAGTGCTAGGGAGGATAAGTCCTGAAGAAAAGATTCCCAGGGCTTGTTTTTCCTGACAGGTGGCTGGAATGATGAAGGTGCTACAGAAAAATCTTCAGGAAAATGACCATGGCCTGTAATGAGGAATATCTGTACCAGAGGCCTCTTGGAATCCTGGAGCGACAGAAACAGCTGCTTCTACATATAAAAAGCCACAGATCTTGGAAACATAGTTGTTCATGGAATACGTACGAAAATTATATAATATATGTCATATACATTATGTATTATGTAAATATGTGTAACATCATTTAGGTTAATTAAAATACTTGGCAGGAACTCGTCAAAACAAGAGGATCCTGGTTAAACATGCAGGGGCCACCTGTGCCAGGAGGAAAGAGGAATGGTACGTGGAGGGAGGGGAGATGAATGAGTGCAGAGGTACATAAACACATGCCCGGCAAGAGATGGGAAAATCCAAGGAACACAAGTAAGGACTTTCATCTGATGGTTAATTATTCCACTTCATAAAAACTTCATCCCAAGAGGGAAAGGACTGGTCGCTGTCGTTTGAACTTCTCCTGACCTTCTCTGTCTCTTCCTCTAAGAGATGACCAGGGGTTCCTAATGTCTAGCTGATCCTGTGGTCAGAACATGACATCTCATAGAGTAACAGTCTCCCCAGGAAAGATAAGCTTAAGTCAATGGTTTACATTTGCTCAGTCTTCTTCCCAAGTCATGTAAGGTGGCTTGCCCATCCTTCTAGGTCCATCTGGTAAAGCCTTACTTATCTGTCTTGGACTTCAAACTTGCCCTATCCTTCTCTTTCTTCCAGTAAATCGCTTTTCTTTTTCTCTGCTCCCAGAACTGACCCTACTACTGAGGAGGTAGAATATTGTCTGTCCTGCATTCCATTTGTTTAAATCCTATTTTCTTCTTTTCATTTATAAGCCATATTTTTCCCTGTGGCCTTCTCTCTTTTCATCCAGTGCTCTAAATGGAATCCCTGGGAGAAACTTTGAGAATATAGTCCCCTTATTTGGCAGTTTCTGGCAAAGGAAATCCTAAAAGGTCAAGAGAGAGCAAAGCGCTGTTGATGCAAATGTGAAAATAAAGAGAAATTCTAAGCAATCAATCCATTGAGGAAAAAGTTTTAAGATAAAGTTAGGAACCAAAAACCTTAAAATAATATTGACCTACCATTTTGTTCAGTGTAGGCATTTGTATTAACATATTAATATCGTGATCATTTTGTTCTCTGTTCTGTGGGATAACTAGCTAACAAAATTGTGTCTTCCAGCTGGATGCAGAGGTGCACACCTGTAATCCTAATGCCTTATGAGGCTGAAGCAGGAGGATCACAAGCCAGCCTCAAACAAACTTAGAGAGACCCTGTCTCAAAATAAAAAGTAAAAAGGGCTGGGGTATAGCTCAGTGGTGAAGTGCCCCTGAATTTAATCCCCAGTACACCCCCCCCAAAAAATAAAAACACCCCACAAACAAACAAAAAATCTCAGACCAGGGTATCACACCATTGATCCCTCCTGTTCTGGGCCTTCAGCCTTTTGGACTGCACAGCTACTAGTTCTTCCAGCTCTCAAGACTACAGATGGCCATTGTGGACTATCCAGCATCTGGTTATGTAAGCCAATCTAATAAGTCCCCCTTCTATAACTATACTTCCTGTTGATTATGTTCCTCTAGAGGACCCTAACACAGAAATTGGTATCTATCTATTTCTGTTTACTTAAAGACATCACTATGTGCTTATGTTGTCATTTTCTTGCTTGCTTTTGGTGGGGCTAGTGCTGGGGATTGAACCCAGGCCCTTCTGCACACTAAGCATGCACCCTATCATTGAGCCACACCCCAGACCCTGTTTGCTTTCTTTTTAAAACATAACCTCAAAAATGTTCCTATACATAAAATAAATCAAATACTCTTATAGCTTTATTATCTTATTAATAATGTATGAATAATCATTGTTACTTTAATATACAAAATGTACTTTTTTTCCTCTGTAAAATGGAAGCAAGCTTATCTGCCAAGAGATAGGAAATAGATATAGAGCTTAGGAGCCAAGGAGAGAAGGGAAGATTTTGAGTAGACACTGAAAATATGAAAAAAGACTGACTCCTGGTGCATAAAAGGATTGCCAAGATTATGCCATAGACGACTGATGCATTTTTAAAGTCATTTTTTGTTTTTAGATGGACAAAATTCCTTTATATTTATTTATTTTTACGTGGTGCTGAGGATCAAACCGAGTGCCTCATGTGGGCTAGACAAGTGACCTACCACTAGGCTCCAACCCCAACCAGACTGCTGCATTTTTGAAGTAGCACCAGTATGCATGTTTGTGTTATGCTCTCCACCAGTTCAAATGGGGGTAGAAGGGCTGGATAGTTGGATTAATGCTTATGTTATGGGAAGTCTACAAGCCAAGAGATTCAAGGATGCTGAAAAGGGAGGATGAAAGTGACACCGTAAATTTCTCAGTTGGAGAAATGGACAATGACTGAATATTGTTATGAGAACACAGATGTAATGGTAGCAAGAAGGTGAGAAAACTTGAAGGACCTGTGGCTTTAGCCACCATCACCCAACATTTCAGAGATGGAGAATTAAATGAGTGAAAAATGAGAACAGGAATGAGAATACACTATACAGGAGTGTAGTGACTGAAAGAAAAAGAAGGTCAACAGGCTGGGATCTGGGATGTTTCCACATTAAAGCTTTTATAAAATGATCTCAGTTGGAACCATGCTGATGATAAATCAAGTGCCAGAGCTTTGTACATGAGATGGGCCTAGTGCTGGTGGAGGTATGAGGAGCAGTTTTCTGGAGTCCTAGGAGATTATCTCTCTGATGAAGGATGTGGAGGAACACTTGCCCCTCCATTTCGGCTTTTGTGTACATTTGTTCCAAGGTGGTGGTGGTGGTGGTTGTTAGAGATGCTGGAACACTCTTATCACCATGGAAAAAACCCAAAGAATTGCTGAGAATGCATTCTAGAACTCTAACATGTGGAACCTGCTGAGGAACTCCTTAGCTGCCTCCCTCAGCCCCTTACAGGTGTGACTCAGGTATCTCAGGCTCGTGAATGAGATAGTAGAGGTTAGTAAAAGGAGTGTGCACAGAGGGACTTTTCCAGATGTCTCCATCCTCCAACCTGGAATAGCCTGGTCTGAGAAGGCAGCTAACAGCTCCAAACAACTGATGATCTTAGACTCTATTGGCAAAGAGGGAACATTAGACAGTTATAAGTTCCATTGCTTAAAAGGTTTGTACTTTTCTCTTTGTTGAAAGCCTGAGGGACGTCATTAAAAGTTAAGAGTTTTAAACACCAAGGAAATATAGATTTGTTTACACTTATCTGGTTTTAATGAGAAAATGACCTGGTGATTATGTACCAGGTACGTTTAATTAAGATTCAGGATTCAGCTCATCCCCTGCCCACAGCTAGTTACTAAGCATAATCCTCTATGGGTAACTTCTTTAAATTACAAGAATATGGGTCACTGAGGGAGTAGGGATAATAGAGCAGTTTAGGCAAGAATGTTTCTTTCTTGGAAGTGAATGGGATGCTACTCATATTTCAGATGGACATCCTCTGTGAGTCCATCTTCAACAAGTGGCAGCAGACCCTGTGATTTTTCTGATCCTTGTGTGGGATGGTAATGGAGTCACTATATTATGAATCTCAAGGTGGGTCTCAGGATGGCAAGAGATGGGGATGTCCAGTTCCCCATGAAATGTATCTCTCACTGCAGCCAATAACTTGATTAGTAGTTAGAATGGAATGTTGTGACTAAAAAGGCCTTTTTTTTTTTAGATCTCTGACATTGATGATCATCTTGGGAAAAATTGACTTTGCACTTGCCTACCATGATATTGGAACTGCTTTGCCACAACTCTTCTATGAAGACCCCTGGTTTACCACATTTGCTTCCCATCCTCCAGCACAGTCTCATTCATCCCTTCCCTTAATTTAATTAATAACAATGATTTTTGTGTATTTTTTAATAATAATAATAATACCTCAATTTTAAGCATTTAACACATGCCAGGAACTCTGTGAGAGCTTTATTTATATACATTACATAATTTAATCTGTACTAAAGCCTTCATGATTATTATTATTATAAAAATATTCAGTTATTATTGTTATAATTCTCATTTTACACATAAACTGCCGCAGTCTGGCTGGGCACAAATCACGAGCTACTGAAGCAGGAACAAACTTTATTTCTGAACTCCACCAGCACACTCCACACACGCTCCCTGGGAACTCTCCCGAACGCCACGCGGCTCCTCCAGGAACAACCAACCGGAAATCCCTCCTCCGGCACTTCCCCAACCAATGAGAACTCTTCAGGAATCCCCGCGAGAGCTCAACGGGAACTCAACGGGAACTCCGCGAGAACTCAAAAGTCATCATCTTAATGGCTTGCTGGCGTCACCTCTCAACCACTACTTCTGGCAAAAATGCCATGCGTCATCCCGACTCGGCTGTGGCCCTCAACAATAAATTAAGGTTTAGTAGGTCAAGTTACTGAAAGTCTTATTATTGGTATGCGATAGAATTTGGGTCCCTTGCCCCAAATCCAGAGCCTATACTTATAATCACTATGCTACATCAACTCGCTCTTATTAAACTAAGGAAATATAATCAGAGTCATCTGCTGCCCTTTAAAGTATGAGTAAGTCTAAATACTCTGCTAATGCCCTGCAACCTACAGAGATTGATAAAAACATAGGAACACTGTTTCTATCACAGCCTCTTTGTAAGAGGAAAGGCAGGTACACCTCAGAAAGCTCAGCATAATCCTTTTTGTATCTATAAGGTGTTGTATATAATAGGTACATAATAAATAAGTATGAAGTACTTAACCCAGTTCATGGACTGCTTAGGAAAGAACAAAGGTTTGTAATAGTGACTACTCCCAAATTCTTAAGAGCATTTTAGTGGTAAATTGGAGAGACCTTCTAAGTTACCTTAAAATTCTACATTTATCCTTCCCAGAATAATGAGCAGTGCATAAGTATGAAGCCCATGGTGACAGCATGGGCCAAAGAAAACACAAAGACCAAGGTCCCTTTGTATCTTTCTGATCCACTAAGTTTAGCATGAATTTGTTCTCCTCATTGCAAGATGTCTGGGGTGGGGGTGTGTAGGTCATTATAGATTCATTCTTTGTTTTCAGATTTCCTGAGTGTTTCTGCCTTGTTAATTACGATTATCTAACATGCCATAGAAGGAGAAACTATTCAGATGGCCCTCTGGTTCCCAGAAGATTTTTAACGTTTTAATACCCTCATTAACATGAAACTCTACTTTCGTTTATCTTGGCAACTTTTAATATAATTGTACATGACATCATCAGTAAAGCAGTTTCATTTGAAACTCATTAAAAACTTCAGCTTATCCTGCTTTATCAGTATTTTTCTCACAGTGACCTCAGAAGGAGGAAATTAACAAATCATCAGCAAATGCAGTAGAAGGCATGAAATGATTAAAATCAGAGCTGAAATCAATGAAATTGAAACAAAAGAAACAATTGAAAAAATTGACAAAACTAAAAATTTGTTCTTTGAAAAAACAAATAAGATTGACAGACACTTAGCCATGCTAATGAAGAGAAGAAGAGAGAGAACCCAAATTACTAGCATATGAGATGAAAAAGGTAATATCACAGCAGACACTATAGAAATACAGAAGATAATTATAAATTATTTTGAAAACTTATTCTCTAATAAAATGAAAGATAATGAAGGCATTGATAAATTCCTTAAGTCATATGATCCGCCCAGATTGAGTCAGGAAGATATACACAACTTAAACAGACCAATATCAAGTGAGGAAACAGAAGAAGCCATCAAAACACTACCAACCAAGAAAAGCCCAGGACCAGATGGGTATACAGCAGAGTTTTACAAAACCTTTAAGGAAGAATTAACACCAATACTCTTCAGTCTATTTCAGGAAATAGAAAAAGAGGGAGTACTTCCAAATTTATTCTATGAGGCCAATATCATCCTGATTCCAAAACCAGACAAAGACACCTCAAATAAAGAAAACTTCAGACCAATATCTCTAATGAATATAGATGCAAAAATCCTCAATAAAATTCTGGCAAATCAGATATAAAAACATATCAAAAAGATCGTGCGCCATGATCAAGTGGGATTCATCCCTGGGATGCAAGGTTGGTTCAACATACGGAAATCAATAAATGTAATTCATCACATCAATAGACTTAAAGATAAGAACCATATGATCATCTCAATAGATGCAGAAAAAGCATTTGACAAAATACAGCACCCCTTTATGTTCAAAACACTAGAAAAACTAGGGATAACAGGAACTTACCTCAACATTGTAAAGACTATCTATGCTAAGCCCCAGGCCAACATCATTCTAAATGGAGAAAAACTGAAGGCATTCCCTCTAAAGTCTGGAACAAGACAGAGATGCCCTCTCTCACCACTTCTATTCAACATAGTTCTTGAAACACTGCCCAGAGCAACTAGACAGACGAAAGAAATTAAAGGAATACAGATAGGAAAAGAAGAACTTAAACTAGCACTATTTGCTGATGACATGATCCTATACCTAGAAGACCCCCCAAAAAACTCTACCAAGAAACTTGTAGAACTAGTAAATGAATTCAGCAAAGTGGCAGGATATAAAATCAACACCTATAAATCAAAGGCATTCCTGTATATCAGTGACAAATCCTCTGAAAAGGAAATGAGGAAAACCCCATTCACAATAACTGAGAATCAACAAAACAGGTGAAAGATCTATACAATGAAAACTATAGAACCCTAAAGAGAGAAATAGAAGAAGACCTTAGAAGATGAAAGATCTGCCTTGCTCATGGATAGGCAGTATTAATATTATTAAAATGACCATATTACCAAAAGCACTATACAGGTTCAATGCAATTCTGATCAAAATCCCAGTGGCATTCTTCATAGAAATAGAAAAAGCAATTATGAAATTCATCTGGAAAAATGAGAGACCCAGAATAGCTAAGGCAATTCTAAGCAAGAAGAGTGAAACAGGTGGTATTGCTATACCAGACCTTAAACTATACTACAGAGCAATAGTAACAAAAACAGCTGGCACCAAAACAGGCTGGTAGACCAATGGTACAGAATAGAGGACACAGAGACCAATCCACAAAATTACAACTATCTTATATTTGATAAAGGGGCTAAAAGCATGCACTGGAGAAAGGAGAGCATCTTTAACAAAAGGAAAATGGGAAATCCATATGCAACAAAATGAAATTGAATCCCTTTATCTCACCATGCACAAAAGTTAACTCAAAATGGATCAAGGATCTAGGAATTAAACCAGAGACTCTGCATCTAATAGAAAAAAGGAGGCTCTAATCTCCATCAAGTGGGGCTAGGCCCCAACTTCCTTAATAAGATGCTTATAGCACAAGAATTAAAACCAACAATCAACAAATGGGATGGATTCAAACTAAAAAGTTTTTTTCTTAGTAAGAGAAATAATATGTGAGGTGAACAGGGAGCCTACATCCTGGGAGCAAATTTTTACCCCTCACACATCAGATAGAGCTCTATCTCTAAGGTATATAAAGAGCTCAACAAGATAAGCACCAAAAAATCCAATCAATAAATGGGTCAAGGACCTGAACAGACACTTCTCAGAATAAGATATACAATCAATCAACAAATATACAAAAAATGCTCATCATCTCTAGAAATCAGTGAAATGCAAATTAAAACTAAGATACCATCTCACTCCAGTAAGATTGGCAGCCATTATGAAGTCAAACAACAACAAGTGCTGGCGAGGATGCAGGGAAAATGGTACACTCATACACTGCTGGTGGGACTGCAAATTGGTGCAGCCAATTTGGAGAGCAGTATGGAGATTCCTTGGAAACCTGGGAATGGAACCACCATTTGACCCAGCTATTCCTCTTCTCAGACTATACCCAAAGGACCTAAAAACAGCATACTACAGGGACACAGCCACATCAATGTTTATAGCAGCACAATTCACAGTAGCTAAACTGTGAAGCCAACATAGATGCCCTTCAATGGATGAATGGATAAAAAATGTGGCATTTATACGCAATGGAATATTTCTCAGAACTAAAAAATAATAAGATCATGGCATTTGCAGGGAAATGGATGGCATTAGAGCAGATTATGCTAAGTGAAGTTAGCCAATCCCAAAAAATAAAATGCCGAATGTCTTCTCTGATATAAGTGTGGGGGGGTGACTCAAAATGGGGAAGGAAGGGAGAGCATGGGAGGAAGATTACCTCTAGATAGGGAAGAGGGGTGGGAGGGAAAGGGGGGTAGAAAGGGAATTGCATGGATGGTGGAAGGACACCCTCATCGTTGTACAAAATACATGTATGAAGATGTGAATTTGGTGTCAACATATCTTGTATACAGAGATATGATAAATTGTGGTATAAAGATGTTTTAAGAATGTAATGCAAATAATAATAATAATAATAATAGAGCTCATGTAAAAAAATAAAAATTAAAAAAAGAAATGAAGGTGGGAAAGAAGAATATAGTTGGTTTTCAAGGTTGTTGTGAAGTCTTAAACACATTTCTGAGAAGATCTTATATACACAGGAGATAAACTGATTTGATGATAACATCCCAAAAAGATGCTGATTAAAAACAAAAAACTGAGCTCTGCATTTGGCTGAGGAGGGTAGGATAAAAGTTTTGCAGAATTTTAGACTACAAAATGTGGGACCCTCTTTCAAAGAAAAACTTAAAGATGTGAAGTTGATACCAAACCTTCAAAGGAAAAGCCTAGAAAAAGGTCAAGTATGCTCCAATAATAAGACTGTTCTAATTAGAGATAGCCAGCTACATAAATCTCATGTTCTTAGTACAAAAGATTTTTGCCACAGAACATCTACACTTGCTGTGAGCTATCCAGGGTACTGAACTTCCTCTGCCTTCAATTCTCTTTGATCCAGTAGAGCAAACTCTTCTTTTTTTGTGCTTCAGTTACGTGTGAACACACTATTAAATTTAATTTAAAGTAAATTTTATCTTCTTCTTATGAGTATAAAAAGAAAATTACACATAAAAAGAATTACATGATCATTGCAGTAGATGCAAAAAAAAAAAAAAAAAAGCATTCAACAAAATTCAGCACCCATTCCTGTTAAAAATGCTGAAGAAACTAGTTATAGAAGGATCTTACCTTGAGGTTGTAAAGGCTGTATACAACAAACCCACAGTTTGTCATACAGAATGGATAGAAAGTGAAAGCATTTTTTTTTCTAAAACCAGGAAAACAATCAGGGTGTTTACTCTCATCATTCCTATTCAACATAGTTTTTGAAACTCTAGCCAGAGTAATCAGAAAGAAGAGGAAAATTAATGGGATAAAGATAGGAAAAGAAGAAATAAATTATTTCTGCTTGATGCTTTTCTGTTCTTAGTTTAATAATTTTATCACTAGCCCATGTTGGTAACAATATTATTCTCAATTATCTTTATGTTTTTATTGCTTTATTATTTACAGTTAAAGCTACAACTCATGTGGAATTGGCTTTTTAGTATAGGGAGAATTAAGGATCATTTAAAGATAATTTCTGGGTCTCATTCTTCCAAATGACTTTTAGGAATTTTTTTTAGTTCTGTGAAGAATATCATTGGTATTTTGATGAAGATTGCATCAAATCTGTATAACAATTTTTTAGTACGGCTATTTTGACCATATTAATTCTGCCTATCCATAAAAATCGGAGGTCTTTCCATATTCTAAGGTCTTCTTAAGTTTCTTTCTTCAATGTTTGATAATTTTCATTTCATAGGTCTTTCGCTTCCTTGGCTAGATTTATTCCCAATTATTTTATTTTATTTTTGGTTATTGTGAATGGATAGTTTTCCTGATTTCTTCCTCAGCAGATTCATTATTGGATATGGCAAATGACTTATATATGTTGATTTTGTATCCTGCTACTTTGCTAAATTTGTTTTTCAGATCCAGGTGTATTCTAATGGAGTTTTCTAGGTCTTTGAAATACCGAACATGTCATTGGCAAAACACAAATAAGTACATATAACAGAATGAATAAATTGTGGTATGTTTATATAGTGGACTGCTATACTGAAATGAAAATGCAAGAACTGTACTATAAACAAGAGCATTGTGAATTATAGAACAGTGAGTGGGGGGAAGCCAAACACAAAAATTACATATTTTACTATTCTCTTTATATGTCTTGAGCACTAAAGTACTGTGTTTGGGGATGCATAGTTAAATTAAAACTTTAAAGCAGAGCAAGAAGATAATTACCATAACTGTCAAAATAGTAGTTACATTTAGGGAAAAAAGCCAATAGTGATTGAGAAGAGGCAAGTTGGCAGGTGCATCTCCCAATGTGTTGTCAATGGTCTTCTTCAACTAATTATAGCTTACAAGTTTTTTAAAGCAGTTTTTAGGATCTTTTGGTATGTTTTATATGTTATATATATGAAGACAGTAGATTTAGTAATAGTGCTTATGTGTATTTAGGTATACATTAATATATTCATGTAAAAACTGAAAGAATGACATACAAATCTCATAAAAGTTATGGGGGGTCATGAATGAGGAATAAGGATGAGAAAGAGTCTTTAGAATATACATTTTTTATAAATATATTTTTATTTTGGTTTTGAGCTATGTGAGTGTATTGTTAACTCTACACAGCATGCATGTCTTCTAGTTTTAGTTCTCATAGGACATTAAATGTTTTGCTTTTTTAATCCATAATTTTCTATTTTGGGAATTACTTTTAAGATAATCCCTTCTACACATATAGAGCACAATTTTTCATATCTCTGTTTGAATATAAAGTATGTTCACACTAATTCATGTCTTCATACATGTATTTTAGATAATGATGTCCATTATATTAGTATTTAAAAAGTAAAATCAATTTAAAAAAATTGGATAGAAACTATAAATAAATAAATAAGCTATTGAGATGAGAAATTTACCTTTCTTTGGGACTATAAAATAAAATAATTCCTTCTATATAATTTTAGTGTTTTTTTTTAGCCAGACATATAATAATCACTCAGTAATGCTTGTTTTCAATAGAGTAGTTTGATGTTATTGAGTCTAGGTGTAGAGCATTAATGCTGCTGACTGCTCTTATTGATGATGACAGTCTTGATTGCTGTTAGTATGTTTACTAAGTGTTGCTTTGTTACATTTAAGCATCATGTGCATGGCTTCTTTTGTGTAGTATGTTCACCTTTTCTCAAATTTTTTCCTTGTTCCTCATTCAGTTGTTTAACTTGATCAGATAGAGTTTAAAGATTATTTCCCAATGTTCATAAACCTTATTGGGAGTAATTATGGAAGAAAGAAAACAAAGTAAAAGTTGATCTACTTTGTTGAATACTCAATGCTATAATTTAAATGTAGGTTGTCCCTCAAGAATTCATGTTTTGTAAGTTTGGTCCCAGTGATGTTAAGAAGTCATGGGACCTTAAAGAAATAATGTAGTAGTGCATATTACATTACAAATCTACCAGACTGCTCCATGGAGGAGAGTGACCACCCCTAACTAATGCATGGAGGAGAGCAACCTGTGCTGCAGTCCCCCCATCTACCAGTATGTGGGCTCCCCAGCCCACCTCCATTTTGAGATGCTACAGCAATCACCATAGCTCCACCATGTGGTAGCCTTCACCTTTGGACAACAGACAGGGTCTGGAGGCAATAGCTCACTGCAGCACTGCATGCCACAGCACTGCATCTCTGAACAGGCTGCCAAACACCACCATAAGCCTGCCCTCTCAGCCCCATCTCTGAAAGTGTACATTTTGGAACACTTCCACCACTATCTTGGGTTATGTCCATTTCCATCACCACCATCTTTAGTTGGGGCAGCTTCCATCATAGGACACCAGACAGAACATGGAAGCCCAACATCAAGGTACCTACATGTTTGATGATGCCACCACAACCAACTAGGCACATAGCTTCTTTCATATAAGGACAACAGCCAGGACCTGGAAGACCATCACCGAGTCCCTGCAAGCTTGGTTACACCAGAAGTATCCTTGTTAGCCAACATCTTTTGATTCCTCTTTCACTCTTCCTATGATCTAATACCTCTATATTCTCACCTCGTGCCTCATATACACCACATTCTATGCCCACTGTTTTCTCATTGTCCACCATTAGAAACTGTAGACTCTTTCACAAACCTACTGTTGATATTGTAGGTAATAATCAAACACATAATTTCTATTTATTGTGAAAAAATAATTGTCTAAATAGGAGCTATTTCGTTTAAGGCTGCATATTATTTGCACTGGGTGCTGTTAATATTAATCTCCCCATTAAAGGAGAGATATTGGAAACCTGCAGGGACATTATAAGATTATGGGGTAGAAACTGTAATACCTTGGATTTGTACTAGATGGAAAGACATATGAACAACCTGAAAAATCAATGGAAGAAAATTCCCCAAACAAACCAAGATGCTACAATAATAGAATCTATTGACAGCATAGTAGAAGAAATGTCAGAGAAAGAGTTTAGAATGTACATAATTAAAATGATCTGTGAAGTAAAGAACAATAAGAGAGCAAATATAGGCAACAAATGATAACTCCAATAAAGAGATAAGAGAGTAAATACAGGTAGCAAAAGATTACTTGAAGAAAGATATGGAGATTCTAAAACAACAACAACAAACAGAAATCCTTGAAATGAAGAAAACAATAAACCAAATTAAAAATTCAATACAAAGCAGCACTCACAGACCTGACACTTGGAAGACAGAATCTCGGGCAATAAAGAGAAAATATATAATCTTGAAAAGAAAGTTGACCACACAGAGAAGATAGTAAGAAATCAAGAACAAAACCTCCAGGAATTATGGGATAACATAAAGAAAAAAAATTAAGACTTATCAGGACAGAGGAAAGCACAGAGACACAAACCAAAGGAATGCACCATCTTTTCAATGAAATAACATTAAAAAATTTCCCAAACATGAGGAATGAATTGGAAAAGCAAATGCAAAATGCTTACAGGACACCAAAACATACAAAATCACAACAGATCGACATCAAGTCACATAATATTGAAAAATGCCTGGAATACAAAATAAGGATAGAATTTTAAAAGGTATAAGATAAAAGTTTCAGATTCATATGCAGGGAAACCAGTTCGGATCTTAGCAAATTTCTCAACCCAGACCCTCAAAGCTAGGAGGTCCTGGAATAATACATGCCAAACTCTGAAAAAAAATGGATGCCAACCAAAAATATTATATCCAGGAAAATTAAGCTTCAGATTTGATGATGAAATACAAAACATTCCATGATAAACAAAAATTTAAAAAATTTACAACAAGAAAGCCTGAACTACAGAACATTCTCAGCAAAATATTCCATGAGGAAGAAATGAAAATGAGCAAAGGGAGGAACTACACTAAAGGAAAAGTCAATCAAAGGAGAAACCAAGTCAGGTTAAATAGTAAAATTAAACCAAAATAACCCAGAATACAAACAGTATTTTTATAATAACCCTGAATGTTAATGGCCTAACTTCATCAATCAAAAGACATAGACTGGAAGATTGGATTAACAACAACAACAAAAAGAATTCAGTAACATACTGCTTTCAAGAGATTCATCACATAGAAAAAGACATCCACAGACTGAAGATGAAAGGATGGGGTAAAATTTATGACTCACATGGACCATGGAAGGAAGCAGGGGTTTCCATCCTTATATCAGATAAAGTGAACTTCAAACCCAAGTTAGTCAGAAGGATAAAGAAGGACATTTCATCCTGCTTAGGGGAATCATACATCAATAAAACATAACAATCATAAATACTTATGCCCCAAACCATGGAGCATCTATGTGTATCAAACAAACCCGTCTCAATTTCAAGAATCAAATAGAACACAACACAATAATACTTGGTGATTTTAACACACATCTCTCACCATTGAATAGATCTTCCAAACGAAAACAAACTGTAGAACCAATAATACAACCAATAATGAACTTAACAGATATATATAGAATATTTCATCCATCAACAAGTGAATACACTTTTTTTCTCAGCAGCACATGGATCCTTCTATAAAATAGACCTTATTTTATGCCACAAAGCAAGTCTTAGCAATTACAAAAAAAAAAAATAGAAATACTACCCTCCATTCTATCAGACCATAAATTAAAAATCAGGGATAAAATAAAAAATAGAAGCTACACCACCTGGAAACTAAATAATACACTATTAATTGACACATGTCTAGAAGAAGACATCAGGGTGGAGATAAAAAAAATTCTTAGAGGTAAATGAGAACACTGATACAACATATAAAAATATCTGGATTACTATGAAGGCAGTGCTAAGAGAAAAGAATAAAAAGTCAACAAATAAATGACCTGACTTTACATCTCAAAGCCCTATAAAAAGAAGAACAAATCAACATCAAAAGTAGGAGAAGACAGGAAATAATTAAAATCAGATCTGAAATCAATAAAATTAAAACAAAAGAAACAATTCAAAAAATTGACAAAACAAAAAGCTGGTTCTTTGAAAAAATAAATAAAATTGATAGAACCTTAGACACTGTAATGAAAAAAAGAGAAACTCAAGTTACTAAAGTTCATAATGAAAGAGAAAATATCACAACAGACACTATTGAAATGCAGAAGATAATTAGAAAATATTTTGAAAATTTACACTCCAATAAGATAAAAAAATAAAAAACCTAAAAGACATTGAAAAATTTCTAGAGACACAGGATCTGCCCAAACTGAATCAAGAAAACATACAGATTTTAAATAGATCAATTTCAAGCAATGAAATAGAAGATGCCATCAAAAACCTACCAACAAGAAAAACCCAGGACCAGAAATTCTCAACTGCCTTCTCTAAGACTTTCAAAGAAGAATTAACACCAATTCTCCTCAAATTATTCCATGAAATAGAAAAGGAAGAAACCCTTCAAAACTCATTTGATAAGACTAGAATCATCCTAATACCAAAACCAGGTAGAGACATATCAAGGAAAGAAAATTTCAGACCAATATCCCTGATGAATATAGATGCAAAAATTCTCAAAAAAAACTTCTGGAAAATCTCATACAAAAACATATTAAAAAGATAAAGTACTGTGATCAAGTGGGGTTCATCCCAGGGATGCAAGGTTGGTTCAATATATGGAAATAAATAATTGTAATTCATCACATCAATAGATTTAAGAATCATTTGATCATCTCCAATATGTAGAAAAACATTTGAAGAAATAATGTATACTTTTCTGTTCAAAACACTAAAAATACTAGGGATAGTAGGAACATACCTCAACATTGTAAAAGCTATCCATGTTAAGCTATCTATGTTAGGCCAATATTATTCTAAATGAAGAAAAATTGAAATCATTTCCTCTAAAAAGTGAAACAAGATCGGGATACTCTCTTTCACCACTTTTATTTAACATAGTCCTTGAAACTCTATCCCGAGCAATTAGACAGATGAAAGAAATTAAAGGGATATGAATAGGGACAGAAAAAAATCAAACTATCACTATCTGTCAATGACATGATTCTATATCTAAAGGGTCCAAAAAATTCCACCAGAAAGCTTCTAGAACTAATAAATGAATTCAGCAAAGTAGCAGAATTAAAAATATCAATATCCATAAATCAAATCAGTGATGAATCCCCTGAAAGAGAAATTAGGAAAACTACTTCATTCACAATAGCCTAAAAAAGGGAGGGGGGCACTAGGGTTGTGGCTCAGTGGTAGAGCACCTGCCTAGCATGTGTGAGGCACTGGATTCAATTCTCAGCACCACATATAAATAAAATAAAGGTTCATCAACAGCTATCATTATCATCATCATCATCATCATCATCATCATCATCACCATCACCATCTTGGGAATCAATCTAACAAAAGAGATGAAAGGCCTCTACAATGAAAACTACAGAACACTAAAGAAAGAAATTAAAAGATGAAAAGATCTCCCATGTTCTTGGAGGAAGAATTAATATTGTCAAAATGGCCATACTACCAAAAGCATTATACAGATTTAATGCAGGGATTTTGATCCTGCCACGTGCTTCTTGACTTCCCATATTTTCCTTTGTAATCTTAATGAAAACCTCATGGCTGTATTAAGCACATCTGTAAAACCAGCATCGTGTGGATGACAGCAAGGTCTGCTTGCTGATATAAGAAGTCCTGGGGTCTACCTAGACCAGAGTCACAGAGTCTTTTGAACTGCCTTGCTGGTCACATAGGGTGGAATAACTCCCTAGGTGGTCCTGAGCAAGCAGCACTTCCCCCATGGGGGCTCTCTACTCAAGAGACTGTGCCTTGGAAAACCTTTGAAACAAATCTGCAATACTACATCTGTGAGCATGGGATGACTGTGATCTTACTGATTCTGAGGTTCCTTCTAAGCATCTTTCTTATTGTACTGATACAAAGTACTTGGCTCCTCTTGTTAACAGTGCTAATTTTTTTTTTTTTTTAGGAATGGCACCTTCTTTAGCTATTGCTTTAAACATGCTCCTCTTCTGGCCAAAAAAAAAAAATACATTTTTCAAATATTTATACTCTGTTCCTCTTACTCAGAATTCTCACATAGATTTGTCTAAAAGCATCCACTAACACCCATGCTGCTGCATGACTGCTTTGACATTTTGAAATTTCCTCCCCCAGAGAGTCAGTTACATATAAACTCAGCATCCTACACAGTTTCAAGGCATAAACAACATGAATTCAAATTAATTTCCCTGACTTTATTCCAAGTCCCAGTAGAGACCTCATTTCCATCTGAAACCTCATTAGCCTGGCCTTTACTTTCTGCATTTCTATCGGCATTTTGGTCTTCTGCATTCTCACAAATATTACCCATTGAGCTCTACTTAATAACACTCTAAACTTTCTATAGTCTGCTCTTCCAAACTTCTCCTGCAAGCCAATTCCAAAGAATTATAAACCACAGTACAAGAAAAACTGATGCCAGACACAGGGACTTTCACTTAATGATGGTAAATAAAAATGAAAATGAGTCAGGTAAGAGAACAGGGAAGAAAGGATTTTATTAGGGTTTCTCTTTGAAAAAGAATGAACAGGAGAGTGTCAGGAGATATTGGTCAAAGGATAAAATCTTCAGTTAGGCAAAATAAGATTAGGAAGATTATTGTACAACATGGTGACTATAGATAATAATATACTTCGTGCTTGAAAGTTGCTGAGAGTAGATTTTTAAGTGTTCTCATCATAAAATATTAATATTTTTTGAGAGAGAGAGAGAAAGAGAGAGAGAGAATTTTTTAATATTTATTTTTTAGTTTTCGGTGGACACAACATCTTTATTTTATTTTATTTTTTTATGTGGTGCTGAGGATCGAACCCAGCTCCCCGTGCATGCCAGGAGAGCGCATTACCACTTGAGCCACATCCCCAGCCCATAAAATATTAATATTTAAAGTAATTTATATGTTAGTTATTTTGATGCATTAGTCCATTTTTTAAATTGCTAGTAACACAGCATCACATACTGGGTAAGTATAAAAAAAAAGAAGTTTACTTTGACTCATGTTTCTGGTTTAGGTACTTTATCTGCTGATAGTTTTCTTGCCGGCAGAGTCACAAAGTGGTGTAGAGCATCACACAGAATGAGACAGGGAACATGCCTGACTCCTCTCTCTTCTTATAAAGCCACTAGTACCCAAACATTAGGACTCACCTTAGAGACTTTATCTAATTTGAATCAATTCTCAAAGGCCATGCCACTAAATACCATGGTCAGATTTTTTCCACCTCTTTTTTTAAAAAAAAATATTCTAATTTTTTATATATGACATAAGAATGCATTACAAATCATATTACATATATAGAGCACAATTTTTCATCTCTCTGCTTGTATAAAAAGTATATTCACACCATTCGTGTCTTCTTCATAAATGTATTTAGGGTAGTGATGTCCATCTCATACCACTATCTATTTTTTACTCCCTTGCTCCCTCCCTCCTATTTCCTCCCCTTTGGCCTATCTATAGTTTGTCTAATCTTCCCATGCTCCCCCTCCCAATTCCCCTATGAATCAGTCTCCTTATAGCAGAGAAAACATTCAGCATCTGTTTGTTTTTTTTTGTGTGTGTGTGTGTGATTGGCTTACTTCACTTAGCATTATATGCTCCAACTTCATCCATTTACCTGAAAATT
This sequence comes from Marmota marmota marmota, assembly GCF_001458135.2. Lineage (NCBI taxonomy): Eukaryota > Metazoa > Chordata > Mammalia > Rodentia > Sciuridae > Marmota > Marmota marmota. The sequence goes on from NW_026000081.1 coordinate 3,586,073, forward strand.
CCATGATTCTATTCTCTTTCACTGCTGAGTAATATTCCATTGGGTATATACACCACATTTTCTTTATCCATTCATCTACTGAAGGGCATCTAGTTTGGTACCACAGTTTAGCTATTGTGAATTGTACTGCAATAAACATTGATGTGGCTGTGTCCCTGTAGTATGCTGATTCTATGTCCTTTGGGTATAGATCGAGGAGTGGGATATTTGGTTCAAAAGGTGGTTCCATTTCCAGTATTCCAAGGAATCTCCATACTGCTTTCCATATTGACTGCACCATCTTGCAGTCCCACCAGCAATGTATGAGTGTGCCTTTTCCCTCACATTTTCACCAACACTTATCGTTGTTTGTCTTTATAATAGCTGCCATTCTGACTGGAGTGAGATGAAATCTAAAAGTAGTTTTGATTTGCATTTCTCTAATTGCTGGAGATGTTGGACACTTTTTCATGTATTTGTTGATTGATTGTATATCCTCTTCTGAGAACTGTTTGTTCATGTCCTTGGCCCATTTATTGATTTATTTTCTTTTTTTATTGATTAAAAAAATGACAGAGGAATGCATTACAATGCATTACAGCTCAATTTTTCATATCTCTGGTTGTATATAAAGTATGTTGACACCAACTCATGTATTCATACATGTACTTTGGATAATGATGTCCATCACATTCCACCATCCTTGCTAACTGCCTGCCCCCTACCTTTACCTCCCACCCCTCTGCCCTATCTAGAGTTTGTCTATTCCTCTCATGTTCCCCCCTCCCTACCCCATTATGAAGCCCTTATATCAGAGAAAACATTTGGCATTTGGTTTTTTGGGATTGGCTAATTTCACTTAGCATTATCTTCTCCAGTGCCATACATTTACCTGCAAATGCCATGATTTTATTCTCTTTCACTGCTGAGTAATATTCCATTGTGTATATATACCACATTTTCTTTATCCATTCATCTACTGAAGGGCATCTAGGTTGGTTTCACAGTTTAGCTATTGTGAATTGTGCTGCTATAAACATTGATGTGGCTGTGTCCCTGTAGTATGTTGATTTTAAGTCCTTTGGGTATTGACTGAGGAGAGGAATACCTGAGTCAAATGGTAGTTCCATTCCCAGATTTTCAAGGAATCTCCATACTGCTTTCCATATTGGCTGCACCAATTTGCAGTTCCACCAGAAATGTGTGAGTGTACCTTTTCCCCCACATTCTCACCAAATTTATTGTTATTTGTCTTCATAATAGCTGCCACTCTGACTGGAGTGAGATGGTATCTTAGAGTAGTTTTGATTTGTATTTCTCTAATTGCTAGCGATGATGAATATTTTTTTCATATATTTGTTGATTGATTGTATATCCTCTTCTGAAAAGTGTCTGTTCAGGTCCTTGGACCATTTATTGATTAGGTTATTTGGGTTTTTTTGGAGTTTAGCTTTTTGAATTCTTTGTATACCCTAGAGATTAGTGCTCTATCTGATGTGCAAGTGGTAAAAATTTGCTCCCAAGATGTAGGCTCTCTCTTCACCTCACAGATTATTTCTTTTGCTGAGAAGAAGCCTTTTAGTTTGAATCCATTCCTTTTATTGATTCTTGAGTTTAATTCATGCTCTATAGGACTCTTGTTAAGGAAGTAGGGGCCTAATCTGTTATGATGGACATTTGAGCCTACTTTTTCTTCTATTAGATGCAGGGTCTCTGGTTTAATTCCTAGTTCCTTGATCCACTTTGGGTTGAATTTTGTGCATGGTGAGAGATAGGGGTTTAATTTCATTTTGTTGCATATGGATTTCCAGTTTTCCCAGCACCAGTTGTTGAAGAGGCTATCTTTTCTTCAATGTATGGTTTTGGCATATTTGTCTAATATAAGACAACTGTAATTATGTGGGTTAGTCTCTGTGTCCTCTGTTCTGTATCATTGGTCTACCGGCCTGTTTTGGTGCCAGTACCATGCTGTTTTTGTTACTATTGCTCTGTAGTATAGTTTAAGGTCTGGTATAGTGATGCCACCTGCTTCACTCTTCCTGCTAAGGATTGCTTTAGCTATTCTGGGTCTCTTATTTTTTCAGATGAATTTCATGACTGCCTTTTCTATTTCTATGAGAAATGTAATTGGGATTTTGATTGGAATTGCATTAATCTGTATAGTGCTTTTGGTAGTATGGTCATTTTAACATTATTAATTTTGCCTATCTAGGAACAAGGGAGATCTTTCCATCTTCTAAGGTCTTCTTTAATTTCTTTCTCTAGCTTTCTGTAGTTTTTGTTGTAGAGGTCTTTCACGTCTTTTGTTAGGTTGATTCCCAAGTAGTTTAGTTTTATTTGAGGCTTTTGTAAATGGGGTAGTTTTCCTCATTTCCTTTCAGAAGATTTGCCACTGAAATATAGAAATGCTTTGATTTATGGGTGTTGATTTTGCTACTTTGCTGAATTCACTTACTAGTTCTAGAAGTTTTCTGGTGGAATTTTTGGGGTTTTCTAGGTATAGAATCATATCATTGGCAAATAGTCTAATTTGTTTTCTTCTTTTCCTATCTGTATTCCTTTAATTTCTTTCATCTGTCTAATTGCTCTGACCAGTGTTTCAAGAACTATGTTGAATAAAAGTGGTGAAAGAGAGCATCCCTGTCTTGTTCCAGATTTTAGATGGAATGCTTTCAATTTTTCTCCGTTTAGAATGATGTTGGCCTGAGGCTTAGCATAGATAGATTTTACAATGTTGAGATATGTTCCTGTTATCTCTAGTTTTTCTAGTGTTTTGAACCTGAAGTGTGCTGTATTTTGCCGAATGTTTTTTCTGCATCTATTGAGATGATCATATGGTTCTTATCTTTAATTCTATTGATGAAATGAATTACATTTATTGATTTCCATATGTTGAACCAACCTTGCATCACTTGGATGAACCCCACTTGATTGTAGTGTACTATCTTTTTGATATGTTTTTATATTTGATTTGCCAGAATTTTATTGAGAATTTTTGCATTTATGTTCATTAGAGACATATTGGCCTGAAGTTTTCTTTCTTTGATGTGTCTTTGCCTGGTTATGAAGTCAGGGTGATATTGGCCTCCGAGAATGAGTTTGGAAATGCTCCTTCTTTTTCTACTTCCTGAAATAAATTGAAGAGTACTGGTATCAGTTTTTCTTTAAAGGTATTGTAGAACTCAGCTGTGTATCCATCTGGTCCTGGGCTTTTCTTGGTTGGTAGGCTTCTGATGACATCTGCTATTTCATTGTTTGAAATTTATCTGTTTAAGTTGTGCATATCATGCTGATTCAATTTGGGCAAATCATATGACTCTAGAAATTTGTCAATGTCTGATATTTTCTATTTTATTGGAGTACAAGTTTTCAAAATAATTTCTAATTATTTTCTGTATTTCTGTAGTGTCTGTCATGATTTTCCTTTTTCATCATGTATGTTAGTAATTTGCGTTTTCTCTTTCCTTCTCTTTGTTATCATGGCTAAGGGTCTGTCAATTTTATTTATTTTTTTTCAAAGAACCAACTTTTTGCTTTATCATTTTTTTCAATTGTTTCTTTTGTTTTAATCCATTGATTTCAGCTCTGATTTTAATTATTTCCTGTCTTCTACTGCTTTTGATGTTGATTTGTTATTCTTTTTCTAGGGCTTTGAGATGTAATGTTAGGACATTTATTTGTTGACTTTTTCTTCTTTTAAGGAATGAACTCCATGCAATGAACTTTCCTCTTAGTATTGCCCTCATAGTGATTTCAATACATTGTGTCTGTGTTCTCATTCACCTCTAAGAATTTTTTATCTCCTCCTTGGTGTCTTTTGTGACCCATTGTTTATTCAGTAGCGTATTATTTAATTTCCAGGTGTGGGAGTAACTTCTTTTTTTAAATTTTATCATTGATGTCTAATTTCATTCCATTATCATCTGATAGAATGCAGAGTAGTATCTCTACTTTTTTATATTTGCTAAGAGTTGCTTTAAGGCATAATATAATAAAACAATAATATAATAAAAATACATATATTTATTAGAAGGATCCATGTGCTACTGAGAAAAAAGTGCATTCATTCATTGAAGGATGAAATACTCTATATATGCCAGTTAAGTTAACTGGCATATTCTATATATGCCAGTTAAATCTAATGTATGGATTGCATTATGGAGTTCTATAGTTTCTTTGTTCAGCTTTTGTTTGGATGATATATCCAATGGTGAAAGAGGTGTGGTAAAATCACCCAGAATTACTCTGTTGTGGTCTATTTTACTCATAAACTTGAGAAGAGTTTGATTGATTAATGCAGATACTCCATTGTTTAGGGCATATAAATTTATTATTGTTATGTCTAGTTGATGAATGGTTTCCTTAAATAGTAAGAAATGTCTTTCTTAATCCCTTTTGACTACCTTTGGCTTGAAGTCTTTGATATGAGGATGGAAACCCCTGCTTGCTTCTGCAGTCCATGTGAGTGGTATAATTTTTCCTAACCTTTCCTCTTCAGACTGTGTATATCTTTTCCTATGAGATGAGTCACTTGGAAGCAGCATATTGTTGGGTCTGATTTTAAATCCAATCTGCTAGTCTATATCTTTTGATTGGTGAGTTTAGGCCATTAACATTCAGGGTTATTATTGAGACATGATTTGTATTTCCTGCCATTTTTGTTTGTTTCTGGTATTTAATTTGACTTGGTTTCTCTTTTGCTTAGTTTTTCCTTTAGTGTAATATCTTCTTTTTCTGATTTTATTGTTGTTTTTTAATTATTCTTTGTGGAATATTTTGCCGAGGATGTTCTGTAGTTCAGACTTTCTTGTTGTAAATTCTTTTAACTTTTGTTTATCATGGTAAGTTTTAATTTTATCATTAAATCTAAAGCTTAATTTTGCTGGATATAAGATTTCTGGTTGGCTTCTATTTTATTTCAGAGCTTGATATATGTTGTTCTAGGATCTTCTAGGTTTGCAGGCCTGGGTTGGAAAATCTGCACATAATCTAATTTGCTTTTCCCTAAATTGCTCATTACCTATATGTAATCTGATTTCTTTCTCTCATGGCTTTTAATATTCTCTTCTTGTATATGTTTGGCATTTTTATTATAAAGTGACTCTGTGTGGATCTGTTGTGATTTTATACATTTGGCCTCTTGAGTTTGGTTTTCCAAATGATTCTTCATGTTTGGAATTTTTTTCTGATATTATTTCATTCAATAAATTGCTCATTCCTTTGGTTGGAACTCTATTATTTTCTCTATCACAATAACTCTTAAATTTGGTCTTTTTATGCTATCCCATATTTCTTGAATGTTCTTCTCATGGTTTCTTACCATTTTCACTGTGTTGTCTACATTTTCAAGATCATATATTTTGTCTTCATTGTCTGAGGTCCTGTCTTCCAAGTGGTCTAATCTGTTGGTGATGATTTTAATTGAGCTTTTAATTTGGTTTATTGTTTATTTCATCTCAAGGATTTCTGGTTTTTTTAGAACCCCTATCTTCCTGTTGAAGTAATCTTTTGCTTCCTGTATTTGTTTATGTAGCTCTTTGTTGAAATAATCTTTTGCTAGTATTTGCATTTGTATTTTCTCTCTTGTATCATCCTTTGATTCACAGAACATTTTAATCATGTACATCCTGAACTCCTTCTCTGTAATTTCTTCTGCTGTGCTTGCCATGTAAAAGGGTTTATAGTTTTTGATGGTGGGCAAAGAACTGGGGATGAGAAGGGTGATTTGCTGAGAAAGTAGGAAGTGAGGATATATAGAGAGTCATTATATCTTAGAAAGTGTGAAAGAGAAATCTAAAGAGGAAGGTTGGTAGTAAGAGAAGGGAGAGAAAGTAATTTGGGGTAGATAAGTAAGTGGGAAGACAGTAGAATACATAAAGCAAATACACATATATATTGAGAAAAATTAAAATGTTAAAATAATAGAAATTGGTGGGATAAGAGAATATGTATGTATGTGGATATATATTCTCTTATCCCACCAATTTCTATTATTTTAACATTTTAATTTTTCTCAATATATATGTGTATTTGCTTTATGTATTCTACTGTCTTCCCACTTACTTATCTACCCCAAATTACTTTCTCTCCCTTCTCTTACTACCAACCTTCCTCTTTAGATTTCTCTTTCACACTTTCTAAGATATAATGACTCTCTATATATCCTCACTTCCTACTTTCTCAGCAAATCACCCTTCTCATCCCCAGTTCTTTGCCCACCATCAAAAACTATAAACCCTTTTACATGGCAAGCACAGCAGAAGAAATTACAGAGAAGGAGTTCAGGATGTACATGATTAAAATGTTCTGTGAATCAAAGGATGATACAAGAGAGAAAATACAAATGCAAATACTAGCAAAAGATTATTTCAACAAAGAGCTACATAAACAAATACAGGAAGCAAAAGATTACTTCAACAGGAAGATAGGGGTTCTAAAAAAACCAGAAATCCTTGAGATGAAATAAACAATAAACCAAATTAAAAGCTCAATTAAAATCATCACCAACAGATTAGACCACTTGGAAGACAGGACCTCAGACAATGAAGACAAAATATATGATCTTGAAAATGTAGACAACACAGTGAAAATGGTAAGAAACCATGAGAAGAACATTCAAGAAATATGGGATAGCATAAAAAGACCAAATTTAAGAGTTATTGTGATAGAGAAAATAATAGAGTTCCAACCAAAGGAATGAGCAATTTATTGAATGAAATAATATCAGAAAAAAATTCCAAACATGAAGAATCATTTGGAAAACCAAACTCAAGAGGCCAAATGTATAAAATCACAACAGATCCACACAGAGTCACTTTATAATAAAAATGCCAAACATATACAAGAAGAGAATATTAAAAGCCATGAGAGAAAGAAATCAGATTACATATAGGTAATGAGCAATTTAGGGAAAAGCAAATTAGATTATGTGCAGATTTTCCAACCCAGGCCTGCAAACCTAGAAGATCCTAGAACAACATATATCAAGCTCTGAAATAAAATAGAAGCCAACCAGAAATCTTATATCCAGCAAAATTAAGCTTTAGATTTAATGATAAAATTAAAACTTACCATGATAAACAAAAGTTAAAAGAATTTACAACAAGAAAGTCTGAACTACAGAACATCCTCGGCAAAATATTCCACAAAGAATAATTAAAAAACAACAATAAAATCAGAAAAAGAAGATATTACACTAAAGGAAAAACTAAGCAAAAGAGAAACCAAGTCAAATTAAATACCAGAAACAAACAAAAATGGCAGGAAATACAAATCATGTCTCAATAATAACCCTGAATGTTAATGGCCTAAACTCACCAATCAAAAGATATAGACTAGCAGATTGGATTTAAAATCAGACCCAACAATATGCTGCTTCCAAGTGACTCATCTCATAGGAAAAGATATACACAGTCTGAAGAGGAAAGGTTAGGAAAAATTATACCACTCACATGGACTGCAGAAGCAAGCAGGGGTTTCCATCCTCATATCAAAGACTTCAAGCCAAAGGTAGTCAAAAGGGATTAAGAAAGACATTTCTTACTATTTAAGGAAACCATTCATCAACTAGACATAACAATAATAAATTTATATGCCCTAAACAATGGAGTATCTGCATTAATCAATCAAACTCTTCTCAAGTTTATGAGTAAAATAGACCACAACAGAGTAATTCTGGGTGATTTTACCACACCTCTTTCACCATTGGATATATCATCCAAACAAAAGCTGAACAAAGAAACTATAGAACTCCATAATGCAATCCATACATTAGATTTAACTGGCATATATAGAATATGCCAGTTAACTTAACTGGCATATATAGAGTATTTCATCCTTCAATGAATGAATGCACTTTTTTCTCAGTAGCACATGGATCCTTCTAATAAATATATGTATTTTTATTATATTATTGTTTTATTATATTATGCCTTAAAGCAACTCTTAGCAAATATAAAAAAGTAGAGATACTACTCTGCATTCTATCAGATGATAATGGAATGAAATTAGACATCAATGATAAAATTTAAAAAAAGAAGTTACTCCCACACCTGGAAATTAAATAATACGCTACTGAATAAACAATGGGTCACAAAAGACACCAAGGAGGAGATAAAAAATTCTTAGAGGTGAATGAGAACACAGACACAATGTATTGAAATCACTATGAGGGCAATACTAAGAGGAAAGTTCATTGCATGGAGTTCATTCCTTAAAAGAAGAAAAAGTCAACAAATAAATGTCCTAACATTACATCTCAAAGCCCTAGAAAAAGAATAACAAATCAACATCAAAAGCAGTAGAAGACAGGAAATAATTAAAATCAGAGCTGAAATCAATGGATTAAAACAAAAGAAACAATTGAAAAAAATGATAAAGCAAAAAGTTGGTTCTTTGAAAAAAAATAAATAAAATTGACAGACCCTTAGCCATGATAACAAAGAGAAGGAAAGAGAAAACGCAAATTACTAACATACATGATGAAAAAGGAAAATCATGACAGACACTACAGAAATACAGAAAATAATTAGAAATTATTTTGAAAACTTGTACTCCAATAAAATAGAAAATATCAGACATTGACAAATTTCTAGAGTCATATGATTTGCCCAAATTGAATCAGCATGATATGCACAACTTAAACAGATAAATTTCAAACAATGAAATAGCAGATGTCATCAGAAGCCTACCAACCAAGAAAAGCCCAGGACCAGATGGATACACAGCTGAGTTCTACAATACCTTTAAAGAAAAACTGATACCAGTACTCTTCAATTTATTTCAGGAAGTAGAAAAAGAAGGAGCATTTCCAAACTCATTCTCGGAGGCCAATATCACCCTGACTTCATAACCAGGCAAAGACACATCAAAGAAAGAAAACTTCAGGCCAATATGTCTCTAATGAACATAAATGCAAAAATTCTCAATAAAATTCTGGCAAATCAAATATAAAAACATATCAAAAAGATAGTACACTACAATCAAGTGGGGTTCATCCAAGTGATGCAAGGTTGGTTCAACATATGGAAATCAATAAATGTAATTCATTTCATCAATAGAATTAAAGATAAGAACCATATGATCATCTCAATAGATGCAGAAAAAACATTCGGCAAAATACAGCACACTTCAGGTTCAAAACACTAGAAAAACTAGANTAGGGCATTATGTAAAAATGTGGATGTGTAACCGATATGATTCTGCAATCGGTATTTGGGGTAAAATTGGGAGTTCATAACCAACTTGAATCTATTGTATGAAATATGATATGTCAATAGCTTTATGATGTTTTGAACAACCAATAAAAAAATAAATTAAAAAAAAGATTTATTAGGATAGAAGAAGGCTTGGTGATACAAATCGAAGTAATGCACAATAATTTCAATGAAATAATATCTGAAAATTTCCCAAAGCTTAAGAATAAAATGGAAAATAAAATACAAAGGCACGCAGAACTCCAAATATACAAAATTACCACAAACCCACACCAAGGCACATTATTATGAAAATGCTTAACAAAATAAGGATAGAATTTTACAGGCTGCCAGAGAAAAATGTCATTCACATTTAGAGGGAAATCAATCTAGATTTCAGCTGATTTCTCAACTCAGACTCTCAAAGCTAGGAGTTATTTGAAAGAAAATAGATGCCAACCAAGAATGCTTCAGAATTGATGATGAAATAAAAAAATGTTCCATGATAAACAAAAGTAAAAAAATTCACAGCTAGAAAGCCTGCACTAAAAGAACATACTCATTAAGATATTTTATGAAGAAGAAATAAAAAATAAAAGTGAAAACCAATTAAAGGAGGAACTATACTAGAAGAATAGTCAATCAAAGGAGAAACGAATTCAAGTTAAAAACCATAAATAAATAAAAATGACAGGAAATAAAAAATTTTCCTTAATAATAACACTGAATGTAAGTGGCCTAAACCCACCAATCAAAAGACATAGACAGGTAGACTGGATAAGAAGCCAAGACACAGTAAAATGCTGTCTCCAAGAGATTCACCTCATAGGAAAAGACATCCATAGACTATAGGAAAAAGGATGGCAAAATTTTTCATTCACATTGAGCAAGCAGGGGTTTCTTCTTATCAAATAGACTTCAAGCCAAAGTTAATCAGAAGGGACAAAGAAGGACATTTTATACTTCCTGAGGGAATTTTATATCCACAAGATAACAAGTGTAAATATGCCCCAAATGAGGGACCATCTACATATCAAACAAACCCTTATCAATTTCAAGAATCAAATAGACTTATGGGTGTTGATTTTATATCCTGCCACTTTGCTGAATTCATTTACTAGCTCTAGAAGTTTCTTGGTAGAACCTTTTGGGTCTTCTAGGTATAAGATCATGTCATCTGCAAATAGTGCTAATTTTAATTCTTCTTTTCCTATCTTTATGCTTTTAATTTCTTTTGACTGTCTAATTGCTTTGGCCAGTGTTTTGAGAACTATGTTGAATAGAAGTGGTGAGAGTGGGCATCTTTGTCTTGTTCCAGATTTTAGAGGGAATGCCTTCAATTTTTCTCCATTTAGAATAATGCTAGCCTGAGGCTTAGCATAAATAGCTTTTACAATGTTGAGGTAAGTTCCTGTTATCCCTAGTTTTTCTAGTGTTTTGAACATAAAAGAGATGCTGTATTTTGTCGAATGTTTTTTCTGCATCTATCGAGATGATCATATGGTTCTTATCTTTAAGTCTATTGATGTGGTGAATTACATTTATTTATTTCTGTATATTGAACAAGCCTTGCATCCCAGGGGTGATGCATGATCTTTTTGATATGTTTTTGTTCTGATTTGCCAGAATTTTATTGAGAATTTTTGCATCTATATTCATTAGAGATATTGGTCTGTAGTTTTCTTTCTGGCATTTGCAGAGAAATAGATGGCATTAGAGCAGATTATGCTAAGTGAAGTTAGCCAATCCCTAAAAACAAAATGCTGAATGTCTTCTCTGATATAAGGGAGGTGACTCAAAACAGAGTAGGGAGGAAGAGCATGAGAATAAGATTACCACTAAACAGGGGAGAGATGTGGGAGGGAATGGGAAGGAGAAGGGGAATTGCATGGAAGATGGAAGGAGACCCTCATTGTTATACAAAACATATATGATGGTGTGAGGGGAAAGGAAAATATATATAGAGAGAAATGTGTCACAGTAGATTGGGTAGAGAAAGGTGATGGGAAGGGAGGGGAGGGGGGAAAAGGGAAGGCAGCAGAATACAATAGACACTAGTATTGCTGTATGTATATATGTGGCTGTATAACCAATGTGATCCTGCAAACTGTACATGTGGAGAATTCATACCCCATTTGAATCAAATGTATGATATGTCAAGATCATTGTATTGTCTTGAGCAACTAATAAAAAAAAGAATCAAATAGACAACAACACAATAATACTGGGTGACTTTAACATGCCTCTCTCATCACTAGTGAGAGCCTCCAAACAAAAACAAAATGAAAAAGCTATAAAACTAGAAAATTCAATTAATAACCTCAGACTTAACGGACATATATAGAATATTTCATCCAACAATGACTGAATACACTTTCTTCTTAGCAACACATGGATCTATCTCTAAAATAGACCATATCTTAGGTCATAAATTAACTCTTAGCAAATACAAAAAAATAGAGCTAATACCTTGCATTATATCAGATCATAATGATATGAAATTAGAAATCAACAATAAAAATTTAAAAATAGAAACAACTCTAATACCTGGATACTGAATAATACACTATTGAATGACTGATGGATAGCTGAAGAAAACAGGGATAAAATAAAAAAATAATTAAAGGTAAATAAGAATAGTGATACAACATATCAAAATCTCTGGTACAGTATGAAGGCAGTTCTAAGAGGAAAGTTCATTGCATTGAGCTCATTCATTAAAATATTAGAAAGATGGCAAATAAATAACCTAACCTTACATCTCAAAGCCCTAGAAAAGGAAGAACAAATCAACAAATAAACATCAAATCAGTAGAAGACATGAATTAATTAAATCAGAGCCAAAATTAATAAAATTGAAACAAAACATTTTCCAAAAAAATCAATGAAATCAAAAGTTGGTTCTTTGAAAAATAAGTAAAGTTGATAAACCCATAGCCAAGCTAATGAAAAGTGGCGGGAGTGTGAGAGAGAGAACTCAAATCACTGTTATGAAAAAACATATATAACCATGGACACTGCTGAAATAAAGAGATAATCAGAAACTATTGTGAAAATCTATACTTCAATAAAATAGAAAATCCTGAAGACATTAACAAATTTCTAGAGGCATATGACCTACCCAAACTGAATCAGGAGGACACAATTTAAACAGATCAATTCCAAGCAATGAAATAGAAGACACCATCAAAATCCTACCACCACCACCAACAACAACAAAAGCCCACAACCAGATGGATTCTCAGCCAAGTTCTACTAGACTTTCAAGGAAGATCTTACACCAATACTTCTCAAATTATTCCAGAAAATAGAAAAGAAAGAAATCTTTACAAACTCATTGTATTAAGCTAGAATTATCCTGACACCAAAGACAAAGACCCATCAAGGAAAGAAAACCTCAGACCAATATCCATGATGAACATAGATCCAAAAATTCTCAATAAAATACTGGTAAATCACGTACAAAAACATATTAAAAAGATAGTACATCAAGATCAAATGGGTTCATTCCAGGGATGAAAGGTTGTTTCAAAATATGGAAATCAATAAATATAAATCATCACATCAATAGACTTAAAGACAAGAATCACATGATTATTTCAATAGAATCAGAAAAAGTATTTAACAAAACACAGTATACGTTCATGCTCAAAATACTATAAAAACTAGGGATAATAGGAACATACCTCAACATTGTAAATGTTATATATGCTAAACCCAATGCTGACATTATTATAAGTGGAGAGAAATTGAAGTCATTCTCTCTAAAAACTGGAGCAAGACAGATGTCCTTTTATGCTACTACTATTCAACACAGTCCTTGAACCCTAGCCAGAGCAATTAGACAAAAGAAAGAAATTAAAGGGATATGAATAGGAAAATAAGAGCTCAAACTATCCCTATTTGCTGATGACATTTCAATATTTGGAAGACCAAAAAACAAAACAAAGCAAAACAAACAAACAAACAATAACAATAAAACCCCAAATCAACAAAAAACTCCATCAGAAAGCTTCTAGAACTCAGACATTAATTCAGCAAAGTTGCGGGGTATAAAATTACCACCTATAAGTCAGTTGTGTTCCTATATTCCAATGGCAAATCAGCTGAAAGAGATTTTAGGCTACTCACAATAGCCTAAAAAGATACTTGGGAATGAATCTAACAAAAAGTATGAAAGACCTCTACAATGAAAGCTACAGAATACTAAAGAAATAAATTGAAGAGAACCTTAGAAGATGGAAAGATCTCCCATGTTCCTAGATAGGCAGAATCAATATTATCAAAATAACTATACTACCAAAAACACTATATAGATTTAACACAATACCAATTAAATTTCCAATAACATTTTTCATAGAAATAGAAAAAGCAGTCATGAAACTCATTTGGTAAAATAAGAGGCCCAGAATAGCCAAGGCAATCTCTAGCAAAAAAAGTGAAACAAGAGGCATGACAATACTGGACCTTAAACTATATTACAGAGCTATAGTAATAAAAATGGCATGATATTGGCACCAAAACAGACCTGAATACCAATTGAACAGAATAGAAGAAACAGAGACAAGCCCACATAAATACCGTTATCACATATTAGACAAAGGTACCATAAACATATATTGGAGAGAAGATGGCCTCTTCAACAAATGGTTGAAAACTGGAAATGGGAACACTGTAAATTGATATGTATTATAATGAAATTGAAACCCTATCTCTTACCCTGCACAAATCTCAACTCAAGTAGATCAAGGACCTAGACCTTAGACCAGAGACTCCATGCCTACTAGAAGAAAAAGTAGGCCCAAATTTTTATCATGTCAGATTAGGTCCTGACTTCCTTAGCCAGAGTCCTAAAGCACAAGAAAAAAAATAATAAATGGGATGAATTCAAACTAAAAAGCTTCTTCTCTGCAGAGGAAACATTTAAGAACTTGAAGAGAAAGCTTACAGAATTGGAGAAAATCTTTGCCACAGGCACATCAGATAGAGCATGAATCTCCAGGATATACAAAGGACTTAAAAAACTTAATACAAAAAATTTTTTAAAAACTCCAATCAATACATGACTGAATATGCACTTAATAGAAGAAGAAATATGAATGGTCAATAAATATATGGAAAAATATTCAGCATCTCTAGCAATTAGAGAAATGCAAATTAAAACTACACAGATTCTATCTCACTTCAATCAGGATGGCAATTGTCAAAAAATGTTGGAGAGGATGTGGGGAAAAGAAATACACTCATACATTGTGAGTTGAACTTCAAACTGGTGCAACCACTCTGGAAAGCAGTATGAAGATTCCTCATAAAACTAGGAATGAAATCACCATATGACCCAGTTATCCCACTCCTTGGAACATATTGGAAAGATTTAAACTCAATATACTACAGTGATATAGCCACATCAATGTTTATAGCAGCTCAATTCACAATAGCTAAGCTATGGAACTAACTTAGTGCCCTTCAACAGATAAATGGATAAAGAAAGGGTGGTTTATATATATATACACAATAGAATATTACTCAGCCATAAAGAGAATAAAACAATGGCATGAAACTGGAGACTATCATGCTAGGTGAAATAAGCAAATCCCATAAAAACAAAGGCTGAATGTTCTCCCTGTTATGTGAATGCTACATAAAACAAGGTGTCAGGAGGGGAAAATAGAAGGTCATTGGATTAGACAAAGGGAAATGAAAGGAAGGGAGGGAGACTGGGAATACTGAAGACAGTAGAATGAGTCAGACATAACTCTCCTACGTCTATATGTGAATACATGACCAGTGAAATCTCACAACATGTACAATCACAAGAGTGGGATTCTAATTAGAATATTCTATGCTCCTTATATGCATAATGTTTCAAAATACACTCTACTTGAATGTATGTCTAAAAAGAACAATTTAAAAAAATGTCTTTGGGTTCAGTCCCCAGTGCCAAACCCTCCCCTACTCCCCCCAAAAACAAAAGATTGCAAATTGATAACCTAACTTTCCACCTTAAGGAAGTAGAAAAAGAAGTATAAACTAAACTCAAATCTAGTAGAAGTAAAGAAATAATAAATTTCACAACATATATAATGTGGTGAGCCGTTCTAATTAGACCGTGGCCGCCATTAGAAGATGGCGCCGGCTTCCACTGTGGCCTGTGATAAACAACTCCTAATATGGAGAATTGGCACGCAATCCCTTCCCACCCTATGAGAAAGGTCCACGTGGCAGCTTAGGATTGGTATGCGGGAGGCTTTATTAGGCTGTGCTTGGGCGCTCGGGGGGAGGGTCACTAGAAGATGATACATGAATCAAGGCCTGAATAAACTGCTGAAAGAAGAATCCTGTGTCGTGTTTTCCCTTGCCGGCGAGGGGTCGCGGCAATTGGTGGCCCGGACGGGGAATTATATTCCTCGAACCCAGGATCCAGAACTTTCAGCAGTCAGGGGTGGTGCACCAGTTAGTCCCAGGTAAGTGGGATCTGCGACCAAAGCGGGGCAGCTCCTCTGTAAATAAAGCGAGAGCATTACATTTTATTGCAGCTGCATTGTGTACTTTCGCTTCTA
>NW_026000081.1:3603777-3609044 GCF_001458135.2 Marmota marmota marmota
TGCACTTGAGTGATCCCTCAACGGACCTCAAGGAAAGCATGTCCTATTGCATGCGGGTTTGACGTCCACGCCCCGCCCTACGAAAAAAGGCGTCGGCTGATATGGGACCAGGTCTAGGGAAGGGCCCTCCTTAGGACTGAACCATACATTGCAGCCACTTCTGCACAGTGGGATAGGACCTCTACTTTCGCCTGCATTGTTTTATAAAATAGAAGGGGGAACTGTGGTGAGCCGTTCTAATTAGACCGTGGCCGCCATTAGAAGATGGCGCCGGCTTCCACTGTGGCCTGTGATAAACAACTCCTAATATGGAGAATTGGCACGCAATCCCTTCCCACCCTATGAGAAAGGTCCACGTGGCAGCTTAGGATTGGTATGCGGGAGGCTTTATTAGGCTGTGCTTGGGCGCTCGGGGGGAGGGTCACTAGAAGATGATACATGAATCAAGGCCTGAATAAACTGCTGAAAGAAGAATCCTGTGTCGTGTTTTCCCTTGCCGGCGAGGGGTCGCGGCAATATAATGTAGAGAATAAAAAAATGATTGAGAAGCAATAAATTAGTTCTTTAAGAAAGAAGTAATTGTGAAGACTCAAATTCCCAAAATAAAAAATGTAAGTGAGGACATTATTACCAGCCTTTAAAAGACTTATAAGCATATTGGGAACAATTGTTTCCCAACAAATTAGACAGTGTAGATGATACATACATACATTTATTATTTTTTTTGAGAGAATTTTTTTAATATTTATTTTTTAGTTTTCGGCGGACACAACATCTTTGTTTGTATGTGGTGTTGAGGATTGAACCCGGACCGCACGCATGCCAGGCGAGCACGCTACCGATTTACCCCAGCCCCCATAAAATTTTTAGAAGTTCAAAAATATCCAAAGCTGGCTCAAAGAAATAGTAAGGCTGAGTAGAATATAGCAAGTAAAGAGATTATTCCAGTAACAAAAACATTTTTAACAAAGCAAAGCCTATTCCAGATAATTTCACTGGTAAATTTTATTACATGTTTAGGGAATTAGCTCCAAGACATTTCACATTCTTCTCTAAAATAGAGGGGGCGGGAAAACCTCCTCATTAATTCTGATGCCAGTATTACTTGTGTACGAGTGCCAAACAAAGACAGGAAAAGAAAATTACTGACCAATATTCCTAAAGCCTAAAAATACAGAAAACTTGATACAGCATGATCAAGTGTGACTTATCTCAAGAATGGAAATATGGCTTAAAAATGAAATGTACATCATTTTCCAGTCAGCTTTAACAAAATAAAGTATTTGAAATAATTACTAACTTATAAAGAGAAAAAGCTTATTTTGGCTCATAGTTTTGGAGATTCCAGTTTCTGACTGGTTAGCACCATACTTTGGATTTGAGGCAAGGCCAGGCATCACAGTGGGAGTGCATGGCAGAGAACATATATTCACCTTATCACCAGGAAGCAAAAGAGGAAGAAGAAGAGGTAAGGGCTATAGTCCACAATCTCCTTCAAGGTTATGCCCCCTATAACCTAAAGACCTCCCACGAGACCCCCACCTCCTAAAAATTCCACTACCTCCCAATAGTATCACTATTGTAGCAAGCCTTTAATATGTGAGCCTTTGAGAGACACTTATCCAAAGCATAACACTACATTACTAAAGTAGAGGAAAACACCATATGATCATCTCAATTATTGTAGGAAACAAATTTGACAAAAATCCCAACACCCTTTAATAATAATAACACACAACAAACTAGGAATAGAAACAAACTTCCTCAACATGATAAAGGTTATATACAAAAACTTCAAAACTGACATAATATTTAAAGTTTGAAATCTTTCCCCTTGAGATCAGGAACAAGACAAGAATATCTACCTATACCACTTCTACTCAAGATTGTACTGAAAGTTGTAAGTAGAACAATTATGTAAGAAAAGAGAAGGTATTACATCGAAATTGGAAAGGAGAAAGTAAAACTATCCACTTGCAAATGACATGATCTTATACAAAGAAAAACCTAAAGAACACACACACACACACACACACACAAATATTGGAGCTAATAAACAAATTAAGCAAAGATGCAATATACCACATCAATGTATGAAAATCGGTTGTATTTCTGTATAGTTAACAATGAATAATCTGAAAATGAAATCTAAAAATAATTTGATTTATAAATAACATCAAAAAGTATAAAATATTTAGAAATAAATCTAACCAAGAGCAACAAAATTTTTGTACTGAAAACTATGAAACATTTCTGAAAGGAAACAAAGGTTAAAATACATAAAAATATTTCCATGCTATTGGATTGGAAAACTTAATACTGTTAAGAGAATAATACTCATCAAAGAGGTACAGCAATTCTAGAAATCTCTATCAAAATTCCAATGTAGTTTTCTTTTTTGCAGAAATGAAAAAGCTGACCTTAAAATTCGAATAGAATTTTTTAAAAAAATTAATGTAGAACTACAATAGATCTTGAGGAGTCAAAAAATTTTGCCAAAGATATTTTTGAAGGACTCATATTTCCCAATTTCAAGACTTATTTCAAAGCAATAGTAATCAAAATCAGTGTGCTACTGGCAGAAAAATAGAACAATAGTCCAATGGAGTAAAACTGAGAGTGCCGACATAAACCATTGTATCCATGGTCAATTAATTTTGACAAAGATGGCAAGACTACTTAATGGGGAAAGAGTCTTCAGAAATGATGCTGGAATGACTGTTTACATGATGTTATATCCTTGCTTCACATCATATACAAATATTAATTCAGCATGGTTCAAAGTTCTAAAATCAAGAGCCAAGACTATAAAACTCTTAGAAGAAAATATAGAGGTAATGTCCTTGGACATTAAAAAGGAAAAGACACAAGACAGAACAGGAAAAAAAGGGTTGACTTCATAAAAATTTAAAACTTTTGCCTCAATTCATATCATCAAGAAACTGAAAAGGCAACTCACAGAATATGAGGAAATATTTGAAAATCATACACTGGATAAAAGTCTATTTTCAAAATATGTATATAAAAAAATCAAAAACAAAAAAGCAACCCAGTTTAAAAATGGGCAAAGTTTCAACCGGCATCAAGTGGATAGACTTTCTTCTCAGCAGCACATGTATCATTCTCTAAAATACACCATATACTATGCCACAAAGCAACTCTTAGCAAATACAAAAAAGTAGGGATACTACCCTGAATTTTATCAGATCATAATGGAATGAAATTGGAAATCAATGACAAAATAAAAAATAAAAATTTCTGTATCACATGGAGACTGAACAATATGCTACTGAATGAACAGTTGGTTACAAAAGACATCAAGGAGGAGATTTAAAAATTCTTAGAGGTAAATGAGAACAGAGACACAACATATCAAAATCTCTGGAACACTATGAAAGCAGTACTAAGAGGAAAATTCATTGCATGGAGTTCATTCCTTAAAAGAAGAAAAAAATCAACAAATAAATGACCTCACACTACATCTCAAAGTCATAGAAAAAGAACAAATCATCAGCAAAAGCAGTAGAAGGCAAGAAAAAATTAGAGCTGAAATCAATGAAATCAAAACAAAAGAAACAATTGAAAAAACTGACAAAACTAAAAATTGGTTCTTTGAAAAAATAAATAAAATTGACAGACCATTAGCCATGTTAACAAAGAGAAAGAGAGAACTCAAATTACCAGCGTATGTGGTGAAAAAGGCAATATCACATCAGACACCACAGAAATACAGAAGATAATTAGAAATTATTTTGAAACCTTATCCGCTAATAAAATAGAAGACAATGAAGTCATCGATAAATTCCTTAAGTCTTATGATCTGCCCAGATTGAGTCAGGAAGATATACACAACTTAAACAGACCAATATCAAGTGAGGAAATAGAAGAAGCCATCAAAAGATTACCAATAAAGAAAAGCCCAGACTGGATGGATACATAACCGAGTTCTACAAAACCTTTAAAGAAGAACTAATACCAATACTCTTCAATTTATTTCAGGAAATAGAAAAAGAGGAAGCACTTTCAAACTCATTCTATGAGGCCACTATCACCCTGAGTCCAAAACCAGACAAAGACTCTTCAAAAGAAAAAAGCTTCAGACCAATATCTCTAATGAACATAGATGCAAAAATTCTCAATAAAATTCTGGCAAATCAAATACAAAAACATATCAAAAATATTGTGCACCATGATCAAGTGGAATTCATTCCTGGAATACAAGGTTGGTTCAACATACAGAAATCAATAAATGCAATTCATCACATCAATAGACTTAAGATAAGAATCATATGATCATCTCGATAGACACAGAAAAAGCATTTGACAAAATATGAAACCCCTTTATGTTCAAAACACTAGAAAAACTAGGGATAACAGTAACATATCTCAACATTGTAAAGGCTATATATGCTAAGCTCAGGCCAACATCATTCTAAATGGAGAAAAATTGAAGGCATTCCCTCTAAAATCTGATACAAAACAGGGATGCCCTCTTTCACCACTTCTATTCAACATAGTTCTTGAAATACTGGCCAGAGCAATTAGATGAAAGAAATTAAAGGGACTGATTTAGAAGATGGCGGCGAGGGGAGTGCATTGCCCCCGTGTGCCGCGTCACTGTGCAGGAGAATGACGAGTTAGAACGGCTAAAGGCTATCTTGTTAGGAATTTCCAGCAAAAGTGGGGTGCTCTGGAACCTGGAGGAAGGATTTCCATCGCACGAGGATCGGCTACGGGGGCTCAAACACGAGAGATTTGTCTGCACGGAGGGTCACGCTGCTTGTTCGGCAAATCGCCCCGCGGCTAGAGTCTGCGGCGCGAGCTGGGAAATGAGGAGATAGCGACGCAGGGATACAGTGCTGCAGTTTCTGCGGGCTTCTGCCAGCTGTGCAAGCACCATACTCAGTGCTGAATTCTGGGTTTGAGACGGGGGAAGGAAGCGGTCCAATTCGGTTCTCCACACCGGTCAGACCACAGAGGAGGCCAGCGGCCACCATCTTGGAGAGCTGATGTCACCATCCCTGTTTTTGACTGATGGCAGCTCATTCAGCCGTAGAACAGGTAATTTCAGGCTGCCATTTGCCTGCGGCTTGCAGACAAATTACTCAGGCTCAGTGCTAAATAACCCGCGGAAACTGCTTCTTGGAGCCTGCTCTTATCAGAGCATGCACCGAGCATGGAGCAGCCGAGTTCCGGCTCCCGGAACTGCTCTGGCCCAGGGCTAAGGAGCCCGTGGAAACTGCTTCTCGGTCCGGGTCCTGCTGAGT
>NW_026000081.1:3611909-3629156 GCF_001458135.2 Marmota marmota marmota
AGGGGAGGGGAGGGGGGATAGTAGAGGATAGGAAAGGCAGCAGAATACAACAGACACTAGTATGGCAATATGTAAATCAATGGATGTGTAACTGATGTAATTCTGCAATCTGTATATGGGGTAAAAATGGGAGTTCATAACCCACTTGAATCAAAGTGTGAAATATGATATATCAGGAACTATGTAATGTTTTGAACAACCAACAATAAAAAATTTTTAAAAAAGAAAGAAATTAAAGGGATTATATGGGAAAAGAAGAACTTAAATTAGCTCTATATGCTGATGATATGATTCTATAACTAGAAGACACAAAAAAATCCACCATAAAACTTCTAGAACTAGTAAATGAATTCAGCAAAGTAGCAGGATATAAAATCAACACCCATAAATCAAAGGCATTTCTGTATATCAGTAACAAATCCTCTGAGAAGGAAATAAGGAAAACTACCCCATTCATAGTAGCCTCAAAAAAATAAAATAAAAATAAAAAAGATACTTGGGAATCAACTTAACAAAAGAGGTGAAAGATCTATACAATGAAAACTACAGAACCCTAAAGAGAGAAATGAAAAGAAGACCTTAGAAGATGGAAGGATCTGCCTTGGTCTTAGATAGGCAGAATTAATATTATCAAAATGACCATACTACCAAAAGCACTATACAGATTTAATGCAATTCCAGTCAAAATCCCAATGGCATTCCTCATAGAAATAGAAAAAGCAAGCATGAAATTCATCTGGATAAATAAGAGACCCAGAATAGCTAAAGCAATCCTAAGCAGGAAGAGTGAAGCAGGTGGTATCACTATACCAGACCTTAAACTATACTACAGAGCAATAATTAAAAAAACGGCATGGTATTGGCACCAAAACAGTCTGGTAGACCAATGGTACAGAATTGAGGACACAAAGACTAACCCACAAAAGTACAATTATCTTATATTAGACAAAGGTGCCAAAAATATGCACTGGAGAAAAGATAGCATCTTCAACAAATGGTGCTAGAAAAACTGGAAATCCATATGCAACAAAATGAAATTAAACTCCTATCTCTCACCATGCACAAAACTTAACTCAAAATGGATCAAGGACCTAGGAATGAAACCAGAGACTATGCATCTAATAGAAGAAAAAGTAGCCCCTAATCTTCATCATGTGGGATTAGGCCCCAACTTCCTTAATAAGACTCCTATAGTGTAAGAATTAAAACCAAGAATCAATAAATGGGATGGAATCAAACTAAAATGTTTCTTCTCAGCAAAAGAAACAATCTGTGAGGTGAAGAGAGCCTACATCCTGGGAGCAAATTTTTACCACATACACATCAGATAGAGCACTAATGTCTAGGGCAATAAAATTAGAAATTAACAATAAAATTTAAAAAATAGAAGCTACTCCAACATCTGGAGAATAAATAATACACTATTGATCAATGAATGGACAGTAGAGGAAATCAGGGAGGAGATAAAAACAAATTCTTAGAGGTAAAAGAGAACACAGATACAACATATCAAAAATATCTGTGACACTATAAAGACAGTGCTAAGAGGAAAGTTCACTTCATGAAGCTCATTCATTAAAAGAATTAAAAAGTCAACAAATAAATGACCTAATATTAAATCTCAAAGCCCTAGAAATAGAAGAACAAATCAACACCAAAAGCAGAAGACCTGAAATAATTAAAATCAGAGCTGAAATCAGTGAAACTAAAACAAAAGAAACAATTCAAACAATTGACAAAATGAAAAGTTGGTTCTTTAAAAAAATAAATAAAAATGATAAATCCTTAGCTACACTAATGAAGAGAAAGAGAAAACTCAAATTACTAAAATTCGTGATAAAAAAGGAATTCTCACGATGGACACTATTGAAATACAGAAGATAACTATAAGCTATTTTGAAAATTTATACTCCAATAAAATAGAAAATCTGGAAGGCACCGACAAATTTCTAGAGACCTATCATCTACCCAAAGTGAATCAGGAGAACACACACAATTTAAACAGGTCAATTTCAAGCAATGAAACAGAAGATGCCATCAATAGCCTAACAAGCAAGAAAAATCGAGGACCAGATGGAATCTCAGCCAAGTTCTATGAGACTTTCAAAGAAGAACTAATGCCAATACTCCTTAAATTTTCCCATGAAATAGTATAGGAGGGAACCCTTCCAAACTCATTCTTTGAGGCTATATCACCTTGATACCAAAACCAGACAAAGACCCATGAAGGAAAGAAAACTTCAGACCAATATCCCTGATGAACATAGATGCAAAATGTCTCAATAACATACTGGCAAATCACATACAAAAAACATTAAAAAGATAATGCACCATGATCAAGTAGAGTTCTTTCCAGGAATGCAAGGTTGGTTCAACATATAAAAAATCAATAAACATAATTAATCACATCAATAGACTTAAAGAATCATATGATCGTCTCAACAGATGCATAAAAAGCATTTGACAAAATATAGCACCTCTTCATGTTCAAAATACTAGAAAAACTAGGGATAGTGGAACATACCTCAACATTGTAAAAGTTATCTATGCTGAGCCCAAAGCTGACATTATTCTAAATGGAGAAAAATTGAAACCATTCCCTCTTAAAACTGTAACAAGACAGGGATTTCCTCTTTCACCACTTCTATTCAACATAGTCCTTGAAACTCTAACCAGAGTGATTAGACAGACAAAAGAAATTGAAGGGATATGAGTAGAAAAGAAAAAGTCAATCTATCACTATTTGTCAATGACATGATTCTATATTTAGAGGATCCAAAAAAATTCCACCAGAAAACATCTAGAACTAATAAATGAATTCAGCCAAGCAGCAGAATATAAAATCAGTACCCATAAATCAAATGCCTTTCTAAATGTCAATGATGAATCTGCTGAAAGAGAAATTAGAAAAACTACCCCATTCATAATAGCCTAAAAAAATACTTGGAAATTACTATGGTTTTGATGTGAGGTGCCTCTGAATGCTCACATATTAGACAATGCAAAATGGTTCAGAGAAAAAATAATTGGGCTGTGAGAGTCTTAACCCAATCAGTGAATTAATCCCCTGATAGGGAGTAACTCAGTGATAACTAATTGGGGCATGATTTTGGGTATATATTTGTTTCTGAAGAGTGGAGTCTCTCTCTCAGCTTTCTGATCACCATGATATGAGCTGCTGCTCCCCCGTCACACTCTCCAGCCATGATATTCCGCCTCACCTTGATCCGAGAAGAATGGAGCTGTCTGTTGACCTCTGAAACTGTGAGCTCTCAAATAAACTTTTCTTATTGTACAATTGTGCTGGTTGGGTATTTTAATCACAGAAGCAAAAAAAGCTGACTAAAACAGGAATCAATCTAACAAAAGAGGTAAAAGACCTCTACAATGAAAACTACAGAACAAAAGAAAGGAATTAAAGCAGACCTTAGAAGATGAAAAGATCTTGGATAGGAAGAATTAATATTGTCAAAATGGCATACTACCAAAAGCATTATACAGATTTAATGTAATTCCTATTAAAACTCCATCAACAGTCCTCATAGAAATAGAAATGGCAATCATGAAATTCATTTGGGAAAATAAGAGACCCAGAATAACCAAAGCAATCCTTAGCAAGAAGAGTGAAGCAGGAGCCATCACAATACCAGACCTTATACTATACTATAGGGCAATAGTAACAAAAATGGCATGGTACTGGCACCAAAATTGACATGTAAACCAATGGCACATAACAGAAAACAAAGAGACAAAATCACATAAATACAGTTATCTCATACTAGACAAAGGTGCTAAAAACATACATTGGAGAAAAGATCGCCTCTTTAACAAATGGTGCTGGGAAAACTGAAAATCCATGTGCAGAAAAATGAAGTTAAATCTCCATCTATCACCATGCACAAAATTCAACTCAAAGCAGATCAAGGACCTAGGAGTTAGACCAAAGACCCTGAGCCTAATAGAAGAAAAAATAGACCCAAATCTTCTTCATGTTGGCTTTGGACCTGACTTCTTTAACAAGACTCCTAAAGCACAAGAAATAATATCAAACATCAATTTATGGGATGGATTTAAACTAAAAATCTTCTTTACGGCAAAGGAAACAATCATTAACGTGAAGAGAGAGCCTACAGAATGGGAGGAAACTTTTTACCACACGCACATCAGATAGAGCACTAATCTCTAGGACACATAAACAATTAAAAAAACGTAACACCAAAAAAAAAAAAAACACAAAAAACAAAACCAAACAAAAAAACAAATAACCCAATCAATAAATAGGCTAAGGAAATGAGGAGACACTTCACAGAAGATTTACAATCGACAAACAAATTTATGAAAAAATGTTTAACATCCCTAGCAACTAGAGATATGCAAATCAAAACTACTCTAAGATTTTATCTCACTCCAGTCAGAATGGCAATTATCAAGAATACAAACAATAGTAAGTGTTGGCAAGTGTGAGGAGAAAGGCACACTCAAACACTGCTGGTAGGACTGCAAAATGGTGCACTCACTATGGGAAGCAGTATGGAGATTCCTCAGAAAACTAGGAATAGAACCACCATTTGACCCAGCCATCCCACTCCTAGGTCTATACCCAAAGGACTTAAAATCAGTGATTACAGTGATGCATCCACATCAATGTTCATAGCAGCTCGATTCACAATAGCTAAATGTGGAAACAGCCTAGATACCCTTAAATAAATGAATGGATATAAAAACTGTGGTATATATACTCAATGGAATGCTACTCAGCCTTAAAGAAGAATAAAGTTAGGGCATTTACAGGTAAACGGATGGAATTGGAGAATATCATGCTAAGCAAAGCAAGCCAATCCCCAAAACCTAAGGCCAAATGTTTTTGTAAGTGGATGTAAGTGGATGCTGGTCCACAATGGGAGGGGGGCAAGGGAAGAAGGGAGGAACTTCGGATTGAGCAAAGGGGAGAGAGGGAAGGGAGTGGAGAGAAGGGGGAGGGTGTGGGCGGGAGATGGTAGAATGATATGGATATTATCACCCCTATGTATGGGTATGATTACACAAACGGTGTAACTCTACATCATGTACAACCAGAGAAATAAAACGTATTGCTCCATTTGTGTAAAAATATTTAATTTAATTTAAAAAAACCTAAGATTTCATCTCACTCCAGTCAGAATGGCAATTATCAAGAATACAAGCAACAATAAGTATTGATGAGGAAATAGAGGAAAAGAAACACTCATACATTGTTGGTGGGACTGCAAATTGGTACAACCACTCTGGAAAGCAGTATGAAAATTCCATAGAAAACTTGGAATGAAATCACCATTTGAACCAGCTATTCCACTCCTTGATCTATACCCAAAGGACTTAAAATCAGCATAGTACAGTGATGCAGCCACATCAATGTTTATAGCAGCTCAATTCACAATAGCTAAACTCTGGAACCAACCTAGATGCCCTTCAATAGATGAATAGATAAAGAATTTTGGAATATATAGGACAATGGAATACTACTCAGCCTTAAAGAAGAATGAAATTATGGCATTTTGTTTTCAGGTAAATGGATGGAGTTGGAGAATATCATGCTAAGAAAAATAAGCCAATCCCCAAAACCTAAGGCCAAATGTTTTTGTAAGTGGATGTAAGTGGATGCTGGTCCACAATGGGAGGGGGGCAAGGGAAGAAGGGAGGAACTTCGGATTGAGCAAAGGGGAGAGAGGGAAGGGAGTGGAGAGAAGGGGGAGGGTGTGGGCGGGAGATGGTAGAATGATATGGATATTATCACCCCTATGTATGGGTATGATTACACAAACGGTGTAACTCTACATCATGTACAACCAGAGAAATAAAACGTATTGCTCCATTTGTGTAAAAATATTTAATTTAATTTAAAAAAACCTAAGATTTCATCTCACTCCAGTCAGAATGGCAATTATCAAGAATACAAGCAACAATAAGTATTGATGAGGAAATAGAGGAAAAGAAACACTCATACATTGTTGGTGGGACTGCAAATTGGTACAACCACTCTGGAAAGCAGTATGAAAATTCCATAGAAAACTTGGAATGAAATCACCATTTGAACCAGCTATTCCACTCCTTGATCTATACCCAAAGGACTTAAAATCAGCATAGTACAGTGATGCAGCCACATCAATGTTTATAGCAGCTCAATTCACAATAGCTAAACTCTGGAACCAACCTAGATGCCCTTCAATAGATGAATAGATAAAGAATTTTGGAATATATAGGACAATGGAATACTACTCAGCCTTAAAGAAGAATGAAATTATGGCATTTTGTTTTCAGGTAAATGGATGGAGTTGGAGAATATCATGCTAAGAAAAATAAGCCAATCCCCAAAACCCAAAGGCCAAATGTTTTTTCTGATATTCGAATGCTGATGCATAATGGGGAGGGGTGGAGGGAAGAATGGAGGAAATTTGGATTTAGCAGAGGGTAGTGAGGGGAGGGGGAGGGGTATTGGGGTGGGAAAGATGTACCCTATGTACATGTATGATTGCATGAATGGTGTGATTCTATACAACCAGAGAAATGATAAGTTGTACTTCATTTGTGTATAATTAGCCAAAATCATTCTTCTGTCATGTATAACTAATTAGAACAAATAATAATAATAATAATAAAGATTAGGTACTTGTACAATTCCATATATGTGACAATTTTGAAATTCTAGAAATGGGGAAAATTATAGTATTTTAAAACAGGCTAGTGGTTGCTAGGAATTTAAGAAGGATGGAGGTGAGAGAGATGTGGAATGGCTTAAAAGGAAGCAGGGATTTTTGTGGTGATGTAAATAATTTTTATTTGGATTGCATCAATGACAACATCAGAGTTGTGATGTTGTGCTATCAATTTTTCAAGATATGTTCATTGGGAAGAAGCTGGGGAAAGGATACCAGAATCTCTCTGTATTACCTTTTTTTTTCAACTGTAGGTGAATCTAAAATTACCTCAAGATATAAAATTTGTTCTAATTAGTTATACATGACAGTAGAATGCATTTTGACACATCATACAAAAAATGGAGTATGACTTCTCATTCTTTTGTTGTACGTGATGTATAATCATACCAGTTGTGGAATCGTATATGCACATAGGGTAATAATGTCTGATTCATTGTACTATTCTTTCTACCCTCAGACCTCCTCCCCTCCTGTCAATCCCCTCTGCCTAATCCAAAGTTACCTCTATTTTTCCCTAGCTACCCACGTTATTGTGAATTAAAGTCAATCTTAGTTGAATCCCTGATGAAGTCTTTGGTGTTAACTTTGAGGGGCCAGGCTAACTAAGCAACCATGAGCACTGAGGATTCATGGTCTGTCAACTTGTAGTTGGTGTGATTCTATACAACCAGAGAAATGATAAGTTGTACTTCATTTGTGTATAATTAGCCAAAATCATTCTTCTGTCATGTATAACTAATTAGAACAAATAATAATAATAATAATAAAGATTAGGTACTTGTACAATTCCATATATGTGACAATTTTGAAATTCTAGAAATGGGGAAAATTATAGTATTTTAAAACAGGCTAGTGGTTGCTAGGAATTTAAGAAGGATGGAGGTGAGAGAGATGTGGAATGGCTTAAAAGGAAGCAGGGATTTTTGTGGTGATGTAAATAATTTTTATTTGGATTGCATCAATGACAACATCAGAGTTGTGATGTTGTGCTATCAATTTTTCAAGATATGTTCATTGGGAAGAAGCTGGGGAAAGGATACCAGAATCTCTCTGTATTACCTTTTTTTTTCAACTGTAGGTGAATCTAAAATTACCTCAAGATATAAAATTTGTTCTAATTAGTTATACATGACAGTAGAATGCATTTTGACACATCATACAAAAAATGGAGTATGACTTCTCATTCTTTTGTTGTACGTGATGTATAATCATACCAGTTGTGGAATCGTATATGCACATAGGGTAATAATGTCTGATTCATTGTACTATTCTTTCTACCCTCAGACCTCCTCCCCTCCTGTCAATCCCCTCTGCCTAATCCAAAGTTACCTCTATTTTTCCCTAGCTACCCACGTTATTGTGAATTAAAGTCAATCTTAGTTGAATCCCTGATGAAGTCTTTGGTGTTAACTTTGAGGGGCCAGGCTAACTAAGCAACCATGAGCACTGAGGATTCATGGTCTGTCAACTTGTAGTTGGTGTGATTTATATATATATATATATATATATATATATATATATATATCTTAAATTTTGTACAATGAAAGTTTTTTATTATTTGCATATCTAAAAGTAATACATTCTAGATGTGACTCAATGGTAAAACACCCTGTGTTCAATCCCCAGTTTAAAAAAAATGTTTTATTTAGCCTCTTTATTTTCCTTTCAGAATGTTTGGAGTTACAGCATATAGAAATTACAATATAAATCTTCTTTGAAGTCAAAATATCAGAATTCTAATTGCTTCTTGTCCTGTGCTATATGGGTTGAGAATCTGAAGCATTTTCTTGAACCTGTATCAGCTATAGAATATATTTGAGGTTTGTATTACTGAATAAATCTGTATTAGTGGCTTGATTTCCCCCAAATAAATTCCTTTTCTTTTGAAGAGTAGAAAATGATCTCTTCGAAATTGCAAAATAGACTTTCTGCAAAATAACTAAATGAAATAAGTACTGAAGAAAGCTTCTCCAAAATGATTGTGTATAATTAAAATAATAGTTGCTATTTTTATCAGTGGTCTTTGATTTATTGAAAAAAAAAAGTACAACGTTCCATTTTTTAAAAATCTATCATCACTAACCACTTCTGCAATTTTTCAGTCTCAATTCAGGTTCCAGGGCCCCTCCTTTAACTTGACACAGTAACGGAACCATTGTGGTGGTTGAAGGAAGATGTTTGCTAAAGTGGAAAGAAGATTGGTTTCTTTTTCTGTTCGATATTTATTCTGTACTTATTCTTTTTTAAATTGGTTCTGTTTGGTTATACATGACAGTAGAATCCATTTTATACGTAATTCTACAAGCATGGAGTATATCTCATTCTAGTTAGGACTCCATTCTTGTGGATGTTCCCGATGGTGGGATTCATGCATTGATTTGAAGTTACGCATTGGTTCATGTATTTGCTCATTCCTGTAATTGAGCTCAGTGCCTGCTGAGGTCGAAGGTGAGTACAGACAAGCTACTCAACAGTCAAGTTCTGTTGTCATGTGGTTTTTCAGTCAATCCCAGCTGCCTCAAATTCTTCTGCCTGGGAAAATGAATAAGTCACTTCATATCAGAGGCTGGGCTTCTCATTTGTCAAATGGGCAATATGTCAGATGGCTGTGAAGATTTGCGAAGAGTTATAGGTATGGCATGTATGGATGTTTCATAAATGGGTATCAATAAGGACAAGATTGCATGAAGTCTGGGTACTATGTGATAGAGAAATAAATACTTCAGGTCCAAAAAACAAATGAGGCAGGTTCCATTGGTTGATTAGTTTATCATAGTTTCATCTGTAACACTTTTTGGAGAACTAACGTCTTACTTTGAACAAATGTCTCTCTTATGTGTTAAAGACTGTGAGTAAATAAAAACTTGAATTAATTACATGAAGTTCTTACAAACTTACATTTCCTAGAATAGGATTAGCCTCAGTTACTATTTTTAATCAATGAGAACACAGGAGGACACAAGTTATTTAGAATCCTAATTGATGGTTTTGACAATAAACATTTACTACTATAGATAATTGTTTCAGTTCCCTAGCAGACCTACCCCAGTGAGGAAATACACAGTGATTTTTCTTCCAGAAGTCAGGAACAAATTGAATACTTTCCTCAAAATATTAATTTGATCTATTCCACTAAAATATAACATTATCATTCTGGGAACAATAATACACACTTGTAATCCCAGCTACTCCGAAGGCTGAGGCAGATGGCTGGCATGTTCAAGGCCAAACTGGGAGAGAACCTGTCTCAAAATAACAATAAAAGGGCTGTGGGTATAGCTCCGTGGTAGAGTTTCCCAGGGTTCAATCCCCAGTGCCACACACACACATAAAACCCATAACATAATCATGCATTTTCAAGTAAAGCTTCTTATCAAGGTCATATCATCATCAAAGTAGAAACCTTACAGAAAGCAAGGGAAAATAGAGAGTCCTCTAAGGAGAATTTACCTTGGCTTCGTATAATTTGCATGATAAACAGCAATTTCCCAGCAGAGTCATTTGGGAAATGCCCATGAGCACCAGTATCAGGGGAGGTGGTGGCCTTGCCCACAGAGGGACTCAAATTTACATAGAGGAAGGAGATTGAGAAATGGCCTCCGAGGTTAATAGAGAGAGAGGTGATCCATACTTCATTTTGGTCAAGTGAGCAGGTAGGTGTATTTTTTGCAAGATTTCAGATGTCTATCCCAGTTCTGTGAATCCAGGGAGGGAGACATGCTGTAGCTTTCTTTTGTGGCTGAGTTCTCCGAAATAGGGGTGGATCCCTTCAAGGCACGGGTAGGCAACACTAGCCTATTCTGCTGGTATTCACTTCTGTTTTTCCTATTCTGAGACTGTTTCTTGCAGAAGAGGGTGGGGTACGATTCCCTAATATACTAAATTAACTGCCAGTTTAGTGGTAGAATCAAAATGCTTGTTTATTTGTTTAAACAATCATTTCTCTAAATCGATCAGCCGCTGTCCTCATGATCTGGATGGTGACTGAGTTGATTAGTTGTTCTTTGAGCCTTAATTCGGTTCAGAGAATGAATCCCGTTCAGATGGCTCCCAAACCACCCCACAACCTCTTCTGATTTGTTGTTGTGGTGGTGGTAAAAGAAACACACCTGTGATAGTTAACCAAGTATGTATGCTTTTACCTTGCTTTGTGTTCAACTCCTTCTCTTTCCTACAAACTTGTTTTCATTGTGTGAGTTCTGGAGGAAGGAAATGCTTCCCAATTAGGAAAAAAAAATTCAGGTTTGGAAGGAATGTTAAATATCATCCATCCAAATAATCCCCCAGTGCTTTGGTTGGTCTCCTCTAATTATCTTCACACACTGTCCTTGTTGAACATCTCCAGCGAAGGGGAGCAGCTGCCTTCTCAAGACAACCTATCTACCTGTTGACAGCACTAACTGTACTGTGCAAAATTGGGAGGGAAGGAAGGAGTGAAGGAGAAAGAGAAGAAGAAGAGAGGAGAGGGAGAGAAAAATGAGGAGAGTAAAGGAAGGAAAAAGCACCACCACACCCTGAGCACTTTCTCTGTTCTCCACACCCTGGGCCAACACGATTCACAGACATATTGTGTAATCTGCTGGGTTTGCGGCTCTTGAGTGAAGCAGCATTATGTGAACACAGTTAACATAGGAGATGGTTGGCAGAAGCCATCCTCTAGCTTTTCGATGATACCCTTTTATGATTTCTTCACATCTATAAAGAGATAGGGAAAGATAGTGGCTGTTTGCTGAGGCAGGGAGGTCAGAATCATGGACCTCTCTGTTGCCAGTGAGAGCCATGTCTACCTAGACCCAGAGAGAACACAGTATCTCTTCCTTTAAAGGTTGGCAAGCTTACTCTTGCCCAGGCTTCTCTGTGGTTGAGTAGGGATTTGAATCCAGCCTGTTTAGCTTTAGAAACTGTGCTCTTCATTAGGCTTCACTGTCTTTCCGTTCAAGTCTCTCCTACTTTGCACCTGACTTTCCTTCCTCTGTAGTGGCTCTCTGTGCTGCATCCAAGGGGTGACGAAGACTTCAGCAGCAGTGAAATTGCCTAGTAAAGAGGAAGGACCAATTCCCTGTGCACATTCCCCAAAAGAGTTTTTATAATGTCTAACATGATAGATTAACTTGATTTCAAAGAATGTCAGGAAGAAAGCTGGACATGGTGTTGCACGCCTGTAATCCCAGCAATTTGAGAGGCCGAGGCAGAAGGACAAGGCCAGCCTCAGCAACTTAGAAAGACCCTGCCTCAAAAAAACAAACAAATAAATAAATAAATAGACAAATAGATAAATAAATAAATAGGATAGGATGTGACTCAGTGGTAAAGCACCCCAATACCGAAAAAAAAAAAAAAGACTGTAAAGAATATAAAAGTAGCAGATAAGATTGGGATGAAATTTTTTCTTCCCACTTCTGTGAGATGATGCAAACTAGTCTTTGCAGCCAGGCCCCAGGAGATGCATGAGATCCACAGTGAATCTAAATCTCATCTCTGTTATTTTCTAGCTGATGAGCATTTAAGGTCTCTGTGCCTCCATGTAAAGTGTGCCTGCATCTATAAAGTGAGGATTACAAGAGTTCTCACCACATAACGATCTGTGTTTTTGGAACTTAGAACAGTACTATGAAAGGGTAATCATTGCATCTTTATTAACAGCAGCAGCAGCAGCAGCATTGAAGCATCTGGCTGAACTGTCATAACTGGAGCCCTCTCTCTGAGTTCTCTGATCATTATTTGTGCTTCTCAGGGAGTAGAGAGAAGTCTTCACTTTGCACCTTCTCCGTGCACCCCTCAATGAGTCAGGGTTGGAACCACTGTTGCTGGGTATCCTCTGGGCACCTGGGTGAGTCAGGGTTGGAATCACTGTTGCTGGGTATCCGCTGGGCACCTGGACTGCCAGTAGGACAAATTCTAGACTAGTTCTATAAATCACTTAGAAAGCTGGAACTAGTACTCCACAGCATGGTCCCTAGGACACTTGATCAGTGCCATATTCCCAGCCTGTTTTTATATTCTTATTTGGAGACAAATTCTTGTTAAGTTGCTTAGAGCCTCGCTAATTTGCTGAGGCTGGCTTTGAACTCTCAATCCTCCTCCCTCAGCCTCCTGAGTCTCTGGGATCATAGGCATGCCCAGCCTGGGTCAGTTTTAAAATGGGATCAGTGTATTGTCAAAATGCTGTCAGTGTGATAAAAGATGTCAGGGACAGCTTAAATACTCACACAATTCCATGGGCAAAGGATATTGATATTTGGTACTAATGTTTCCTTCAAAGTTAGGGCATTCCATGGTAAATTAAGTAATGTCTACAGCCCTGAATACTCAGTGACATCCCAAACTCTTCATTTATATAATTTTTGCAGATGTTAGGCACATTTGTATGTTCTTATCCAAACCTGCATCCCATTTTACAGGTGACAAGCTTTGCCTCAAAGAAGGTAAAGTAATGGGTTCAAAGTCTGACTCATAAAGCAGAATCCCTGGATTTATTTAGGGCTCTCTGACTACTCATGGTAAATACTCCTTTGTTACACTCATGCATGGCTTTTTGTGCCTATATTTAGGTTTTCTCATCTCACCTTATTTCTCTCAGCCATCTTGTCTCTCCATAAGGAGGTGCCAATATAGTCCTAGGAGGTTAAGAATAATAAAGTGGGATCAGCCACAGACCCTACCTGTGGCTACAGCCGTATTTTGGAGGCAAATTCTCTTATCTTCCCTGAGCATTCACCAAGATGAGACTGAAGAGGAGAACTGGTCTTTCTTAACTCATTCAAAAAGAATCCAAGGCTATCATGGTTGAGTGCAAATACTGCTTTAGGCCACCTGGTTCTGAATCTTTGTTTCCCATTTGCTGCAGCCTTAAAGTCTTTTTAATGAGGCTGATTTTGTCTGTTTAAAACTGTGAGATCCAGGCTTGTAATTCCAGCCTCTGAGGAGACCCAGCAGGAGGATCACAAGTTCAAGGGGGCTGGGCAACCTAGCAAGACCCTGTCTCAAAATAAAAAATAGGGGGTGGTTTTGCCGATGTAACTCAGTGGTAGAGTGGCCCTGGGTTCAATCTCCAGTACCACAAAAAAGAAGCAAGTGAAAGATGAGAGAAAGCATTTCTGCCCTGGGTCACACCTGTATCTACACTGACCTTAGCATCAAGAGAGTCTCAAGCCTCACACTAGCAGGACTTTCTTTTGATAGTGCCATGGAAACCAAGACAGAAGTAAGAAACTTCCCTCCCAACCCATTAAGAGGCTTAAAGGAGAGGAAAATTAAATTGATTTGACAAGCATTGATTTTCCCTGAAGGTCAATAGTGCCTTGGGTCTTTGACTCTCTAGATTCTCTCTTAGAGAGTTGGCAAACCCTCTGGATATGCTTTGCTCCTCATCTTTCTCTCTGTCTCACCTCCATTTAGATCTTCCTCCCTTTCTGGACGCTGGACCATCACAGAGTCTCATACTTTGTCCATGTTCTCTGTGTAAGCTAAGAAAGAACCTTCCATGTTTTGTTTCACTGCCGGGTGTTCTGCTCCTAGGGAGGCCGAGGTATGGTGATCCCATCTTGGGAAAACCAGACAGTGATAGTAGAATTTGTGCTTCGAGGATTCTCTTCCATCCTACACCTAAATATTTCCCTCTTTGTGATGTTTTTAGTTTTCTACATCTTAACTCTTTCTGGAAACATCCTCATTGTCCTTCTAGTTTTGTTCAACCACCCCCTCCACACCCCCATGTACTTCTTCCTGGTGAACTTGTCCTTTCTGGAGATCTGGTACACCTCCAACATCATCCCCAAGATGTTGCTGATTATCATAGCCGAACAGAAGACCATCTCTGTGGCTGGCTGCCTGGCACAGTTCTACTTCTTTGGATCTTTGGCTGCAACCGAGTGCCTCTTGCTTGCTGTGATGTCCTATGACCGCTACCTGGCCATCTGCCAACCTCTCCGCTACCCCCTCCTCATGACTGGCCCCGTCTGCATCAGGTTGGCTGCTGGTTCTTGGCTCTCCTGCTTCCTTCTCACATCAATCACCATGGTCCTGCTGTGTAGACTAACCTTCTGTGGACCTAATGAAATTGATCACTTCTTTTGTGACTTCACCCCTCTGGTCCATCTTTCCTGCATGGATGCCTCACTAACTGAGACCGTTGCCTTTGCCACCTCTTCTGCAGTGACTCTGGTCCCATTTCTCCTCATCACAGCCTCCTACTCCTGCATCCTTGTCTCTATCCTAAGAATCCCATCGGGCATAGGCCGGAGGAAGGCCTTCTCTACCTGCTCTTCCCACATCATTGTGGTCATGGTGTTTTATGGGACACTGATTGCCACTTACCTCGTACCCTCAGCCAACTCTTCCCAACTCTTGCGCAAAGGGTTCTCTCTGCTTTACACCATCCTGACACCCATGTCCAACCCCATCATCTACAGCCTGAGGAATAGAGACATCCATGAAGCTCTGAAGAAGTGTTTGAGAAAGAAATCCGGTTCACTCAGATGATGCAGAAAGGATGATGCAGAGCTATATCAAATGACCGGATACCTCTGAGGATGGCTGTGGACACTGCTGAGTTCCGACAGTATTTGGATGAATGGTCTAAGCAGATCGGACTCTGCTTCATCATCTTCAGTAGTCTTAGCTTTCTTTTCTTTATTTTTCTTTTTTACAAAAGTTTATACTCAAAATGAACTGGTAAGGTGCTCTATTCACTCAAATATATGAAGGCTGCTCTGTCCAAGACACTGTGCTGGATGGACATAAATTATAAAATGATAGGCAAGAACAGAGGAATTCCTTGTTTTCATTGAACTCACAATCTTGGAGGAAGTCCAATATTAATTAACTAGTATAAAATTACAAATATAAAAGTACTCTTGGGATTCAAAATTGAAAATAATAAGATGACTACTATGTACCCATTAGAATGGCCCGAATCCAAAACACTTACAGTAGTAAATGCTGGTGAGGAAGCAGAACAACAGGAATTCTAATTCACTGCCGATGAGAATGTAAGAGAGTACATCCACTTTGAAAGGTAGTCTTGCAGTTTCTCACAAAACCAAACACACTTTTACAATATTATTTAGCAAACATGCTGTTTGGTATTTATCCAAATTAGCTAAAAACATGTCTATTAAAAATGTACACAAATATTTATACATTATTCATAGTTGTCAAATCTCGAAAGCAAACAAGATGTCCTTCAGTAGGTGAATGGATAAACTGTGGTTATCCAGACAATGGAATATTATTTAGAACTAAAAAGAAATGAATTACCAAGCCATGAAAAAAAAAACACAGAAAAAACCCTTAAAAACAAATCACTAAGCAAAAGCAGTCAAGCTGAAATGGTTCCATACTCTATGAGTCCAAATATATGACATTCTAGAAAAGGAAAAACTGTGGAGACCATAAAACAATCTTTACCGTGCGTTAGTGGGCAGAGGGATGAATAAGCAGAACACAGAGAAATTTTAGGGCAGTGAAACTACTCTATAAGATATAATGAGGGTGAACATGTGTCATTATACATTTTTTTCCAAGTCTACAGAATATACAATAATAAGGGTATTATTGAACATTGAACATTGGCTACTTGAACATTGGCTGATAAATTTATATGACTGCAGGTTCACTGGTCATAGCAATTGCCTCACTCAGGTGTGGGATCTTGATAATGGGAAGGCTATGTGTGTGTGTAGGAGAAGGGGATATGTGGGAACTCTGTACTTTCTGTTCAATTTTGCTGTGAACCTAAAACTTCTCTAAAAAATAAATTTGCGTCATTACCCCAGGTACATATATGCAAGACTGCACTTAGGGTGTGACGCTACATCTTGTACAACCAGAGAAATGCAAAGTTGTGCTGCAATGGTGTACAATAAATCAAAATGCATTTTCTGTCATATAGACCTAACTAAAATAAATTTTAAAAAGAGAAAAAAAATCTTTTTAAAAAAAATTTATAAAATATCTAATTTTAAATAAAGAAGGTAGAGCTATAGTCCCTTTTTTTTTCTGGAGTAGATTTGGCCGAGGAAAAGTATCATCTAATCCTTTCCGCTCTAGGACTTCGAAGTGGGAAAATAAAGAAATGACAGATGAGAAAATGGATCATGGCAGCACCATCTCCTGTCACCACAGTGGCAAACTCAATTGGAAGTTAGGGCTTCTTGTTTACTGAGTGCCATCTCCTCTTGCTGGGCTTCTGCCAGGCTCTCTGTGCTCACTTCCTGCTGATTGTTTTCAGAAAGACAGAAGGTGGGTGGCAGGAGTTCGTTCTTAGATCTTGAATTCCAGAGAGCTGAACTGACTTCAGAGTAGAAAAGCCGAGGTCAGCGTTGCAGTCGGTGGCTGTCTGCCCCCTCGTCTGGTTTCTGCAAGTTAGGTTCCCCTGCTGCGGAGGACAGGATTATCCCTCAACTAAACTTCTCTCTTCTTTTGAATCACACAAAGAGATTATGTTCAGCCTTCATGGAAGTTAGTCAAAACCCTCGCTGGGAAGCAGCACCTATGGTACTGCTGAAAACATACTCTGGCTTTACATCCTCTTCTTGTACCTCTTGGAAAC
>NW_026000081.1:3629178-3648057 GCF_001458135.2 Marmota marmota marmota
GGGGGGAGGGAGAGTACTGTTGAGATTATCTTAGAGTGAAAGCGAACGTTACTGGCTTTCAGCTCAGGGACACACAAGGAGGTCCTTTTGATTAGACCAAAACTGCCTCTAGGATCACCTTTTTGAGACACTTGGAAGGAAAACGTGTAGTTGTTTTAGACAGCTTTTGCATGGCTGTGACTGAAATATCTGACAAGGAAAACTCAGAGGAGGAAACACTTATTTGGGGCTCACAGTTTCAGAGGTCCTAGTTCATAGATGGGCAGTTGCATTCCTCAGGGCTCAGGGTTGCTAGGCAGCACATCATGGGGTAGGGATGCAGAGGAGGAAGGAAGCTGCTCCCCTCATAGCAGCAAGGAAAGAGGGGGAGAGAGAAGGGGAGAGAAAGAGAGAGGAGGAAGGGGCTGCAGGGAAAACCAGCCTTTCAGGGCACATCTTGAGTGACCCTCCTCCAGCTATGCTCTGCCCGCAGTTACGACCCCATTATTCAAACCAGGATGGACTAATTAGGGTAAGCTCTCACAATCCAATCACTTCACCTTTGAATATTCCTGAATTAATAGGAGCTTTTGGGCTACACCTCATATACACACCATAACAGTAGTGTATCACATCCTTTAATGGCCCCATGAACCCTGATCCTCACGGTGTACTTCCTACAAGGCCACAGCCTGGTATCAGGTCACAAAGCCTCAGGGGTTTTGTGGTCAGCAAACCACCATCATCTGGGAGAAAGATTTCCCCATTACTCCTTCTGCAGGAAGCCACAACTCCCAGCCTTTCAAATAGGGAAGGGATGACGCTGGGTTAGAACTGGCTTTCTATTTCCACAGGAACATGAAAATGAAACATGGGAGCTCCTCCGAAGTCACTGAGGACCGTGGGACTAAATGAGCCATGTCCTTGGCTCCATAACTGGAAATAAACCCCAAACCCTAGCAAAAGAACCCAGAATTCTGTGGTTTCTATCCTTACCTGTATAAGGATAGGACATGTGAGTTTCTGTAGTTGTGAGTTTCTATCCTTGGAGTTGTGCAAAAGGTGTCTAAGAAGGCATCAAAAAATGAAGAAGGGTAAGCAGTCCCTGAGCCCCATCCCTGTGTTTCCTAAGCAGTTCTGTCTTATTTATCACTCTTCCATTTAAAACTGTATTTGAATAAAGACTTCTGCTCTTAAGTGTGTCTGTATGTGTATACATATGTTTGTACACACACATATGTTTTTTCCCAGACCTTTCTTTCTTTATTGCTTTCCTATTTCTTTGCTGGAAAAAATATACAAAACATGGGACTCATATGTGGTTTAATTTATACCATTTAAGGTCAAGGACAGTAGGTGTACTCCGCTCAGGCATGGGTTGGCCTGCAAAAGAAGCTTCTTTTCATCCACAGACAGTCAGATTCCTTCTAATGACCAGGAAAGAGAATGCTAGAATGTTGGGAGAGAGTATTTGGAGAAGGCTGGCTGGGATGGCCACCCTCTGTAGATGGTGCTGTGTCACAGCTGCCACACTGTCATTTTAAAAACTTACTTTTAGTTAACATATAATAATCATATACATTTACAGGGCATAGGGTGATAATTAGATACATGTATACACATTATCAAATAAGGGTACTTAGCATTTCTGTCTCCTTAAACACTTACCACACTTTGTTTTGGAAGCTCACAAGCACCTCCATTCTATTCTTTGCAAAATATAAAAGAGGTCCTCATAAACTATAGTCACCCTATTCTGCTGTACAACACTAGAATTTTCTGTCCTATCTGTGTTTTGGGACCCAGTATCCAACTTGTCTCTATTCCACCAACCCTCCTTTGCCTCCGATAGTCACTATTCTACTCTTTTCTTCTATGAGATCAACTTTTAAAATTTCCACACATGACTGAAAAGATGCAATCCTTGCCTTCCTGTGCTTGGCTTATTTCACATCACATAATGTCCCCAGCACCATCATCCATGTTGCTGCAAATGATAGGATTTAATTATCCTTTTATGAGTGAATAATGCCATATTGTGTATGTATCATTATTTATCCATTCATCTACAGATGAAGATCAGAAAATCTCCATCAGTAAATGAGTTGATTGGAAAAAAGGACAAACTTTTCAATAAATGGTGTTGGAAAAACTAGATATCCATATGCAGAGGAATAAACCATATACAAAAATCAATTCAAAATGGATCAAACACCTAAATGTAGACTATGCAACTACTAAAGAAAATATAGGGGAAACACTTCAAGACATTGGTATAGGCTATGATGCTTTTGGGGAGGATAAAACCCTAAAACATAGGCAACAAAATTTAAAAATAGGCAAATAGAACTATGACAAAGTAAGAAGATTCTGCACACCAAAGGAAACAATCAACAGAGCTAAGAGATAACCTGTAGACTGGGAGAAAATGTTTGCAAACTATCTGACAAGGGGTTGATATGCAAGACATGTAGGGAACTCCAAAATGTTTTTTTAAAATCTGATTTTAAAAGTGGTCAGAGGATCTGAATAGACATTTCTCAACATAAGATATTCAACATAAGATATTCAGATTTTTTCAAATATGAAAAAATGTTCAATATCACTAATCATCAGGGAAATGCAAATTAAAGCCATAATGAGATATTATCTCACTTTAGTTAGAATGACTGTTTAAAAAAAACAAATAAATTTTAGAGAGGATGCAGAGAAAGAGGAACTCTTAAACATGTCGGAGTAAATGTAAATTACTACAGCCATTATGGAAAGCAGTGTGGAGGAGGGTTTCTCAAGAAACTAAAATTAGAATGAACATATGATCTAGCTATTCCACCTCTGGGTGTATATCCAAAGGAAATGAAATCAACATTCTAAAGAGATACCTGCACTCCCTTGTTTGGTGCAGCATTATTCACAATAGCCAAAGTATGAAATCAGGACTGCAATTTTTAAGATTTCTGAATTCTTTGATTGACTTATCTTATACAAGTTGAGTTTCAAGGCAACATTTGCCAGTGACTTGACCTAGTTTGTCAAGGATGCCTGTCTTTGTGGGGGCACTGAATACCCGCAATTAGCACTTAAAGTGGGCTTTAAGGCTCAGGCATGGGTTGTCCTGCAAAAGAAGCTTCTATTCATCCACAGACAGTCAGATCCCTTCTAATGACAAGGAAAGAGAATGCTACTTGATGATCCCTGATTATTGTCCCAGTGCTGTGAAGTCCTTTGGTGATCAATGTGTGGAGATATAGATGTACAGTCACTGCTGAATGGTGGTGGTGTTGGTGGGGAGAGATCATATAGCCACTGCTGTTATCACAGGGAGTAGCTGTTTTCTGAAAGGCCTGTCACTACTTTCATTGAGTTTAGGAAAGAAAGCATGAAACCCCATCCCACCTGGGCTACACTGTCATTCAGGCTTGGTGATTTCTTACAATCTACACTCACTTGAGGTCAAAAAACACCGGATCTTCATAAGAGGGGGTCATAACTTTCATGCTGAAATTCAGAGTCCACGGCACAAGAGGATCATTTCTTGTGCATCTTTTGGGGTTCTGCATGTTCCCCTAAACACTGGGTGAGTGGAGGG
The DNA here is from genome assembly GCF_001458135.2 of Marmota marmota marmota. Lineage (NCBI taxonomy): Eukaryota > Metazoa > Chordata > Mammalia > Rodentia > Sciuridae > Marmota > Marmota marmota. The sequence continues at coordinate 3,632,747 of NW_026000081.1, forward strand.
TTGTGATACCTGCTTATCTCCTACATACCTGAGATCAGGGGCCAATCTCTTAACCACTTTAGGTCTCAAGCTCCAAAATGGAAAAATCCGGAAGACAGGCCAGTTGTTTTCCAAGGAATATACTGAGGAAAAAATAACTAATGTCATACTATATTTTGAACTTTGCAAAACTTTTCTACATATATCTTCATTTGGTCCTCATTTTGTCTGTAAAGTAGAAATATCTTCATGATACAAGTACAGATGAAGAAACTAAGGCTCGAGGATGCTAAAAGTCTTTCTCAAAGTATTTTTGTGAATGCCTTCTAGGTGTCCAGCCCTCTGTTATTTCCAATACATCATATTCCTAGTTCTGAGATTCCATAATTCAGTGTTTCTCTTCTGTAGGTTATTTTTTTTAAAAAAAATTATGACTATAAAAACTAACAAGCGACTGTCTTGCCTTTGGGACTTGATCCAATGTGACATGGAAGCAAGCTTGTATTTGCAGTGGCCTTCTGCTGGCACTATTGTCCCAGATGCATACGGCCACACTTTTTATGTAATAATATCAGTGATACATTATACCCACTTGATTTAGGCCCAATGGATGATAAGGGGTTTTGACAATATATACTCAATTTCTGAAACCCAGATTTTAATTCATTTCTCAATATGATTTTTTAAAAAACTATGGACATATTCAGATGATGTAAAGATGAAACATTAGAATTTTTAAAACTTATGTTGTATAAGATGTAACAATATAGCAATCAAATTATATGCATAATTTTCCTTTTAAAAATGATGTTCTATTGTATTCTCTTCAAAACTTTAACTTTTTAGGATCCTTAAGCAAAATCCAATGTGCTATAAATTGAATTTATTTTCCTGTTTGAAGCTTCTAATCTTGCAATTCTCACAGGTACCTATGTATTCTAAATTTTAGTATCTTTCCTTGCCTGTGTGACTTGCTAAAATAAGCTTGGGAGATCTATCTGTGTTCTCATATTTTCATACTGACTATTTTTCAATAAAAGCAGTTCGACTCATCCACCTAGAAGACTAAAAAAAAAAGCTAATGATTTCAACATGACCACAGGAGGCTTTGTCCATTCAGGACATATTTTTGCAGGTACTATTGGTAATAATGAAGGATGAATAATTTATAGGTCCCCTCTTTGACCAAGTTCAAGGCTTCTCAACTCCCAGGTTCCATGATCACCTATGATCAACATAACATTCATTGAGAGGACCAAACCATGAATCTGACAAATCCTTGTTCTAATTTAGTTTATTTTTTTGAGACAGGGTCTCACTTTGTTGTCCAGGCTCATCTCCAACCTGCTCGGGCAGTCTTCCGTTAGCCTTCTGATAGGTTGGGATGATAGGCACACTCTAAGTTTTTCAAAGTTTTAAGTATTATTCTAGATCATCCAACAATAAACATTGTCTTATTCTCCATTTGTTTTTGTTCTTATTCCTCCAAACAGATTGTAAACACTGATGGTGAGAATAACATCAGCTGTCAATCAAATCTCATAAGTTTGGGTATTAGTGGGTTTATAGTTTTCCACCCCACCCCCAACTCCAGGCCACCTCTGGTCATCAAGCCCCATTGGGTGAAGAAGAGAGGCACATCAAAAGAAAATCTCTCTGTTAAAATGTTCATCCATTTTTACTATAAGCAACTCTTATCTGAATCCTAAAGTGCAAGAAATAAAATCAAGAATCAATAAATGAAATGGATTCAAACTAAAAAGCTTCTTCTCAGCAAAAGAGACAATCATTGAGGTGAAGAGAGAGCCTATAGTATGGGAGCAAATTTTTACCATACGTACATCAGATAGAGCACTAATCTTCAGGATATATAAAAAACTCAAAAAACTTAACACCAAAAATCAAATAACCCAATCAATAAATGGGCTAAGGAACTGAACAGACACTTCTTAGAAGAAGATACACAAGTGATCAACAGATATATGAAAAAGTGTTTGACGTCTTTAGTAATTATAAAAATGCAAATCAAAGCTACTCCGAGATTTCATCTCACTCCAGTCAAAATGGCAGTTATCAATAATATAAGCAATTACAAGTGTTGGAGAGGACGTGAGGGAAAAGGTACACTCATACGTTGCTGGTGGGACTACAAATTGGTACAACTACTTTGGAAGGCAGTGTGGAGATTCCTTAGAAAACTTGGAATGGAACCACCATTTGACTATCTATCGCACTTGACTAGCTATCCCACTCCTCAGCATATACCCAAAGGACTTAAAATCAGCATACTATAGTGGCATAGCCGCACCAGTGTTTATGGAAGCTGAATTCACAATAGCTAAACTGTGGAACCAACCTAGATGTCCATCAATAGATGCATGGATAAAGAAACTCTGGTATTTATACACAGTGGAATATTACTCAGCATTAAAAGAGAATAAAATTATGGCATTTGCAGGTAAATGGATAGAGTTGGAGAATATTATGCTAAGCAAAGTAAGCCAATCCCAAAAAACTAAAGGCTGAATGTTCTCTCTGAGTGGATGCTGATCTATGATGGTGGGGTGGCATGGGAAGAATGGAGAAACTTTGGATTGGGCAAAGGGGAGGGTGGGGAGGGGTTATGTGGATAGGAAAGATGGTGGAATGAGATGGACATCATTACCCTAGGTACATGTATGATTGCCCGAATGGTGTGTGTCTACACTATAAAACCAGAGAATTGAACTGTTGCCCTCCATTTTTGTACAATGAATTGAAATGCATTCTGCTGTCATGTACAACTAAGTAGAACAAATAAAAAAATTTTAAAAAAGATATTCTTCTTGATATTCCTAATATGCCCCTTCAACAACAAGTTCCCCTTCATAGGATGCCCCTTCCACTTGTTTTTCTCCCTCTGTCTTCTCCTGCTCAAATCTCTGGACCCTAACTTCTATCTCCTGGAGATATTCAAATATTTTAGAGCATCTCCTATGAGCCAGACACAATGATGGTTAGTGAAAGTACAATGATGAGCAAGAGCATTCAACAGGCACAGCAACACAGGACTTAGCAGGGAAATGGACAACGGAACAATGAAGGTGGGCAATGTGGACATGTAGCAAGCAGGAGTGCCTGGTCCTCTCTGGAGGGCTTTCTAGAGGAACTAAGGTGGATGAGCAGGAATCATTTGGGTGAAGAGGTGAGAGGATATTTTGTAGCCAGAGAGAAATAGGCAGGAAGAAAGGGAGAGGTGGAGAACGAGAAGTACTAGGCTGATTGGTTCAAGCAACTCAAAGGAATGAGGGTCCAGTGTTATCCAGTGTGGCAGGACTTGGGGTAAGATGGGAAAGGAATGGTCAACTGGGAGAATTTTTTTCTTTTTCTTTTTGTTTTGGTACCAGGGATTGAACCCAGTGGATCTTCACCACTGAGCCACATCCTCAGCCCTTTTTATTCTTTGTTTTGAGATGGGGTCTCCCTAAGGTTCTGAGGCTGGCTTTGAACTTGTGATGCTCCTGCCTCAGCTTCCCAAGCTCCTAGGATGACTGGCATGTGCCAGATGGATAGCTAAGAGTTTGAAGCTGGTGAAGGACACAATTAAATTTACTTTTAGAAGCCTCGTCTCCTAGGGGCAGAGTGAGAAAATACCCACACTGTCTCAAAGGAGGCTGGGACCCTGTAACCCAGGTGACAGATGAAGGCCACTGTAATGTCTGTGGGTTTGGAGAGAAAGGGGCCTGCTCCAAGAAATAATTAGTCAAAGACATAATTTATAGAACTTGATGGTTGATAGAAGATGGTGAGAGACAGAGTGACTTAAAAGGACACCTGTTTTCTGGCTTGAGCATCTGAAAGGCTAGTTGGGCTTTTCTGAGGTGGTAGCCCCTCAGGTAGGAGCAGGCTGGAGGGTAGAGGCTGAGTTTACTGAACTGCATTCGGACACTGGATTTAAAGTGCCTCGGAGACATTAAGTACATGTATGTGGAGCTTAACTAAAAAGATTAAGTTGTACACATACAGACCAACCATTTATTATATTCCCTGCTTGCAGAATACCAGGGACTGTCAAGCTCTGCAGTAAAGAACCTTTTCATCTTTGTTTATCTCAGTTTTTCCCCAGGAACCAGCTACTTCAGAATCTGAAAGACAGAGTCAGAGGAAGTCTTCCAAGTCAAGCACGGGGAGAGTGTCATCTGTCTGTTCATTTATCAGATGAAGAAATTGGCACTGGATGATTGGTCCTAAGTTTCACAACTGGTGAGTCCCACACTTGAGTTGTTGCTAAATCCCTTGGCCTTTTCAATCTAAGAGAATTCCAGTTGGTGCAGCAGAATGGGTAAGCCCAAGTAACTGAGATGGGAGCAGACTTCAACGGATTCAGCGATGCTGTTTATTAATCCACAGAGTCAGGTATCAGAGGGGCTCATTTTGGGGGTAGAAAATGGCCACCGGTTACAGAAGGGGTCGGTGTTTTGTAGGTTACAACAAGGGTGAATTAGTCATTGGAGACTTCAGCAGAATGTGCGGGTTTGGACAGTCAGGAAAAAAGTTGCAAAACTCCGAAACTCACTGCTACTGGGAAGGGATGAAAATCCAGAGCCCAGCCAGCTGGAGCTCACTGTTCATCTTCTGGCTCTGGGACCCACTGTTACCCAGAACTCACTGTTTGCTTTTTTCCTACTGGGACTCATTGTCACTGGGAAAGGGTGAAAGTCCAGAGCCCAGCCTCAGTATTTGCTTCCTCCCTTCAGGACCCAGGTTATACTGTCCTCCTTTCTTCCTAAGAGTTGTCATGTTCGCATATCCATCAGAGTGACAATTGGTAACACATATTTCAAAATCTCCTGGCCAAGGTGTTTCCTAAACAACATTCTCCGTAACCTTGGATTTGAGTCTTAGCTTTACCATTTCTTAGTTGAATAGTCTTATTAGTTGTGTTTTCTCGTCGATAAATGGGGATATAACACTAACTAATAGGACTATTATTAGACATTACTATTAATAAACTGAGACCCAGAAGTTGAGATTCGTTCATGGCTAGTAGAGATGAACCTGGAACTGAAACCTAGATCTTTGGGCTCTGAATCTGGTGCTCCCTCTGCTAAGCAAATCATTTTTACTGGTGCCCCTCGGATTATGCTCTAGGGACTGCCCCTGAAAATATCCTCACATAAGGATGATCCGCTTTTGAAACAGAGAAGTCTGAAGATGGTGCCCAATCTAAATGGAGCCTAGAGACTGAAGCCAACTGGAGGTGCTGTGGGGGAGAAAACAGAGTAACTTCAGAGAGACCTTACTAAGTCTCAGTCCTAAATTTTTTTTCTTAACATTATTTCTCGTGTTTCACTCCGCTCACAGTTCACCTGGATGGGAAATTCCAGTGGGTCTAAGAACAGGGATTCTTGAGTCGATACACAGGTCATCCTGAGGTTCCACCTCGATTGAGAAGCACTCTTCTTCTCTAGACAAAAATCATCACCCCAATCACTCTAGAACCATCCACAACTCACAGATTAATGCCTGAACCAATTTGGCCTTCAGGTTCTCCTTTGTTTCACAGAAACCATTTTAGGGTGGGCTGTGGGAGGAAGCTTCTAAGAAGCCACCGGGGAAGGGTTGAACCTCTGAGGCTAAGAGGGTGGGCGGACTCAGCCTCACTTCCTCCCTCTCCTCATCTGGGTTTCCTGTCGTCACAGCATGGTCATATTTTTTTCTCCCTTCACTTCCCCTTTTACACAAATAGCCCCAGACATCTGTGTTATCAGCTTTGTCGTGGCCATCTCAGAATCTCCACACTCGACATAAAGGACTGAGGCACGGAGCTTGTAAAGGTAAGACTGATGACTTTTTAGCCCAGTTTGAGAGCAAAGCTCTGAACCATATTATGCGGGTCAGGATATCACCTTAGGAGGCTCCACGTACCTCTCTACTAACTTTAAAATCTCCGGTTTCACAGATATTTAGTACTGAAAGTAAAGAAAAAAGAAGGGTAATATCCTAGTAGCAAGCTCAAAAGCAATCAGGTCAAAAGTACTTCAGCTTACCTGGGTTCCTATCATCTGGTATCTATTTGGGCCTGCGCATTCCTTAGATTAAACTACTACAGAACTTGAATGACTTATTCTGAGTGGTAATTTCTAATGCCTGGAGCTTTCTGTGTGAGAGGAAGTTAGGGGAGATTTCCTGTGTGCGTAGGTCTTTGAATTTTTTTTTTTTTTAAATGAGAGAATTCATAGCCAGAGCCATTCAGAAAGGCAGCGGGGAGAGGTGGACCTTCTCCACTTGAGAAATTTTCAAAGTCTGTGACTCCCACTGTGATTTCTCAGAGCCACTAAATAGAAGCATATCTAAAAATTATGACACAGAAAGTGCTCGGTAACTGTATGGTAGGAGGTAAAGGCCACTTTGTTGGCTTTCAAAGAGTGGGAAGAACATAGTGATCTACAGGGCTCCCCCACATTAATTTATCCTTAGTGTATAAAAAATGAATGCTAGTAAATATAACATGAAATAAACTTATGAAAGGCAACCTGCAAAACTTGATATAGCAATTGATTTCCAATTCATGGGCCCATGCAGTTTCAAAGACACAGCAAAGTTTTGGCCCTAACTTTCTGTGACCACCACCATAGCAGCTGCTGGTCACCACAGAAAAATCTACATCAGATCTTTCTTCCTCCAACACCTGTGAGAATCTCATTTGATTATGCCCTGGAGGAGAGAGAGGAAAGTCCCTTGTGACCACATCCACGTATCTAAGAACAAGGGGTTGGGATGGGGCAGAGGGTTAAAGTCCCAAAGTACTTCAGGGGCTACAAAGCCTTGATTTTTTTTAAAACCATGCTTTCAAATTAATTCACTTAATAATAAGGGATTAGGCATTTCAACACTGTACTTTGAAAAGTATGGGTGGAGCAGAGGAGGGGACAAGGTAGGAGGGGCATATTTCAAATTTGCCTGGCAACAGCCCTGTCCTTAAGGAACTCTCCTGAGAGATAGGATATATCATACTGTGTAAGGAGCTGGGCCAAAGAGGTCTTAGCCTCTGGATGAACGAAGTTTTGCTTTCTCACTCTTGAGCGGAATCTGTACTGTTTTGAAACTGCGGTTGAAAGGGAGCAGAGGCTGAACTGAAGCATGATTTCCTGTGGTGTTTCCTGTGTGGGTCAGTTAAGAGTGTTTATCTTTTAAACTGAAGGTACCTTTATACCCAGAGAAAATGTTTCAAAACTCATCCAATCACAGATACCACTACTACCACCTGAGTGACCCCACCTTTGACCATTGACAAAGAGGCACAAAGTAGAAAGGGAAAACTTGGTTGTGGTTGGTTTCTTGTGCCCTCTGGTCAACTCCTCTTCTTCCTCCCTATTCCCTCCCATCCTGCAATGTACCAGTGGCCTGGCATGTGCTCACTGGTGGACACAAAAGGAAAATTGATGTGGTTCAGTCTTAAAGAGTGTACCACGGAGGACAGACACAGCAATACACAAACACAACAGTATGTGCTGTTTTCTAAAAGGGATGAAGAATGTGCACAAAGTATAGGAAGAGTTTGAGAGTGAGCCAAAGACTCCCTGAGAGAGGAGGTGATTGTTGGGGTTCACTTTCAAAGAAGTATGGGTCTGCTATGTAGACTGGAGAAAATGGCATTACAGACCCAAGGCACTGTATCTGCAAAGTCAAAGAAGTTGGACCCCCATACATGTAAGAAATGAACTTAAGCAAGAGAAAGAGCAGTCTAGTAAGTCACAGGACCACAGGAAATGTGAAGCCCTTTCTCCTACTTGGCCCTTGAAAGTGGATTACAAAATCACCGAGCACTGATCCTGAGTCAGCCTAGGGCACACCGATGCCTGAGACATCCACCTGCTAGTATTGATGGGATGTGGTTTTACATGAGTGTGAAGAGGCAAGTGTTTTCCTCTTCAACCTAGATTTTCTCCTACAATCAGAAGGAAGGGTGGGGTTTTTGTGAGGTTACAACCATTCTCTTTCTGTCAGCTTCCATTCCAGAATCGGTGTTGATTTGATCACAGTGGTTTGATGTGTGTTCCTCGATGAGTCAACCCATAGCACTTTATACTCAGCAAGAGTCCATTTTGTGTAGATGGCCCTGGGCCCTATGGACGGGGCACCTTTTTGGGGGGAATTCACAGGACCAGCTGCCACTGTAGGTGCAGAGTGCTGAGGCAAAGTAACCCAGAGAAACCAGGCATCTGTGCAGAGCTGGCCTCTAGGGAGCGGAGGAGGGAAGGACTGCAGCCGGAGGTTTGTCTGTCCATTTGGGAAGGCTGTTGGGAAGTGAGTTTCTGGAAAGAATAAGATAATGCATTTTCAAAGTCAGTGGGTGAGTGCTGACGGTGGAGGCCACAAATCTCTATGTTGGGATGCAGAGGCAATTCCTCTATACTCATCCACTTCGTGGGCACATGGTGGAGTTCTTCCCCAAGTTGTCACATCAGGATCATGATAACTGTGGCCAAGAATTGTCATAAAAGAAAAGATGCCACATTTCTGCGTTCACTTTGAATGGTGAGAGTACTGTGTTCCAAGTGATAGAATGTGCTTGCAAGGAATTTAGAGATTATTTAATTTCAAATAAACTAACTTATAGTGAGAACCCAATAAATGTTAACTTTTGTGATATTCTGACCGACTTTTTTTTTTCAGTTGAAATTATTTAATTAACTTTTAAAAATGTCTTTTTTGTCTCCGTGGAATGTTCTTTCTTCCATATGGTATTAGATTCCCTTTTCTTAGGGATTTCTCCCTAAACAAGCATTATTTGATTGTGTTCTTTGTTTACATAAAGAAGAGTTCAGTACACGTTAACACAAGCCAACATAACTATACAACTTAATCATAAAATCTAATCTGAAACCAATATGTTAGCAAATAAAATATTTAATATGTATTTACTTTGCCAAAATTTTGTTTGACCTTTTCTATTTCAGAAGAACTAAATGGAGGAATAAGAATGACAAATGTTTTTGATGCCTCACATCTTTTAAAACTTGAATTCATGACTTATTATTGATTCCACATCAGGAGCAAATAGAGGCATTAAAGTCTTTCTATGGTTCATTCTTCTAAAAATAGCTATTATGCATTTGCAGCATTTATACAATTAGGGACTCACAGAGTAATGATTTTGAGATCAGAATCCCTTAGGTAATCTTTTTTTAACTCCTACTGTGTGTGTGTGTGTGTGTGTGTAAGACTTGAGATTGAACTCAGAGGTGCTGTACCTCTGAGCCACATTTCCAGCCCTTTTTAATTTTTTTTTTTGGTACCAGGGATTGAACTCAGGGACACTTGACATTGAGCCACATCTCCAGCCCTATTTTGTATTTTACTTAGAGACAGGGTCTCACTGAAGTGCTTAGAGCCTCACTTTTGCTGAGGCTGGCTTTGAACTCACAATCCTCCTGCCTCAGCCTTTCGAGCCACATACAGGTGTGTGGCCCTGTGCCAGGCCCCTTTAATTTTTGAGACAGGGTCTAAATTGCTGAGTCTGGCCTTGAATTTGAGATTCTCCTGCCTCAGCCTCCTGAGTCACTGGGATTATAGGTGTGCACCATCATGCTGTTTTTCTCTTTTTAAACTTTTATTTGAACAAATGTTCAGATTTACAGGAAATTTGTTGTAAAAAATAGAATGAAGACTCCCTGAACCCCCTTCACCAGTACCCTTCGCTGGCTGTCTCATTTGAGGGTAATTGCTAGCATGATGGCCCATCTTCTAGGTATTTTAGTATGTATTTCTACAAACAAAACATTCTGTCACATAACCGCTCTACAGTGATCTAAATTGGGATACTAACACCAATATGATACATTAACAATCTATAGAGTTTGTTCTGATTCCACCAATTACCCTGTCAATATTCCTTATAGTAAAGAACTTCCTGATGGTGTGGTGCTTTAACAGTGTCTCTTAAACAGTCCCTGAGCTTGTCTTCATGTTTCATGACATTGATAGTCCTGAAGAGTAAAGGCCAGTTACTTTCTGGTATGTCCCTCTGTTTGGATTTTTCTGATGTTTCCTCTTGATTAGATTTGGGTACATCAAATTTTTGATAGAATTACTACAAAAAGGGCATTTCTTTCTCACAGGAGTCTTGCTTAAGCTGGGCATTCTTACCTGAGGAAATCCTGGATAGGCCTACATAATAGAGACCTTCTAATGCAAACTTCTATTTATTTTTAGGATAAGAAGGGCAGGGAGCCTCTACTCAATTGGCTGTGTGGTGTTCCGGGTAGTTGTTCCTGACACAGGGAGTGGCCTTATTCTAATGATTGCTGTACCAGCCCAGCTGCTGGTAACATCTTGCGAAGCTCCCAAACAGGAAGAAGTGAGCCTCCAAGATCATCTGGATTTGTCTTTCCTCACTTTTCTCCTTTATTCTTTCTTATTTTCCTTGTCTTGATTTTTTTTACAAAAGGCAAACAAAATTTTTAAAAAGATATTTCCAAGAAACAAAATAAGCAAAGTATTTTTTAAAGATCTTTTGGACCCCTGATTCATTCCTAAAAATGAATGCTCAGGACCGTCCTTAGGAATAGACTGGTAGGTAAGTGCTGAATTTGATTTTTTTTTTTTTTTTGGTACCAGGGATTGAACCCAGAGATACTTAGCCACTGAGCCACATCCCCAGCCCTTTTTTATATTTTATTTAGAGGCAGTGTCTCACTGAGTTGCTTAGAGCCTTGCTAAGTTGCTGAGGCTGGCTTTGAACTCGAGATCCTCCTGCCTTAGCCTCCTGAGCCACTGGGATTACAGGTGTGCACCACCATGCCCAGCTGAACTTGATCTTGTAGTCAGTATTTACTAAACCAGGTACTGAGGTAATGAGCCACCTCATTTATCCCTCAAAACCATGTATCAGGCAGGAGATTTGGTAATATTTCCATTTTAAAGATGAAGAGGCTGTGTAAGATATTTTAATCAAGTTGTCCAATGCCAGCTTTCTGATAAATGGCAGTACTAGAACTAAAAACTAAATATATTGGATTCCAATGCTAGGGGGATCCATGAAATATATGTTCTTTGGCCTATTAATAAGTAATCTTCACCAAATAAGTTACAATGATGCTCACATTAAGTCTTCTGCAGATCAGGAAGCGACATCAGGTCAGCAGTTACCTGCAGAGGGAGCAACTAACTCTGCCCTACCCCAAACCTCAGTGATTTATGGAAACTTACCCTAGGCTGAGAGGCAGGCACAAATCCTCATGTATTTGTACAATGTGACCTCCATCCCTGTTCACCCCACCTGGGTGAATGGTGACTCCAGAAATCCCACCCATCCTTCAAACTGCACCACATGGCTCTGCCCAAATGCAGATTCCAAACAGTAATGTCCAGCTAGGGAAGACGATCTGCAGTTCTGCCCAAGATGATTATGGCATGAAGCCAGCAGCCATACTTGACAACAAAATCCAGCCCATGGTCTCACCAGACTATAGAACACAGCCAGCTGTTGATACTGCTCAACCTTAGGGCAAAGAAAGTGGCCCAGCCCAACTAGAGAACCCTGCACCAGAGTCTGCCTGCCTGGGTTTGCTACATGCTGGCCCATGCAGAATCCCAGACCAGATTAAATGCTTGAATTTTATCATCACCAAAGAATACCTGCAAAGGCTGGAAGAGATGGCAATCTACTTACATGAGCAGGCATCTCTGTAAGGTCACAGGGTTAGGAAAAATTAATCTTTAATGTAAGAATAAGTTGTAGTTAAACAAGCATGCTTTTCTCTTATTAGAGAATGTACATTAGCATACAGGAAGTTACTCAGAATAAAAACCCCATTTTATGTTTTACTTCTGCTTAATCTTGTTTATTTCCCAAATTATTTGACCATGGATTCTTTTCATTCCCTATTGCGTTGTTGACTTTTGAATGAAAAAACATATTAATGGCACAGAAATATAATGGTCTGTGTAAAACCAAAGCTGTGTGCCGTAGCTGCAGATTGGCTTCTGAAATTGAATTCAATGAATGGAGTGCAAGAACTGCCAGAGGTTCTTGAAGTTTCTATCCATCTGTAGCTACTTCTAAACTGAAGCTTAGGACTAGATTAGCTGGTATTACAAGTCCATGTCAAAGAAAAGAGGAGGATAGAATAGAAACCCACACATGGGAGGAATAGATGAATTCTAGATAGGGAAGAGGGGTGGGAGGGAAAGGGAGGGGGCAGGGGATTAGCAAGGATGGTGGAATGTGATGGACACCATTATCCAAAGTACATGTATGAAGACACGAATTGGGTGTCAACATACTTTATATACAAACAGAGATATGAAAAATTGTGGTATATATGTGTAGTAAGAATTGTAATGCATTCCACTGTCATTTTTTTTAAATCAATAAAATTTTTTTCTTTAAATTACACTCATACATATATGTGAGATACAATATATTTCTTCATTTAATTTTTTGGGAAATGAAATGTTTTATGAATTAAAAAAAAAAGAATAGAAACCCACAAGACGGTTTGTCACCTCTAGGTCTTTACTCTGTAAGGAAACTGAAGGATGACCTGCTGTTGGGTCCTGAGACGTGGCTACCGGGGAGGTTTCCTGGAAACTGATGTCAGGGACTTTTTGCATAGAGCCGTGAGTCACAGTTTTAGGAGTGGTAGATTTTAACTGTGGGTTGGTGTCAGTTCCTCTGAAAATGGTTGAAAGGGGTGGGAGGATCTATAACTGGCCAGTAACAGTGAAGGTTAGGGCAGGGTAAATAAAAGAGCATTCTCTCTGGGTTTATATGAACACGGGGACATTGTTGCATGTATTAAAAGTAGTCACATCTTTATCAAGTTGGCCGATCTCCTTCCATTCAATGAGAGTCTGAGTAAGGGAAAATCAGAAAAGGTAGAAGAAGAGGTTCTTCTTTATGAGAAGGAGAGAATCAGAGGGGATACCCCAGTTTTGCTGGCACCTTGCTGGTCTGTGAACAAATGAGGTTCTGTGTGCCTGAAACACAGGATCCTAGGATGCTGGGGATAATGTGGCTGTAGCAGGCATCTGGCTCAATCTCTTTCTGTTGCTGATGAGTAAGTTATTTGCCTGTCTAAATCAACTTATCAGCACACACACAAAAAATCAAGTTCAAGGCTTCTGAACCCTATGGTATGTTCTTTCTACTCCATGAGATTAATTGTAGATAATGAACCAAGGTCATTTTATTTGTTCATTGAAGAATCTTATTAGTATTACTTAGCATAAATAGGTACAATTCTAGGCTTCAGGAATTCAAGGGCGAATAGTGACACCTCTCCTCAAGGAGCTCTTGTTCTAGTGAATGAGGAGATGCTTGTAAAAAAAAAAAAAAAAAAAAGGTGTTACCAGCATTCCTCGGAGGGAGTGAGGGCTGGGTGTGAAGAATTAGACACAATCAGAGAAGTCTCCAAGAGAAAGTGACACAGCTGAGTCATCAGGATGATTACTAATTAAATAGATTAAGAGGTCAGAGGGAGAGAAAAGTATAAATTTCCCAGAGAATACACCCCAGTATATGTAAGGAAGGAGACATTGGAATAAGTATTCAAGGTCTACTGCTAAGTTTTTAAATACGGATAAGATAGGCAGTATGGCCATGAGTTTGAAGCCATAGACAAGAGCAAATGAGGAGGGGCTTTTTGGCATTTATACCTTGCATAAGTTCATCACCTCAGTCAAGACAAACAACATAGTCCTAATTCTCAAAAGATTCCTCATGGCCTTTTGTAATTCCTTTCACCCACCCACCTTTCCCCTTTTCCCCTCTACTCACCTCCTAACCCTCCCTCTCCTGTCTCCAGGCAATCCTTCATCTGCTTTAGTTGCTATTTATTAGTTTTTATTTTCTAAAATATTGTGTAACTGGAACCAAACAGTATATACTTTCTTGTCTAGTTTTTTTTCACTTACCATAATAGAGAGTCACCTATTCTGTGCTGAGTTATGCATACTTCATTCTATTTTATTGCAGAGTAATAGAATTCCATTGTATAGTTACCACAGTTCATCCACCTGTTGATGGACGTTGGGTTGCTTCTAGTTTTTGACTATTACAAATGATGGTGCTATGAGCACCCCTATACAAATCCTGGTGTGAGCATATGCTCTCATTTCTCTTGGGCAAATACATAGAAGTAGAGTGGCTGGATCATATCACTATATATGTTTAACTTTTTACAAAACCAGCAAACTGTTTTTCAACAGGATTTACCATTGTACATCCCCAATGTTGTATTGAGAGTTCCACTTCCACCATATCTTCTCTGACACTTGTTTTGTTTTTTAAAAACATTATACCCATTCTAGGAGGTGTGCTGTGGCATCTCACTGTGGCTTTAATTTACATTTACCTAATGACTAGTAGAAAATTTGTTCATTTACTTATCTGCCATACATATGTCTTCTTCAGTGAGGTGTCTGTTCAGATTTTTTGCCCATTTTAAAGTTTATTTTCTTACCACTGAGTTTTGAGAATTTTTTTATCCAAGATACACGTTTGTTTTTCTTGAGAAGGGGTTCTCTGTGGCCCAAACTGACCTTTAATTCCTTGGCTTAAGACTTTCTCTTGCCTTAACCAAAGCAAGTAACTGGAATTACAGATGTATGTAAGTGTGCCTGGCCTGAGTACAAGCTTTTTCTCTCATGTGTGATTTGGAAATACTTTCTCCCCTCTATGACTTGTCTTTCCATTCCCCAAACAGTATCTTCTAAAAAGCAGATGTATTTTGGTTTTGAAAAAGTCCAATTTGTCAGTTCCTTTGTGGATTGTGCTTTTTGTGTTTTATCTGAAAGCTTTTTGGCTAACCGAGGTTACAAATGTTTTCTATTTTTGTCTGAAATTTTGTAGTTTTAGGTTTTATATTCAGAGCTGTGATTCATTTTCAGATACTTTTTGATCTACTGAGAGACTTTATGACCAAATTCTCCTCCTCCTCCTCCTTCTTCATATATATGTGTATGAATATATATGTAAATATATATGAATATATGTAAATATATATTTACATATATATGTGTGTATATATATATGTATATATAGACAGATAGAGAGATAGATATCCAATTGCTTCTGTAATATTTGTTGAGAAGAGTATCTTTTATTCTCTAATATACTGACTTTACATCTTTGTCAAAAATCAGTTCAAACAGGGCATGGTGGTGTACACCTGTAATCCTCGGGAGGTTGAAGCAATAGGGTTATAAGTTCAAAGCAACAGCGAGGGACTAAACAACTCAATGAGACCCTGTCTCTAAATAAAATACAAAAAAAAGGTCTGGGAATATGGCTCAGTTGTCAAGTGCCCCTCAGTTCAATCCCCAGTACCCTCCCCCACAAAAAA
>NW_026000081.1:3648064-3706575 GCF_001458135.2 Marmota marmota marmota
AGTTATCTTTATATGCCTGGGTTCTCTATTCTGTTCCATTGATTAACATTAATACTATGTTGTCTTTAATGCTGTGACTTAACAGAAAGCAATTAAATTAAATAGTATTTCACTTCTAACTCTGTTTTGTATCAAATTATTTTTTTACTATTCTAAGTCCTTTGAAGACCCAAATGAGTTTTACTTATTTATTTATAATTTTTTAATTTCATTTTGCATTACTTGGGATTGAACCCCAGGATACTTTACACTGAACTACAATCCTCAGCCCTTTTAATTTTAAGACAGAGTCTTGCTAAGTTATTGAGGATCTCACTGAGTTGCTGAGGTGAGTCTTGAACTTGCAATTCTCATACCTCAGCCTTCAGAGTGGTTGGGATTACTGTTGTACACCACTGCAAATTAATTTCAAATTAGATATCAGACAATAGATTATCTGTTTCTCCTTTTCTCCCACCCTCTTTTTTTTTTTTTTTGTGGCATGGGGATTAAGCCCAGAGATACTTTACCACTGACCTACACTTCCATCCCTTTTCTATTTTTTATTTTGAGACAAGATCTCACCAATTTGCCCAGGCTGGCCTTGAACTTGCAATCCTCCTGCCTCAGTCTCTGCACCCAACCAGTAACCTTTAAAGATATTTAAATGATGATAAAATATATTTATCCATACAGTTATGATTTCTAATGCCTTTCATTCCTTTGCATAGATCTGTTCTTCTGGTCTCATTTTTCTTCCTCCTGGAGAATTTCCTTTAATATTTCTTGCAGCATGGATCTAGTAATGACATTTTCTTTTTTAGCTTTTATATATGTTACAGTCTTTGCATTTTCTTTATTTTTGAAATATATTTTTATTTGGTATATAATTCTCAGACAGGGGCTGGGGTTGTAGCTCAGTGACAGAGCACTTGTCTAGCACATGTGAGGTCCTGGGTTTGAACCTCAGCACCACATAAAAATAAATAAATAAAATAAAGTTATTGTGTCCATCTACAAGTAAAAAATATTTTTTTTAAAAAAAGAATTCTCAGACAAAAACATTTCGCTCTTAGTATTTTAAATATATTATGCCACCATCTTCTGGATTAACATTTTTTTCCAGATCTGCCCTTATCCTTATATTTGTTCCTGTGTACCTAACATATCTTTTGTTCTATGGCCATTTTAAGATTTTACTTTTATCATGGGTTTTCAGCAATTTGATTATAAAGTGACTTGGCGTTGATTTCTTTGTTTCTTGTACTTGGAATTCATTGAACTTCTTGGTAATGTGGGTAAATTATTTTCATCAAATTCAGGGTTTGTTTAAGTTATTATTACTTCAAATATTTTTCTCTCTCTACTCTTTTCTCTTTCCTCCTTTGGGGACTGCAATTATACATATGACACTAAAAATGGTCATGATTCTCATGATTCTCTGTTCACTTAAATATATGTATATGTTTTCTGTTTCACTGGGGATGCTTTTATTGTCCTCAAGTTCATAATCTTTTCTTTTGTGATGTTAAATTTTCATTAATCCAACCCAGTGTATTTTTCATCTCACACATTGCACTTTCATCTTTAGAAGTTTGGTTTGAGCCTTTAAAAAATATTTTCTAGACCTCTATATAAGTTTTTTTGAAAATCTGGCTTAATGACATTACCTACTAATCTAACATCTGGATCAACTTTAACTGATCAATTGATCTCAGCATTATGGGTTGTACTTTCATATTTCTGGCATGCCTGGTATTTTTAGCAAATCCAGACTTTGTTCATTTTACCTTGCTGGGTACTGGATATTTTAGTGTTTTTATAAATCCTGTTGCACTTTGTTCTAGGTGCTTAAGTTACCTGGGAAAATGTTCGATTCTTTTGGGATGAACTTATAAAATTGGTTGGATGGAACTGAAGCAGTGGTGAGAGTTGAGCTACATGGTCTCTACTACAGAGGCAAGATCTGGATTATCCAGGGGGCTCTGACTAGATAAATGGGTCCTTATGAGAAAGAAGCAGGATATTAAGAGTGGAAAAGAGCAAATGTGACGATAAAAACAGGGGCTGGAGTGATGTAAGGAAGGGATCAAGGTATGCAGGTGACTTCTAGAAACTGACAAAGGCACAGAAATGGATTCTTTCCCTGAACACTTCAGAAGGACTGCAGTCCTGCTAGCAACTCCAATCAGAATTCCAATTTTCAGAGAACAAATTGGTGGTGTTTAAGCATGGATTTTGTGGTAATTTGTTTCTGTAGTGATAGGCAGCTAATACAGGCCTCCTCTGCAGATCTCTGGTGTCTGTTCTCTGAGCAGCTTTCTCTTCTATATCACTCTGTCCTGGGAACCTCAGCTGCCCTGGTCTCCTCAGGGAATCTTGCAGGATCTCCCTCTCTGACCTATGGACTGAAAACCGGCAATACACTATGCTGGGGCAACCAAACATACACATCATTTACTTCCCATCTTTGAATGGTACTGTCCTTCACTTTTTTATGTCCAGTGTCTTGGAAGCTATCATTTTATAATCTGTACATTTTTGTTTTCAGGAGAGAGGATAAATCTGGTCCATGTTAATCAGTTTTGACAAGAGACAAACATCTCAAATATGTGATTTTATATTTTCTTTCTTTCTTTTTTTTTGAAAACACAATCTGCAATAAACTTTCTTGAGAGAATTCCAAAAGAATGGGATATTGTCTAAGAAGAGATTCATAAACTGTGAAACATTAAAATAATGCTAGAGCTTTTAAAAATTACAAAAGCAAAAATATTGTCTTTAAATTCTTTACTGATATTTTGAAAATTGAGGCTCCAGCTGGATTCCTCATCCTCTGTCAATCCTTCTCTTCACCACATTTTTAAAGATGATTTTAATAATTCCCTCATTTTATCCACAAATGATTTCATATTTTCACATTAAGAAAATTCAAGTGGAAAAGGTAAAGTTCATTTTAATAATACAGCTTAGTTATCTCAATATATGCCAAATATTAGCATTTTAACAGGTACCACATATAAAGTTAATATAGTCTTTTTGTACTAAGTGTATATTTTATGCTTACAAAGCACATCTTAATTTAAGTTAGCCAGATTTCAAATGTTCAGGAGCCACAGTGCAACTCTAGGGTATAGAGAATCATGACAGTCTATGTTTGGTTGCTCAAGGGGATGCACCCATGTGAATGTGTCAACTTGAATGTTACCTCCATGAAATTCTCTTTCATCACTTTGAGACTTGATGTATTTTATCTCTTGATACATCTTGTGCAAAGGGTGACAGTAAGGATCTGCAAGAATCTGGGAATGAGGGCTGCTATATGTCACATTCTAAGAATTAAATTAATAAAAATATTCTAGATAAAAAGAATAAGATTGTTCACCCATAAATGTGTTTAAGCCCATCAGATATTTGGTCAGCATGATACTAATAAAGGTCTGGGATTTATATAAATCCATCATCCACTTCTAATAACAGAGTGGTCCTTTAAGACTAAATAATACAGGTTCCATTTATTGTGTATTGGTCATGTCGTATGCTGGTCTCTCTGATAACCTCACTCAATCTTCACATCACCTCATGAGGTATAAGTACTGATCCCATTTTACATAGGAAAAAAATTGTAATTAGAAATGTTAATTTTGTTTCCAACGTACACAAAGTTGTTTGATGGCATACATGAGAGGTGAATTCAAGTTTGATCTGAAAACCTGAACAGTAAATCGTCATACATATTTTTAAGCCTCCTCAGCATATTCATATGCATTTGTAACTGAATTAATTTTATTCTACTTAATTAAGGTAATGATATAAATTTAGGAATAATCCTGAGGTTCAAAGCAAGAAAGGAAAAATTAAAAGATATGAGATAGAGATGGATATTTGGTGTTTTCAGTAGAGACATTTACTCTACTTCTATGCAATAGAAATATCTTCTTTATGGCTTATTTATGATGCCCATGTGATTCTTGGTTACCTTGGCAATGCAGAGACAGCACTGTGGATGGTACAGGAAACTCATACACTGGAAAAGGCAGTTTTAATAAGGAAAAACCCCAATAAATTGACATTTTGCTTTATGTAAGTTTTCTGCACAGTTTTAAAACATGTGTCACTTTTTAAGATCTTGTTATCTCTGAGAGAAAATTCAAAAATTTCTATCTGATTCTAGAATCAAGAACCAGTGTCTGGACATTAATGTCCTCACTGAGAAAATGATATTCTATTCTTTTTTAAAATCAGGTTCACACTGCTCTCTCTTTTCACTTCTCCATTGCATACTTATTGGGTTGTTTCATCTCTGCTGTAAGATTGACATCTTCTAGAGGAACTGACGGCTACTGTTTAGTCACATCTCCCACAACATCTAAGAACAGAAAACACTGTAAATGTTTCTGCAATAAAACAATGAATGAGGCATAGGTATGTTGCCTCCCATTTCATATGGAGAGGTTTGCAGACCAAACTTGAAATGCATATGAATCTCAGGGCATTTATGAAACCAAATGATCAAGCCTCTGGCATTCTTGGTGGCTTACTGACCAGTCAATTAATCCCTACCCCAGGAGCTGCCTTTTTAAGCAAGTGCCCAGGCACTAGTCACTAATGCTGCCCATGATTGAAAACACTGATCTGGTCTGTATCAGTGTGACTCATCCTCTTCAAAGAATGGCTCCATTGTTTCCTCCTACAGTGCTGAATTCAGTATTAAGAATTCCTTGCTGGATTGGAACATTGAAGATGAGCCAATTGGCTCCCGGTTCAGAAACTAAGAGAGCAGAGACTATGAGGGAACTTTCCAGAGAACAGTCATAGCTCAAACCCAAGATGATGCTGGTGACCCTTGAACCTTGAACATTTGTGTTTTTGAGTCCACAGTTCCCCCTTGCAAAACCAGGTCACTTACTCACATCCTTTTTTCCTTCTACTTTTTAGGCCAAGATTTTCCCAGCATGGGCATGAGTACTTTGAAATTGTTGAAATATGTCTTGTTTTTCTTCAACTTGCTCTTTTGGGTAAGTGTGTTTCTTTTGAGCATGGCTGAGTTAACACACCTCCACACCCCCAGTTAAACTGTCCCTCTCTCTCCTGTACTAAGGAGTCTTCAACCTCAGTGTACCTGGGTCATGCCCAGCACACCAAGCCTAGGAGCAAAGGAGAAATAATTTGCTCTCTTCTTCCCATCCTGCCACCAAATATCCACACCTATCTCATACCTTTTTGTTTTTCCTTTTATTTGTCCTTCTCTTCCTTCTATAAACCTACAGTACTGGAAAAAAAATGCAGTTATTAATGGAGGTATCATTTGTCTCTAGAGGCTTTAAACTCTTGCTGCTCACAGCTGCCATCTATAGGTGAGAAACAGACTGCAATTTAAGTATTCAGTACTTTTTTTTTTTTTTTTTTTTTTAAATCCCTTGAAAGAATAGGTGATTGAAAGAGAAGTCATCTTTTGGGGGCAGATTTCACTGTACCAAATTCAGCAACTAAATTTCAGATACAGAATGGGTTGACTATGAGAAGGTTCTTATAAGTTGGACTTCTCTAGCTTTATACCTGGCAAGATGAACTTCCTCAAGTAGGGCACATGCTCTTCATGGTCAGTTTCCAAAGGGAAGATGATGTATGAGCAATTGAGGAGACAAGGACTAAGATATCGTAAGCATGAATCCGAGCATGTACACCATGAAGGCAATGTGTGACTCATAGGGGTGACCTTTCTTTGCTATCTGAAATGGAGTAGAAAGACATATGAGTGGAATTTCATTATGAGGAAGCGGGGATTTCCTGTTTTCTAAGAGCACGAGGAAGCTGGGTAAAGAGATTGTTCCTGAGAGTCTTGATTGGACAAAAGCAAACATGTGATTCTGATCTCAAGAGTGTGAGAATATGAATGAGGAAATACTCAAAAACTACATTTTGCCTTAGAATGTGGGATTTTTCCTTTCAGTTCTGTGGCTGCTGCATTTTGGGCTTTGGGATCTACCTCTTGGTCCACAACAACCTTGGAGTGCTCTTCCATAAACTCCCCTTCCTCACGCTGGGCAATGTGCTCATCATCGTGGGTACCATTATCATGGTGGTTGCCTTCTTGGGCTGCATGGGCTCCATCAAGGAGAATAAGTGCCTGCTTATGTCGGTGAGTCCTTATAGCAGATGTGGTGCCCTAAGTCTGGGGGGATGATGCCTCAGGTCCCAAATAATATGTTTCTTGATAGATCACCTATGGATACAGGGGAATTATGGGGTTAGCACCTCAGGTCAGCCAGGTCTGTTCAGACCCATAGTATTTTGTTTCTGACTGGGATCCCAAGGGCATTATTACTATCTTCCTTGGCATCCATTTTACATTGTTAATAATGACCCTTTTCATTCTAATTCCCCTTCATATCATTTAAATTTAGCTTCATATCTGGTTGAAATCAAGTGTCATCCATCTGCTTAAATTCTCATGTTGGAATGTACTTCAGGACCTGACTTACAGTCATTAACTGATGGAAAAATGATCTGAGAATGGTGGCCCTCCTCAAATAGCAGAAGATGCTTCTTTAACTCTTATCTGCACAACATACACCATAGAAAGAGTGGCCCAGGTTAGGTGAGGATCTTGGCTACAGCCATGAGGTCTAATGTGAGAGACGTTTAAGCCCTAAGAGAATGTGAAGCTTTACAGTTGCCCCCCCCCCCAATCTGGTAACCATACTGAGGAGCCCTTTCAGGCTTAAGTTTTGCCTTCAAGCATTATGAAAAAAAAAGAGCTCCACATTTCTCTAGTGTGAAATAGACTAATACTTAAATTGCTTCCTTTATTCAAGAGAAGATGTTGAATATGTACTATGTGCATAGTATTCTAGTAGGCACAAGGTATAGGAGAGAATAAAGATAGAAGACAGTTGACCTGACCCTCTAGAGTGCAGTTGTAGGAAAAGAACATATATTCCTCAGAAAGCAATAGAAGGCTTGGAGATCTGAGGTGTTGGAGAAGAGGAATATCCTGCAGGTGTGCAGAGACCTGCCTGGATGCTTCTAGGGTGGCAAAGGGTGGATCAAAAACTGGGATCAGTGTTGTAAGCATGTGCCTGCTTTGTCCCAGTTCTTTGTTCTTCTGCTGATTATCCTCCTTGCTGAAGTGACCTTGGCCATTCTGCTCTTCCTGTACGAGCAAAAGGTAAGTTATAAAGAATGTGACTTGTTGTCTCACTGTTGAAAGTGGGGAGTGTCCCATGGAGAAGAAGTTGGGCACACAGTCAGTCCTACAATAGAGATGGAAATGAAATGGAAGGTTGGAGGGAAGAGATTAATCGTAATTTGGGATAGAAAAATATGAAGGCGATTGTATTTTGAGAAGTTCCATGAGTGATTACTGGAAAGAACAAAATGGGTTTTTTCTCCCTCTGACTTTCTTTCCTCTGTGTATTTTACAGCAGAGAAAATCTGTCTCAGTGTAGTCCTTGCTTTAATCACCGCTTTTCCTCCTTCATAAAACCTTGTGCTAGAAGGACAAAAGTCCAATGTATTCTTTTTTCTTTAATGTCTTCTCACCATTAGTATTTTTTCCTATATATACATTCTCTCCGATCACTTCTCTAGTCCTGAGGAGACCACTTGGGAGGGAGGAACAAGTGGATCCACTAGCCATACTAGAAACTTCTTATTCCTTGAATTCACCTGTTTTTCACAATGTCTCCTTTTCTGGAACGTGCTGTTCCCAGCTGCATAACTATGTGGCTGACGGCCTGACCGAAAGCATCCAACGTTACTATTCAGACAACAGCACCAGGGCGGCGTGGGACTCCATTCAATCATTTGTGAGTACAGAAGGAATCCTCCTCAGATCAACCCAGACTTCATTTTTTCAGCCTTGGTCCTAGCTTTCCTTTCCTGGAAGTTTCAGAATCTAAGATCCTTATCCCTGAGGAATAATGCCTGGCTATCACAAACCAGGGAGCACAGGAATAGGTCTGATTGGTACTAAGTCATCTACCATCTCTTTCATCTTTTACTGTCCAAACTCAGGATCATTGTTTAAGCCCTAAGAGAATGGGGGAGAATATGCAAATACACTGTATTGAATTAATTTAGGTTTTTTTTTTCAATATTTTGCTGAAAACAGCAATAGTGTAAACACAAGAAATCTATGTTGAATTCCCTATGCACCCAAATTAGGCTGGTTACCTAACTTCCCAGGATACCATTCCACATATTCCCAGTCCATCCACAAACATAAATTTACTCTATATTCCTTCCTTGGTATGTTGAGGGACAGGAAAATTTAGGAAGGCTTATGCAGGCACAGTCTGTGCCTCAAACAACACTACTATGACCACATGCTGGCTCTATGTAGTCTAGAAGATATGACACAGGAATTAGAGCATAGAGACCAGAACTGGGTGGCCTTTGTATTTTCACGTAACCTCTCTAGATCCCCAATTCTTTGCTTTTTTTTTCAATTTAGTTTTGAAACTTTTTTAGCATATAATTTTCAGAGATTATACAAAGGTAAAGACAATATTAGCAAAACGCATCTCTGGATCCATGTCATTACCATGACATTTTTTTTTTCAGTGTCTTCTCAACTAATCCCCTATACTTCTCTGCCAGAACACTTTTAAACAAGTACTAGATCTCATATCATTTCACTCATTAAATATAATTAATAAATAGTCTATAATCAGATTATCCGAATTTTCTCAAAAAAAATTCTAATTGATTTATTCAAATTGAGATCTAAACCAGATCCATATATTACAGGTGGATGATATTGTCTAATTTTCTTTGAAAATAGTATCCTTTCTTGTTCACATTGTGTGCTATGAAAAGAAATTAAATTATTTGTTCTGTAGGGTTTCTCATTTTCTAGCTTGTTTCCTCAAAGTAGTTTGGTGGCAGGGAGTCTTTGTTTCCCATAAGACCTGTGAATCTCGAAGCTGGATGAGGTACTAGGTCATGGAAAGACTATCACAGCCAGTACTTTCCTCTGCCTGATGTAAGCAGGTGCCTAATGTCCAATTGTCCTGCTTTCTGTGATGTAAAGACTGGCTAGTGGGTCAAGATGTGATCAGTCTGGTCGCGCCATTATAGAGTCTCCTGGGCAGGTAATTCTTGATCTCTAGAATGCAAATAAATTAAACATACCCTTTCTATTTCATGGAGGTCTTATGTGACTAAAATGATATAACAGGTTTGAAAGTATTTTGTTCCAAGGAGTCGTAGACAAATTCTGGACTTTTTGCTATTGAGCCAGATCTGAATGGCCCACCATTTCCTCTAATGTCCAGTCTTCCTCCTATTGGCTTTCTAACCATACCTTTTGGGGGATTTGGTTTTTAGCTTCATTGCTGTGGTGTAAATGGCACGAATGATTGGATCCATGGCCCACCAGCATCTTGCCCCCAAGGTCAACAAATTCAGGTAATTTTGCTAGCAACTTTCCTGTTATTGGCTTCTTTGTTTAAATGTTTAATTACCTTGGGGACTGCAGTTATAAATTAACTAGAACTTCCACCAGGAAATTAAGGAACTTAGAACAAAGGATAGAGCAGATGACAACACCAGGTAATAAGAGGAAAAAAAAGGGGGGGGATTAAGCTTATTAACTAGAGACACTGTGAAAAATCTTGCTACACTGAACTGTATGAATAGTGAGAGTTTGTGTGAAAGTAGCAGAGGGTTGTTGAGATATTTCTCGAGCAAGAGGTATATCTCCATAAGGTTGAAAGTAAAATGTATGGGATTGAGGTAGAAGAACTAGTCCTTTCACCTGTTTCTCTATTCCTTCCTTGGAGATGGCAGGACCTGGCCCCTTAGTGAAATGAATGAAAAATGAAGGAATGATGAGTAGAGAGAAAGAGTCCATGGGATTGCTAAAAACCTCCTCTTAATTTGAACCTCCAGAATACGCTCAAAGAAGAAGCCAAAGTCATTCTCTAACTACACCAATTTCCTAAGATCCTGTCCTCACTCCACATTACCCACTCCTGAGGTTGTTTGGAGATCTACAAAACTTTTTAGGTCTGTGGAGGAAAAAGTAGAGTACTTACCAACCAACACTCTGGAGCTTGGTAGGCTATGATAGATTTATTGGTTGTTGAAGCAGAAATTAAAATGCAAACTAATTTTAGGATTACATAGTCTATATCCCCATTTGTTGATCTTAAATCAGCACTGAGTGTTCAAAGAACATGAAGACATTTACTTCTGACTCTCCTCTTGGAAGCTAGTTTAACTCAGTGGGTAAGAACCTAGGACTTTGACATTAGGTGCCACTGTAATGATAATGCCAACAGAAAAATATGTATTTTAATACTCTTTACGTTTTGCATGTTTCTTTATCCATGCAAAGAAAATAAAAATATAGTACCTAATTCTCTTTGATGTCATAAGGCAAAACACAAACTATTTTCCCAAATAATCCTCCTGATAAATTTGAATCATAAAATAGTATTATTTGTACCTGTAATTTTTTTTCTAGGGTTGCTATACAAAAGCACAACTGTGGTTCCACTCCAATTTCTTGTATATCGGAATCATCACCATCTGTGTATGTGTGATTCAGGTAAGAACTTAATCCCGGAATAACTATGAGGATTAAATGAGTTAAGTCACATAAAGTTTTAGAACAGTACTGGGTACACAGTATCTGTACAATAAATGCTATCTATTTTAATTAGAATATAAATTTCCCTAGTCAAGTAGCAAATGACGTTATTATTGATTTGATTTAAGGCATACAGAATGTATGCCATAAAACATCTATCTTTCAACGGGTCCCTTCGAGATATGAATGATTCACAGTCATTGAAAACTGCCAAGCAGAACACTATTTTGCTCCCTAACTCAGCTGGTGTGGAAAAGACTGATCAATAAAAGAATCCACCTGATAAATTGGCCTTATATGCTAAGACACTTGATGAAAATCATAATCATTTTCCTCTTTCTCTCTAGGCTTAGTTTGACCAATGAAGGGTGAATTGGGGGGGTCATTTTTGGTTTTGTGTGATACTTTTCACATGTTTCTATCGAACTATTAGGTACATGACAGATTATTTAAGACATAATAAAGAAGCTCAGAGAAAAATGACCTTTCTCTGCCCGGAAACCAAAAAGTCACAGGGCATGGGTAGAGATGACTCACTGCATGATGTTCAGTTAAGCAGAATGTGACTCTGCCAGTGGCAGCGTATGAAGATGTCCCAATACTTTATAATTTAGTGCCTCGTCATCATTGTCCCCGTTCCTCTGCCCACTTGTATTCTTAAGCTAAAAGAAAGAGCTCCCGAGAGGGAATCGGGAATCGAGAAGGGTCGAGGGAAGAGGGGTGGCTGTCATCGATACACTCTTTTCCTGTGGAGCCAATCCCGGGTGTTGTGGTGGAAATGGCTTCTCTTACGAAGGTCTCACACTTTCCCAACTCTCTTCTCAGGTACTGGGGATGTCCTTTGCATTAACCCTGAACTGCCAGATTGACAAAACCAGCCAGGCCTTAGGGCTGTGACCTGCCACTGAGCTATGCTGAAGAGACTTGTTTCATCTCTGAAAATACAAAACCACTTATAGCATGAAGCCCTGAATGATCACCTTCTGGACTGGCATCTTTGTCCTCCTCTCATCTCTTCCTTGTTGGGGTCCCTGTCTTAAACAACCAGAGAAGAGGGTACAGACCAGGAGCTTCACATCTCAGACAGCCAGACAACCCTGCACCTACTGATGGCAACAGCCATGTCCCTCAAGGTGGTGATACATACCTGGGTGATTTTTAGACATGAGGGGCCAAGAGGATCTGTGGTCCTGGTGGCTCAAGATCAAAGGGCAGTTTCAGGATTTGAATGTTTGCATGTTCCTCAATGTCAAATCCCTCCCCGGCCTCTAAGTTATGCCGTCCGCTCTACAAAGTCACACGAGAGACAGACTGAAGAGAGTTCTGCAGTCAGGCTCACTAGATTATTGTCTGTCACAATGTAACTGTTTTCTTTTGACCAGGGGACTTGGCTATAAGAAAGACAAAGTACTCTCTTCAAAGGCAAAGTTTCATTTCATTTTCTTATTCAAAAGTGCCTTGTTGATTTATTGTAAGCCTTTCCAGAAAAAAAAAATGTACAGTGATTCCTATTTTTACTTCAGCCAGTCTCTTAGCCTTTGAGTCACACAGCCATGGAGAAACTCAGCAGTACTAGTATCTCTGGTAGGTTAGCTGATAATCACTTTCAGAAACGTTCCAGTGTTATTTTTCTATCCGATGAGTTTTGTTAATGTATTATTTTAACTCTTCAATAAATAAAATACCTTACGGTCTCAACCTCAAGTTTCTCATTCCTATACTTCACTCTTTTTCCATGACTCAACTCAATAGCCCTGTCAGCAAGACAAGATTATTAGCTATTATTGCTGCATAATAAGTTAGTCCAAAATTTAGTGGCCAAGAAAAACAAACATTTGGCTGCAGTTATCTCCAGGGTCAATTAGAAGGGAATCCACTGCCAAGCTCTCATGTGGCTATTGGCAGGCCTCAGATCTCTACCATGCCTGCTTTCCACGGGGTTACCTTATGACATGGCAGTTACTTTTCTCTACAGTGAGACGTCCAGGAGAGAGCATGAGGTAGAGCATCTAAAACAGAAGGCACGGTCCTTGTATCACCTAACTCAGAAGTGCCAGCACATCAGTTCTGTTGTATTCTATTCCTTAGAAGTGAGTCAAAAAGTTCAGCCCACACTCAAGGCGGGGGGGGGGGGCAGATTACAGAAGAGTGTGAATACCAGGGATTGATACCATTTTGCCCATCTAAGAAGTTGAGAACCATACTGTGTTCGTTGGGTTAGAAAAAAAAAAGGTAGACTGAATTCTTTTTGACAACTATGGTTTGTAAATCAGAAAATTAGAATATATCTAATACAAAGAAAAATGTAGAGAACTCAAAGAAGAGTATGAAAAAGAAATCAGTTTCTGCTCTTGACGGTTTATGTAGCATGTCCTATCTCCCGAAAGCAAAACCTTTCATCACAGTGGTAGTCTGTAGACAAACCAACAATCTTTTGCATTTTTTTTCCCTGAGGCATAGAAGAAGCAGAAGAGACATTCTCTTGAGTGTCATAATTACCAAAAGTAATTCACGTGTACAAAACACAACTCACCATTATATCTTCCGAAGATTTAAATGAAATTTACCATTATATCTTCTTTGTTCCCCATATCAGTGAGTGATAACACCAGGTTCCTAGCCATAACCTGGGCCTTCTCCTTAACTCTAGTCTGTGCTTTACTCCCAACATACATTCAGTCACAAAGTTATAAAGATTGTATAAGGATTGAGTCATGCATTATCAAATTCATCTATTCATCTCATCTTATTTCTTGCCCACATTCCTTCAAAAGTCTATTATCTGCTCTCCTAGTATTCACCACTGGCTCTGTCTGAACTGTTCTCCGTATAGCAGCCCCAAAATGTGTATAAAACCTAATCAGGACAGGGTTGGGACTGTAGCTCAGTGGCAAAGTGCTTGCCTAGCATGTGTGAGGCACTGGCTTCAATCCTCAGCACCACATAAAAATTAACAAATAAAATAAAGGCATTATGTCCATCTACAACCACAAAAATTTTTTTTAAAAAACATAACCAGGACATATTTATGCTTGAAACTCTTCAATGACTTTTGTTCTTACGATAAAGTTCTAACTATCAGGCCCTACATGATCTATTCCATTCTTAGCTCTTGGGCTTCACCTCCTGTTATTCTCACTTGTACATTTTATGCTTTAGTTATATCAATGTTTATTTAATTTCTCTAAGCTTTATCTATGCTAATTAACTTTTCCTATTTACCACACACACCTTTGTCTGGATACTTCCTATCCTTTCCTTCCTATAAGAAACATTTTTATTTTTATTTTTTGTTTTAATTAGTTATACATGAAAGTAGAATGCATTTATGCACTCTGATATTTCCTACATAGATGGGATATAATTTCTCATTTTTCTGAGTGCAAATATTGCAGAATCATATTGGTCATGTAGTCACATATATACATACAGTAATAATGTCTGTTCCAATCTACTGTCTTTCCTATCCCCATATCCCCTCCCCCCACTCCCATCACTTCCCTCTACCTAATCTAAGATAATGCTATTCTTCCCTAGTGCCCCCTGCCTTAATGTGAATTAGCATCTGCATATTAGAGAAAAAATTTGACCTTTGGTTTTGTGGGATTGGTTTATTTTGCTTAGCATGGTATTTTCCAACTCCAACCATTTCTTGGCAAATGCCATAATTTTACTCTTCTTTAAAGCTGAGTAATATTCCATTGAGTATATATACCACATTTTCTTTATCCATTCATCTATTTAGGGACACCTAGGTTGCTATCATAGTCTAGCTACTGTGAATTGAGCTGCTATAAGCATTAATGTGGCTGTGTCACTATAGTATGCTGATTTTAAGTCCTTTGGGTATAAACCAAGTAGTGAGATAGCTGGGTCAAATGGTAGTTCTATTTCCAATTTTCAGAGGAATCTCCATATTGCTTTCCATAGTGGTTGCACCAATTTGCAGTCCCACCAGCAATGTATAAGCTAAGGAACTGAACAGACACTCCACAGAAGAAGAAACATTTTTTTCTAACCTCACAAAGTTAAATTATTATCGAGGTCTTCCAAGTATAAGATGCCATACTAATACCATTACATACCTTTTCCCATTTAAATTTTGACAAAATATGTCTTCTATATACCTATGTAATAGTCATAGAAAATTCACAGATCTTATCTCATTTATAGATCTTAATACATCACATTTGATTGCCAATTCGTCTTTACTAACCATCAGTTTGTTCAAGTTAGAAACAAGAAAAAAAGCACAAATTAACTACAAATTAAAATTGGGCTGATTTCAATGAAGTATTAGGCATTACCAATACATGAAAGAGTGTTTGCAAAAAGGGAAAAATTGTTTATTGCTCATCAATCCTAGAACTAAGAGAAAGAAGAGGAAAGAGAAAGAAAGGGAGAGAAGTTTAAGCCCTAGGTTTTAGCCTTTCAACAACAACAACAAAATAATAGCAATCATCAGATGCATCAGAGGAGGAGGATAAAGGTTCTTAAATAGGATAGAAAGAATTTTTTGAAGGCAGTAGATTGTATTTGTATATGGTATATGTGTATGATACACATATACATATTTTTTTCATGGGTATTTAGTTGGGCTGGGGGTTGTAGCTCAGTGGCAAAGTGTTTGCCTATTATACAAAGAATCTCTGGGTTCAATTCTCAGCACTGGAGAAAACAAAATAAAACATAACTATATAGTTATCTTCAACTCATAAAGCTGAAGATTAAATATGTAGAACTTTTTGCAAGTCCATAATACATAAAATTTATAGATTCATAGTGGAGTAGGGAGGGGGAGCATGGGAGGAATAGACCAACTCTAGATAGAGCAGATTGGTGGGAGGGGAAGGAAGAGGGGCATGGGGTCAGAAACGATGGTGGAATGTGAGGGACATTATTATCCAAAGTACATGTATAAAGACACAAATTGGTGTGAAAATACTTTGTATAAAACCAGAGATATGAAAAATTGTGCTCTAATTGTGTAATAAGAATTGTAATGCATTCCGTTGTCATATATAAATAAAAAATTAATAAAAAAGAATACAGACAACAATAAATGTTGGCAAGGATGTGGGGAAAAGGCACGTTCATACATTCCTAGTGGTCTATACCCAAAGGGCTTAAAATCAGCATACTATAGTAACACAGCCACATGAATTTTTATAGCAGCTTAATTCATAATAGGTAAACTGTGAAAGCAACCTAGATGCCCTTCAATAGATGAATGGATAAAGAAACTGTGGAATATACACACAATGGATTATTACTCAGCATTAAAAGAGAATAAAATTATGGCATTTGCAAGTAAATGGATGGAGCTGGAGAATATCATGCTAAGAGAAATAAGCCAATCCCAGAAAAACAAAGGCTGAATGTTCTCTCTGGTAAGTGGATGCTGATCCATAATGGGGGGCCTGGGGAAAATGGAGAAACTTTGATAGGGCAAAGGGGAGGGAGGAGTGGAGAGGGGGGAAGGGGGCAAGAAAGATGGTGGAATGAGATGGACATCATTACCCTAGGTTCATGTATGACTGCACATATGATGCAGTACTACATCATGTACAACCAGAGAAATGAAAAGTTGTGCTGCAATTGTGTACAATTAATCAAAATGCATTCTGCTGTCATACATACCTAATTTAAGTAAATTAATTAATTAGTAAAAAAATTTAAAAAAGATTTTTGAGTTCTTTATATATTCTAGATATTAATCCTCTGTCAAAAGAATAGCTAAGATTTTTTTTTCATTTTTTAGGTTCTTTCTTCACATTCCTAATTGCTTTGCCTTGCAGAAGCTCTTCAATTTGATGCCACCACACTTATTAACTCTTAGTATTATTTCCTGAATTTTGGGGGTCCTATTGAGAAAGTCATTGTCTGTGCCTATATGCTGGAGTGTTGAATATGTTTTCTTATAGAAGTAATACAATTTTGGATCTAATTCCTGGATCTTTGAACTTGATTAGTTTTAAAGTTTCTTTTGTGGCTTCTACTTTTAAACAATGATGAAGATACTTTTAACTGATTTTGAATCTTGCCAAAAATAGCTGATAAACATGGATTTTAAAAACACAAAAACAAACAAGGAATCTTTAAAGAGGCTTCAAAGAGCTGATAAGAGCACCATAAGGCACAAGATTCTGGGAACAAGGATACTGTGGGGAGATAACCTAATAATCCATAGCTGTCTTGTGCTTTGGGCATTTGTCAGTTTGGATACAAACTAGCGCCAAGCATCCCCTCAGAGAGCCACTTTCAAAAGGCAGAGAAATAGAGCAGTATGGAGGTAGGAGGGGAAAAATAAAGCCTTGAGGGACTGAGTCTCAGCAAGAAGGAGCAAATTGAAAACTTGAGTCTTACATTCAACTTTTTCTTTACCATATTAAATTCTAAAACTGTACAAGGCAGAGTTCCATGAAATTTTGAAATGAGAGAGAGGGTGGGAGGGGAGCCTTGGAAATGCAGAGCAGAATATCCTACAGACATGTAACACTAGAAAGAAAAGAATTTCAATTCAGGATTTGTTGGAATGCACATAACTCTCATTTGTGTGAACTCCTGAAGATTATGATATTGTAATGGAGAAATAAGCCTATAAAAAAAGAAATAAACCTTACCAAAGGGCACTCATCTTGATACCATGATTAAATAGATATCATCCTTATTTCAATGTCTATTAGAGGAAAATGTGAGCCCACTGTGGAAAAAAATGACATCATATGGAGAATTATTTTCAAAAAAGTGGCATTCAAAGAAAAACTTATAGATGTGCCAGACACCAGAACAAATTACCTAAAATCAAAGGAAACCAATAGCCAATAGAAGTAGATAGAGGTTATCACAATATTGTGTGTATCATATAAGAACTTTATACTATGTTGATTATAATAAAGGAAAAATGGAGAATATACATAAGAAGTTATAGATTTTATCAGATAGTTGGAAACCATGAAAAAGAAATAAATCAAAATTATTTAAGTGAAAGACATTAATTAAAATTAAGAATTCAGAATAGAAAAGTTTTTCTTTTTTTCTGTTTTCTTGAGACTTTTGAAAAAAGCATGTACAAATGTTGAATTTCCTTTCTGAGACCATGGAGATAAGATTATAGTCTTTTTCTTTTATTCCTTAATAGGTTTAGGTTTTTTAATGGTAATTAATGTATAATACTAAGATAAATTTTCATCAAAATATATTTTGATCAAAATATATTTTCATTTTTATATGTTTTTGTATTTTTTTGGCCATTTTCTTTTCTAGGATTTTTGTAGTTATGCATCTGAGTAAAATTAAGTTGTTATTTTTTAATAAGGTTGTCTTTGTTTAGTGTTGGTATCATAGTTATACTTAACTCAAAATTGGGTTAAAGTATGTTCTTTGTTTGTTTTCTGGATAGTTTGTGAAATATTGGGATAATTTCTTACTTGAACACTTGGCTGAACTTAACAATGAAGTCTTTGCTCCATGTGTTCAAGAATCAATTTTTGGACATTGAATCACTTATCATGACAAATTATAAACGTGTAAGAGTATGTGTATATCTAGGTTTTCAATTTTTTCTTGAGTTAATTTTTGTTATGTATGGAAGGATATAGAATAATAACCCCCAGAGAGAAAGAAGGCCAAAAAATGCGCCCTGGGCTCTGGACTTTTATCCCAGTAATAATGGATTTTGAGCTTTTGCAACTATTTTCCTGATTTAGACTTTGAACCTGCACAACTAGTTTCCTGACTGCCCAACCAACTCATTCTAACTCTCTAATCATTAAGTCACACTAAACATTCTGCTATGATTAATTTCATAAAAACCTATAAAAAACAGACCCCTCTTTTGTAACCAGTTGCCATTTTCTACCCTGAAAATGTGCCATTCCACCACTGCTTAATAAAGAAAGCTTGCTGATCCATTGATTCAATTTATCCAACAATTCAATTGTTCCAATTTTGGTTATTTTTGCTTACAGGTATACTTTTCAGAATTTATTTATTTTATGTAAATATTTACATTGGCATAATTTATTCATAGTATTTTCTCCAGTAGTCATTAGAGATGTTTGCAAAATGTATCTAGTGTTTTTCATCTACTAGACACATGGTAGATTTCATGACCTTTTTGTGGTTGGATGGGCTCATGGGACTAGTTCATGCCAATGAGTTCTAAGCAAAAGTCATCTGTCACTTCTGACTTGGAACATTTGATCTAGTATAATATTTTTGTCTTTTGACTAGCTCATATAGTCCACTTATGAACTCCTAATGGAGTTCTTTCTAGCCTCTTTTTTTGTTCTTTACATTTATCACAGGTTCACTCTATTTTCCCTCCCCCCTTGATTTTTCTTTAGCAATCTAAATATTGTTTTATCTCTACTCCTTCTGTTTCATCCTGTCCTAGCCTAAAGTTTTTAGCTGTTCTTTCAATTCTTGTGGTGACTACTCTAGGAATTATAACACGTGTGCTCTATTTGCCACTCTCTGAAATTCCAAGATGAGAAGACACTAAAAGAATTCATAACTAGTAAGAATTCACTTAGAGAAAATGCAAAAAGAAATACTTCACACAGAAGAAAAAAAAACCCTGGAGCTTACAAATGAAAAAATTGTATTTGAAGAGTACATAAGCAAATGAAGAAAAGAACCAAATTAAATATTGTCAATATATCAAAATGGCAAAAATTAATAAACACCTTTCTATAATAAGACTGGATGTAAATGACCTCAATTTCCAATTAAAAGATTTAGACTGAAAGAATGGATTAAAAAATAAGAGTGAACTCTATGTTGTTGGCAAGAGATTCACATCATAGGCAAAGATACCTACAGGCTGAAAGTAAAAAAATGAACATACTTTATATACAGAGTTATGAAAAATTGTGCTTTATATGGGTAATAATGAGTGTAATGCATTCCACTATTGTCATGTATTTAAAAAATAAATAAATTAAATGTAAATGGAGCTCCCAAACAAGCAGAAGTAGTCTTGTATCGATAAAGCATCCATCAAGTCAAAAATTAGTCAAAAGAGACAAAGAAGGTAACTTCTTGCTCTGTAAGAATAACAATTCAACAAAAAGATATAACAACAGTAAATATTAATGTCCCCAATATTGGTACACCTAACTACATAAAACAGACATGACTCAAATTAAAGACTCAAATAGACCTGAGTACAGTAATGCTGGGTGATTTCAGCATACCTCTCTCACCAATAGATAGGTCATCCACACACAAACTCAATAAAGACTATTTGGACCTGAAAAATATTATAAATCAAGTAGAATAAATAGACATCTATGGAATATTTCACACAACAGTAACAGAATACACTTTGTTCTCAGCTCCTTAAGGAAATTCCCCAAGGTAGCTCATATTTTATGCCACAAAGAAACCTTTAGCAAATTAAAAAATTTATATAATTCCTTGCTTCTTATCAGATCATAATGAAATGAAATCAGAAATTAACACCCCCACCCCCCAAAAAAACCCTACAGAAATTTATAAACACATGGAGATAGAATAGTACAATTTTGAATGATGAGGTAATATAAGAAATAAGGGGAAATTTTTTAAAATTATAAGACCCAAATAAGGATTGTACTATAATATACCAGAACCTATGAAAAAATATTGTGAAGGTGTTTCTAAGAGAAAAGTTTATACCTACAAGTGCCCACATAATAATATCAGAAAGATCCCAAATCAACAATCTAATGATGCATCTCAAGGCTCTTGAAAAATAAGAAGAAACCAATTCCATAACCACTAGAAGAAAGGAAGCAATTAAGATCAGAGTCAAAATCAATGGAATTGAGGATAAAAAACAATACAAATGATCAATAAAATAAAGAGTTCTTATTTCAAAAAGATAAACAGGATTGATAAGTTCTTAGTTTAACTAACCAAAAGAAAAAGAGAGAATCTAAATTAATAAAATTAGTGATGTAAAAGGAGAAATCACCACAGACATTACAGATATACAGCAGGTCATTAGGGACTATTTTGAAAACTTACACCCCAATAGAAACAACTTATACTTCAAATAAAAAAAACCTGGATTAAATGTATATATTCCTAGATGCATATGATCTGCCAAAACTAAACAAAGAGGACATAGAAAATCTAAGTAGATCAATATCAAGCAATGAGATAAAAGGAGTAATAAAAAGTCTTCCAACAAAGAAAATCTCAGGACCAGATGGATTCTCAGCTGAATTATACTAAATTTTTAAAGAAAAATTAATGTTAATGTTTCTCAAATTATTTTATAAAATAGAAAGAGATAGAATACTTCCAAATTCACTATATGATGCCAGTATCACACTTATATCAAAATCAAGGAAAGAAAACTATAGACCAAAGTCCCTGATAAACTAGTTGCCTAATTCCTTAACAAAATATTAGAAAATCATATTTGACAATATTTTTTCATAATTACATTATGACCAAGTTGGTTTTATGCCAGGAATGCAATGATGTTTAAACCTATGCAAATCAATAAATGTAATTCACCACATAAATACAATTAAGAACAAAATCACAGTCATCTCAATAGTTGCAGAGAAGGCCTTTGGTGAAATTCAGCACATATTCATGATAAAACACTGAAGAAATTAGGAATAGAAGTGACCTACCTCAACATCTCAATATGATGAATCCAAAACTAAAATCACAGTGAAGAGAAAAAACTGAAAGCATTTTTTTTAAATCTGGAAAAACACAAAATTGTCTACTCATCCTACTCCTAATAAATACAGTATAGAATTTCTATTACTAGCCAGAGAAACTAGAACTAATTCTAGCCAGAGAAATCAGGCAAGAGAAGGAAGTAAAAAGGATAAACATAGGAAAAGAAGGAATCCAGTTATTAATGTTTGCACATGATATTATCCCACACTTAAAAGATTCAAAAAGCTCCACCAGAAGATTGCTAGAGCTAATGAGCAAATTCAACAAAGTAGTAGATTACAAAATCAACATACTAAAATCAATAGTATACACCAATTATTCATTATACACCATTTCTAATCGTGTATTCATTATACACCAATAATGAATCTGCTGTGAACAAAATCAGAAACCAATCCCATTCATAGTAACCTAAAAAATAACCCTTGGAACTAAATCTAACCAAAGAGGTGCATTATGAAAATTATTGAACAAAAATTGAAGAAGACCCCCCCACCAAAATGGAAAGATCTCCTCCGTTCATGGATAGAAAGCTCTATACACTTCAATATAATTTTCATCAAAATATCAATGGCATACTTTACAGAACTAGGAAAAACACCATCCTAAAATTTATTTGCAAGAATAAAAGCCCCAGAAGAGCCAAAGCAATCTTGAGTGTGAAGAGTGATGCTGAATGCATCCCAATATCTGACTTTCAATTATAGTACACAGCTATAGTAATAAAACTGCACGGCACTGACAAAAACATAGACCACTAGTACATAATGGAAGCTACAGAATCAAATGCATGCAGATACAATCATCTGATCCTTGACAAATGAGCCAAAAATATACACTGAAGAAAAGACAACCTTTTTAACAAATGGTGCTGGGAAAACTGGTCATCCATATGTAGAAGAATAAGACTAGTACCTTGTCTATTACCTTACTAGTACCTTATCTGTTCAAAAATATACTCAAAATTTAACAAAGACCAAGGAATTAGACTACAAACTACAAAACTCCTAAAAGAAATTATAGGATCAACACTCCAACATATACGTGCAGGTAGTGACTTTACCAATAGAAAATAATGCCAAGAGTGAATAAATGGGACTATTTAAATTAAAATGCTTCTGTATTTTGCAAAATGCAAAGGAAATAATCTTTCTAGCTATTCTTCTGACACAGGATTAATATCCAGAATACATAAAGAACTCAAAGACTTAAAACTAAAACTCCAAATAACTCAATCAATAAGTGGGCAAATGAACTAACAGATATTTCTCAAAAGTATAAATATCAATGGTCAAGAAACATATAAAAATGTTCAACATTATTAGCAATTAGGGAAATGCTTATCAAAATGACTCTGAGATGTCATCTCACACAAGTCAGAACGACAGTCATCAAGAATACAAACACTGATATATGTTGGAGAGGATGTGGGGGAAAAGGAACACTTTTCGCTGTTGGTGAAATTATAAATTAGTACAAACACTGTGGAAATTGGTACAGAGATTCCTGAAAAAAAAAACAAAAAACTAGGACTGTAATGACCCAGCTCTACCACTCCTCTGAATATATCTGAAAAAAATTAGTTCTTGTACTGTAGTGACACACGCCTACCCATGTTTATACCAGCAAATTCACAACAGCCAAACTGTGAAAGCAGCCTAGGTGTCCTAGGTGTCTGTCAATGAATAAATGAAATTTTTAAAATGTAACACACACACACACACACACACACACACACACACACAATAGAGTCATAAAGAAGAATGAAATTTTCATTTGCCAGAAAATGGATGAAATTTGATAACATTATGTTTAAAAAAGAAAGCTAAACTCAGAAATTCAAGGGTCATATATTTTCTTTCATATATGAGAACTAGAGAGGGAAAAGGAAAAAGAAAGGTTGAGGGTGAATCTCATGAAAATTAGAAATAGTGGGACTTAGGGGTGGAAGGGGAGGAGAGAAAGGGGGAAGCTCTGGGGAATGATAGTGGCCAAATGATATTGTTATATTATGTGCATTTATAGATGTTACAAGAAATTCCACCATCAATGCATATTGACACATTATATAACACACCAATAAAAATATGAAAAAGAAGTTTTGAGGAAACAATATAGATCAGAATGTATTCATATATTTAGGTTAGGAAATGACTTATTAAGTACATCAGCAAAGAAAGTTATTTCCTTAGTATCCTTGTAATGGCTTTGTGATCTCAAGTGATAGTTTCATTCCTGGTATGGGTGATCATATCCTCTCTTGTTAATTTTTTGACAGTCATACTAGGGTAGTTTTATTACATATGGAATTTGAATTTGATAGTTGTTTACTTTCATTCTTGAAAGATTTTTCCCTGCCTCCTCGGGCCTTCGTGGTTTCAGGTATCATTTGAAATGATATTCTCTTATGAGTAAATTTTTGTTACTCTTAGTGTGCTTTTCAGTCTTTGTCTCTGGTTTTCATAAGTTTAATTATGAGATGTATTTGTTTGGGGGAGGTTTATGTTACTAGGGATTCACTTAGTTTCTAAAGTCTGTAGATTATATCTGACAAATTCACAACGTTTTCAGCCATTTTTTATCTGTATGCTCTTTCACTTCCATTCTTTTTTCTCCTCTTTCTATAACTCTGATAATAGAAATAGTGGGTCTTTGGTATTGTGTCTCACAGGTCTCTGAGGTTCTGTTCATTTTTTTATCAGTCTATTTTATCCTCCATGTTTCAAATTAGGTGAACTCTATTGATCTTTCCTCAAATTCATCAATTCTTTTCTGTGTAGTTTTCACTTTATTACCGAGTTTATTGAGCAGGGTGATCTTTTTTAAAAAAGATTTATATTTAAAAACGATTATTTATTATTTTATCTGGCAGAAAGTATTTATTTATTCATTTATTTTTAAATTCAGTCTAAGTAGTTACACATGATGGTAGAATGCATATTGACACATTGTACATAAATGGAGCACAACTTCTACTTCCTTTTGCTGAACATGGTCTAGAGTCACACCGGTAGTGTATACATAGAGTAATAATGTCCATTTCATTCCACCATCCTCTTCATCCTCACTACCACTACCCCCCTTCACTCCCCTCTGCCCAACCCAAAGTTCTTTCATTCTTCCCTACCCCCTTGCCCCCATTATGTATCAGCATCCACTGATCAAAGAAAACAGTCAGCCTTTGTTTTTTTGGGTTTAGCTTATTTCACTTAACATGATGTTCTACAGCTCCATCCCATTTACCTGAAAATGCCATAATTTCATCATGGCTGAGTAATATTCCATTGTGTGCGTCTGATGTATATATATATATATATATATATATATATATATATATCACAGTTTTTTTAATCCATTCATCTATTGTAGGGCATCCAGACTGGTTCCATAGTTTAGCTACTGTGAAATAAGCTGCTAAATACATTGATGTAGGTGCATCTTAAGTGTTCTTTTTTAAGTCCTTTGGGTATAAACCAAACAGTGGGATAACTGGGTCAAATGGTGGTTTCATTCCAAGTTTTCTGAGGAATAAGAATATTACTTTCCATAGTGGTTGCACAAATTTGCAGTCTGACCAGCAATGTGTGAGTGTACCTTTTCCCCCACATCCTTGCAAAAACTTATTGTTGCTTGTATTCATGATAATTGCCATTCTGACTGGAGTGAGATAAAATCTTAGAGTAGTTTTTTTTTAATTTTTTTTTAAGAGAGAGTGAGAGAGAGAGAGAGAGTGAGAGAGAGAGATTTTTTAAAATATTTATTGTTTAGTTATTGGCAGACACAACATCTTCGTTTGTATGTGGTGCTGAGGATCGAACCCGGGCCGCACGCATGCCCAGTCTAGCGCGCTACCGCTTGAGCCACATCCCCAGCCCTTAGAGTAGTTTTGATTTGCATTTGTCTAATTACAAGAGATTATGAACATTTTTTCATATATTTATTGATTGATTGTATTTCTTCTGTGAAGTGTCTGTTCAATTCCTTAGACCACTTATCTATTGGATTATTTGTTTTTTGGTGTTAGTTTTGAGTTCTTTGTATATTCTGCAGATTAGTGCTCTATCTGAGGTGCATGTGGTAAAGATTTTCTCCCATTCTGTAGGCTATCTCTTCACATTACTGATTGTTTCCTTTGAAGAGAAGAAGATTTTTAGTTTGACTCCATCCCATTTATTGATTTATTTTAATTCTTACACTTTAGGAGTCTTGTTAAGTAAGTCAGTTCCTAAGCTGACATGGTGGAGGTTTGGGCCCACTTTTTCTTCTATTAGGAACAGGGTCTCTATTCTAGTGCTTAAGTCTTTGATCCACTTAGAGTTGATTTTTGTGTGGGGTGAGAGTGAGGTTTGATCTCATTTTGCTTAATATGAATTTCCAGTTTTCCCAGCACCATTTGTTGAATAGGCATCTTTTCTCTGTTGTCTGTTTTTGGCACCTTGGTCTAGTATGAGATAACTGTATTTATGTAGGTGTGTCTCTGTGTCTACTATTCTGCACCATTGTTCTACAAGTCTATTTTGGTGCCAACACCATGCTGTTTTTCTTACTGTTGCCCTGTAGTATTGTTTAAGGTCTGGTATAATAATGCTTCCTGCTTCGCTTTTCTTGCTAAGGATTGCTTTGGATATTCTGGATCTCTTATTTTTCCAAATGAATTTCATGACTGCTTTTTCTAGTTTTATGAAGAATGTCATTGGCATTTTAATAGGAATTGCATTATAGCTGTATAACAGTGTTGGTAGTATGGCCATTTGGACAATATTAATTCTGCCTATATAAGAACATGGGAGATTTTTTCCATCTTCTAAGGTGTTCTTTAATATTTTTTTTTCTTTAGTGTTCTTTAGTTTCCATTGTAGAGGTCTTTCACTTCTTTTGTTAGATTGGTCGCCAAGCATTTTAACTTTTTTGAGGCTATTGCAAATGAGGTAGTTTTCCCCATTTCTCTTTCAATGGATTTATCATTGGTATATAAAAATGTATTTGATTTATGGGTGT
The DNA here is from genome assembly GCF_001458135.2 of Marmota marmota marmota. Taxonomy (NCBI): domain Eukaryota; kingdom Metazoa; phylum Chordata; class Mammalia; order Rodentia; family Sciuridae; genus Marmota; species Marmota marmota. The sequence goes on from NW_026000081.1 coordinate 3,674,331, forward strand.
TGATTATATCCTGCTACTTGATTGAATTTATTTATTCAATTTTTTAATTTATTTTTATTTATTCAATTTATTTATTATTTATTTATTAGCTTGAGGAGTGTCTGGTGGAATTTTTTGGATCCTCTAAATATAGAATTATGTCATTAGCAAATAGTGTTAGTTTGAGTTATTCTTTTCCTATTTGTGTCCCTATAATTTCTTTCATCTATCTAATTTCTCTGGCTAGAGTTTCAAGAATTATGCTGAATCGAAGGCATTCCTATCTGGGAAAGAGGGCTTCCCTGTCTTGTTCCAATTTTTAAAGGAAATGCTTTCAATTTTTTCCCATTTAGAATGGTGTTGGCCTTGGGCTTAGCATAGATAGCTTTTAAAATGTTGAGGTATTTTCCTACTATCCCCAGTTCTTCTAGTGTTTGAACATGAAAGGGTGCTGTTATTTTGTCAAATGTTTTTTTTTTTATCCATCTATTGAAATGATCACGTGATTCTTATCTTTAAGTCTATTGATGGATGAATTATATTTCTTGATTTCCATATGTTGAAACAAACTTGTATTGCTGGGATGAACCCCACTTGATCATGGTGCACTATTTATCTTTTTAATATGTGTTTGTATGCGATTTGTCAGCATCTTATTGAGAGTTTTTGTGTCTATGTTAATCAGAGATATTGTTCTGAAGTTTTCTTTCCTTGATGTGTCTTTGTCTGGTTTTGGTATCAGGGTGATACTAACCTCATAGAATGAGTTGGAAGGGTTCCCTCCTTTTCATGGAATAATTTGAGGAGTAGTGATGTTAATTCTTCTTTGAAGGTCTTGTAGAACTTGGCTGAGAATTCATCTGGTCCTGGACTTTCTTGGATGTTAGGCTTTAGATGGTATCTTCTATTTCATTACTTGACATTGATCTGTTTAAACTGTGAATGTCTTCTTGATTCACTTTGGGTAGATCATATGTCTCTAGAAAATTGTCAATGTCTTCAAGATTTTCTATTTTATTGGAGTATAAATTTTCAAAACAATTTCTAATTATCTTCTGTATTTCATTAGTGTTCATCATGATATTTATTTTTTCACCATGAATTTTAGTAATTTGGGCTTTCTCTCTCTTCATTGGTGTAGCTAAGGGCTTATCAATTTTATTTATTTTTCAAAGAACCAACTTTTGTCAATTTTTTGAATTGTTTCTTTTGTTTCAATTTCATTAATTTCAGCTCTGACTTTAATTATTTTCTGTCTTCTACTTTTGGTGTATATTTATTCTTCTTTTTCTAAGGCTTCAAGATATAATGTTAGGTCATTTAGTTTTTTGATTTTTTATTCTTTTTATGAATGAGCTCAATGCAATGAACTTTCTTCTTAGCACTGCCTTTATAGTGACCCAGAAATTTTGATATGTTGTATCAGTGTTCTCATTTACCTCTAGGTAATTTTTTTTTATTTCTTTCCTGATTTCTTCTGCCATCCATTCATCATTCAATAGCATGATATTTAGTCTCGGTGTTGAAATAGCTTCTATTTTTTATTTATCATTGATTCTAGTTTTATTCTGTTATGATCTGATAAAATGCAAGGTAGTATTTCTATTTTTTGTATTTGCTGAGAGTTGCTTTCTGGCATAACATATATATTTTTAAAGAAGGACCTCTGTGCTGCTGGGAAGAAAGTACATTTGTTGTTAATGGATGAAATATTCTACATATGTTCATTAAGTCTAAATTATTGATTTTATTATTTAGTTCTATAGTGTTTTTGTTAGTTTTCATTTGGAAGATCTATCCATTGGTGAGAGAGGTGTGTGTTAAAATCACCCAGAACTATTGTGTAGTATTCTATTTGACTCTTGAAATTGAGAAGTGTTTATTTGATATATGTAGATGCTCCGTTGTTTGGGGCATAAATTTTTATGGTAGTTATATATTATTTATGTTTGATTTACTTAAGCAGTATGAAATGTCCTCCTTTATTCCTTCTGACTAACGTTGGCTTGAAGTCTGCTTTATCTGATATGAGAATGGAAACCCCCGCTTGTCTACAAAGTCCATGTGAGTGATACATTTTTTCCCATCATTTCACCTTCAGTCTGTGGATGTCTTTTCCTATGAGATGAGTCTCTTAAAGACAATGTATTGTTGGGTCTTTTTATTTTTAAAACCTAACTTGCCATTCTGTTTCTTGATTGATGTGTGACTGTCAGGGTTATTAATGAAACATGATTTGTTTCCCTGGTCATTTTGGTTTTTAACTTAATCGAGTTTCTCCTTTGATTGACTTTTCCTTAATTTAATTCCTCCCTTTGCAAAAAATTTGCTCCTTATGGAATATTTTGTGAGAATGCTCTGTATTGCAGAATTTCTAGCTGTGAATTCTTTTAATTTTTGTTTATCATGGAAGGTTTTTATTTCATCTTCAAATATGAAGCTTAGTTTTGCTGCTATAAAATTCTCTGTTGGCATACTTTTTCTTTCAGAGCTTAATAAACATTATTCCAGGACTTCCTGGCATTGAGAGTCTGGATTGAGAAATCAGCTAAGATCCATATTGGTTTGTATGTAATTTGATTTTTTTTCCTTTCACGGCCTTTAAAATTCTGTTAATATTTTATATGTTAGTTATTCTCATTATAATGTGCCTTGGTGTGGGTCTGCTGTAATTTTGTACATTTGGGGTCCTCTAGGCATCTCGTAGTTGATTTTCCATTTCATTCTTTTTAAAAAATTAATTAATTTATTTCTAATTTTATTACTTTTAAAATTATATATGACAGCAGAATGCATTACAATTCTTATTACACATATAGAGCACCATTTTTCATATCTGGTTGTATACAAAGTATATTCACATCAATTTGTGTCTTTATACATATACTTTGGATAATGATACCTATCACATTCCACCATCATTTCTAACCCCCTGCCCCCTCTCTTTCCCTCCCACACCTCTGCCCTATTTAGAGTTCATTTATTCCTCCCACACTCCCCCTCCCTACCCACTATGAATCAGACTCCTTATATCAGAGAAAACATTCGACATTTGATTTTTTGGGATTGGCTAAATTCACTTAGCATTATCTTTTCTAACTTCATCCATTTACCTGCAAATGCCATGATTTTATTCTCTTTTATTGCTGGTAATATTCCATTGTGCATATATGCCACATTTTTTTAACCCATTCATCTATTGAAGGGCATCTAGGTTGGTTCCTAAACTATGGAGTTTAGCTATTGTGAATTGTGCTGCTATAAACATTGATGGGGCTGTGTAAGGAAAGCTGTTTTCAAGTCCTTTGGGAGACGGATAGCTGGGTCAAATGGTGGTTCCATTCCCAATTTTCCAAGAAATCTGCATACTGCTTTCCATATTGGCTGCACCAATTTGCAGCCCCACCAGCAATGTATGAGTGTACATTTCCCCCCACATCCTCGCCAACACTTATTGTTATGAGATGAAATCTTAAGAGTAGATTTGATTTGCATTTCTGTAATTGCTAGTGATGATGAACATTTTTTCATATATTTGTTGATTAATTGTATATCCTCTTCTGAGAAGTGTCTGTTCAAGTCCATGGCATATTTATTTATTGGGTTATTTGGGTTTTTTTGGTGCTTAGATATTTGAATTCTTTATATACCCTAGAGATTAGTGCTCTATGTGATATGTGAGGAGTAAAGATTTGCTCTCTATTAAGCTCACAGATTGTTGTTGTTTTCTGAAAATAAATATTTTAGTTTGAGTCTATCCCTATTTATTGATTCTTGATTTTAATTCTTGCACCACAGGAGTCTTACTAAGAAAGTTGGGGCCTAATCCCACATGATGGAGATTAGGGCCTACTTTTTCTTCTATTAGACACAGGATTTCTACTTTTATGCCTAGGTCCTTGATCCATTTTAAGTTGAGTTTTGTGCATGGTGAGAGATATGGTTTTAGTTTAATTTTGTTGCATATGGATTTCCAGTTATCCCAGCACAATTTGTTAAGAGGCTGTCTTTTCTCCAATGCATGTTTTTTTGTGCCTTTGTCTAATATAAGATAAATGTAGTTTTGTGGGTTAGTCTCTGTGTCCTCTGTACTGTACCATTGGTCTATCAGTCTGTTTTGGTGACAATGCCATGCTGTTTTTGTTACTATTGCTCTGTAGTATAGTTTAAGGTCTGGTATAGTGATGCCCACCTGCTTCACTCTTCCTGCTAAGGATTGCTTTAGCTATTCTGGGTCTCTTATTTTTCCAGTTGAATTTCATGATAGCTTTTTCTATTTCTATGAGGCATGTCATTTGGATTTTGATTGGAATTACATTAAGTCTGTATAGCGCTTTTGGTAGTGTGGTTATTTTGATAATATTAACTCTGCCTATTCTAGAGCAAGGTAGATCTTTTCATCTTCTAAGGTCTTCTTTGATTTCTTTCTTTAGGATTCTATAATTTTCATTATATAAAACTTTCACCTCTTTTATTAAGTTGATTCCCAAGTATTTTATTTTTTTCTGAGACTATTGTAAATGGGGTAGTTTTCTGCATTTCCCTTTCTGAGGATTTCTCATGGATATATAGAAATCCATTTGATTTTATACCTTGGCATTTTGTTGAATTTATTTACTATTTCTAGAAGTTTTCTGGTGGAACTTTTAGGGTCTTCTAGGTATAGAATCATATTATCAGCAGATAGTGCCAATTTGAGTTCTTCTTTTCCCATGTGTATCCCTTTAATTTCTTTCATCTAATTGCTCTAGCCAGTGTTTCAATAACTATGTTAAATAGAAGTGGTGAAGGAGGGCATTTCTGTCTTGTTTCAGTTTTAAGAGGGAATGCTGTTTTGGTGACAATCTCTTCCTTGATGCAATTTTCCTCCATTTAGAATGATGCTGGCCTGGAGCTTAGCAGATAGCCTTTATAATGTTGAGGTATTTTCCTGTTATCACTAATTTTTGTGTATTTTGTCAAATGCTTTTACTGCATCTATTGAGCTGATCATATGATTCTCATCTTTAAGTCTATTGATGTGATAGATTACATTTATTAATTTCCATATGTTGAATCAACCTTGCATCCCTGGGATGAACCCCACTTTATCATGGTGCATCATCCTTTTGATATGTTTTTTATTTGATTTTCCAGAATTTTATTGAGAATTTTTGCATCTATGTTCATTAGAGATATTGGTCTGAAGTTTCCTTTTTTTTTAAATGTGCCTTTGCCTGGTTTTGGAATCAGGGTGATATTGGCCTCATAGAATGAGTTTGGATGTGCATCCTCATTTTTTATTTCCTGAAATAAATTGAAGAGCACTGGTGTTACTTCTTCTTTAAAGGTCTTGTAGAACTCAGCTGTATATACGTTTGGTCCTGGGCTTTCCTTGGTTGGTAGACTTCTAATGTCATCTTCTATTTCTTCAATTGAAATTGATCTGTTTAAATTGTGTATATGATCCTGATTCAATTTGGGCCAATTATACGACTCTAGAAGTTTGTCAATGCCTTTGACAAACTTTCTATTTTATTGGAGTGCAAGTTTTCAAAATAATTTCTAATTATCTTCTGTATTTCTGTAGTGTCTGTCGTGATTTTCCTGTCTCATCATGTACGTTAGTAATTTGAGTTTTCTGTCTCCTTCTCTTTCTTAGCATGGCTAATGGTTTGTCAATTTTATTTATTTTTTCAAAGAACCAACTTTTTGTTCTGTCAATTTTTTCAATTGTTTCTTTTGTTTCAATTTTATTGATTTTAGCTCTCATTTTAATTCTTTTCTGTCTTCTACTGCTTTTGATGTTGATTTGTTCTTCTTTTTCTAGGGCTTTGAGATGTCATGTTAAGTCATTTATTTGTTGACTTTTTCTTCTTTTAAGGAATGAACTCCATGTAATGAACTTTCCTCTTAGAACTGCTTTCATAGTGTCCCAGAGATTTTGATAGGTTGTATCTGTGTTCTCATTCACCTCTAATTTTTTTTAATCTCTTCCTTGATGTCTTCTGCAATGCATTGTTCATTCAGTAGCATATTTAGTCTCCAGGTGTTGGAGTAGCTTTTATTTCTTATTTTATCATTGATTTCTAATTTTATTCCATTATGATCTGATAGAATGCAGGGTAGTATCTCTACTTTTTTACATTTGCTAAAAGTCGCTTTGTGGAATAATATATGGTCCTTTTTTGAGAAGGACTTATGTGCTGCTGAGAATAAAGTGTATTTGCTTGTTGGAGGATGAAATATTCTCTATGTGTCAGTTAAGTCTAAGTTATTTATTGTGTTATTGAGTTCTACAGTTTATTTGTTCATCTTTTGTTTGGAAGATCTATCCAGTGGAGAAAGAGGTGTGTTAACGTCACCCAAAATTATAGTGTTGTGGTCTATTTGACTCTTGAACTTGAGAAGGGTTTGTTTGATGAACATAGAGATTCCACTGTTTGGGGCATATATATTTATAATTGTTAAGTGTTGTTGGTGTATGGTTCCCATGAGCAGTATGTATTGTCCTTCTTTATCCTTTTTTGATTGACTTTTGTTTGAAGTCTACTTTATTTGATATGAGGACGGAAACCCCTGCTTGCTCCTGCAGTCCATGTGAGTGGTATGCTTTTTCTCAACCCTTCGCCTTCAGTCTGTGGATGTCTTTTCCTATGAGATATTGGAGGCAGAATATTGTTGGGTCTTTTTTTTTTTTATCCAATCTGCTAGTCTATGTCTTGTGATTGTCGAGTTTAGGCCATTAGGCCATTAACTTTCAGGGTTATTATTGAGACATGATTTGTATTCCCAGCCATTTTTGTTTATTTTTGGTAGTTAACATGACTTGATTTCTCCTCTGATTAGATTTTCCTTTGGTGTAATACCTCCCTCTGCTGGTTTTCATCATTGTTTTTCATTTCCTCTTTGTGGAATATTTTGCTGAGGATATTTTGTAGTGCAGGTTTTCTGGTTGAAAATTCTTTAGCTTTTTGTTTATCATAGAATGTTTTTATTTAATCATCAAATCTAAATCTTAGTTTTGCTGGATGTAAGATTCTTGGTTGGCATCCATTTGAGAGTCTGGGTTGAAAAATCTGCTGAGATATGGATTGGTCTCTTCTATATGTGATCTGATTCCTCTCTCTTGTGGCTTTTAAGATTCTATCCTTATTCTGTATGCTAGGCATTTTCATTACAATGTGCCTTGGTGTAGATATGTTGTAACTGTACATTTGGTGTTCCGTAAGCCTCTTGTATTTGGTTTTACAATTTGTTCTTCATGCTTGGTAATTTTTTTTTATATTATCTCATTGAAGAGATTGTGCATTCTTTGGTTTGAAACTCTGTACCTTCCTTCATCCCAATAACTCTTAGATTTAGTCTTTTGATGCTGTCCCATAATTTTTGGGTGTTCTGTTCATGGTTTCTTACTTTCTTCACTGTGTGATCAACTTTATTTTCTAGATTGTATACTTTGTCTTCATTATCTGATGTTTTTTCTTTCAAGTGATCTAGTCTGTTAGTTATGCTTTCTATTGAGTTTTTTATTTGGTTTATTATATCCTACATTTCAAGGATTTCTGACTGGTCTTTTTTTCAGAGTCTCTCTTTCTTGAAGTAATCTTTTGCTACCTGTATTTGCTCTCTTATCTCTTTGTTGGAGTGATCAATTTTTGCCTGTTTATGCTTATTTAGGTCATTCTTTAATTCACAGATCATTTTAAGTATGAACCTTCTGAACTCCTCCTCAGACATTTCATTAACATTACTGTCTATGGTTTCTGCTATTATAATATCCTGGTTTGTTTGAGACACTTTCTTCTCTTGTTTTTTCATGTTGTCTATGTGTCTTTATGTTTTTCTCTTATTTTCTTTCTAAAAAGAAAAAATACAAAAAGTAAAACTGAAATAAGGTGTCAAAATATTTTTAAATCAAACAAATCAAAAATAAATTGCTTCTAGAAAGAGAATAATATAGAGAAGTCCACAACATTTTATTGAGAGAAATTAAAGTAGATGTGAGTGAATGGATACCCACACTAGGGATTAAAGTTTCAACATCTGAATGGGGGAGGTGGAGGGGAACACAAATGTTTAGTCCAAGATTACCACAAGTTAAAAGTCTTCCCCTGCCCCCCACCATTTATGTACTTGATTTTCATATTGGTATATATCCGCAGTATATTTAATTCTAAGAGTTAAAGTCAAATACTATATTTACTTTTTTGTGCAAATTATTTCAACCTGGGTCATTAGGAGCTCTTTCAGGTTGATTCCTGTTTTCTCTTATAAGCCCCCATCTTCTTCTCCTTCTTCTTGTTCCTTCCCCTTCCTCATATTTCCATTTTTGGTACTGGGGATTAAATTTCATGGATGCCTTACCTCTTAGCTATATATCCCCAGTCCTTTTTACTTTTTTGAGACAGACTATTGACAGTTGCTAAGGATCTCATTCTGTTGCTTAGGCTGCCTTTGAACTTTCAATCCTCCCGCCCCAGCCTCCCAGGTCACTGAGATTATAATTGTATGACCTGCTCACTTTTATGGTGAATTTTCTGCTCATACGTTTTCTCAATTTTTTATTGGGTTTTGCCCTTTCTTCTTCCTAATTTACATTTTAATAAAATCATTTGGCTATTGTGCTGATGCCAAGTTGTAGGACAACACTGGCGGAAGTTGAAAGGTAGTTATTTCAGAAACCCAGATGAGAAAGATAATCACAGTCGAGTTAGTGAGCTTCCAGGTATAATATAATAATAATAATATAATAATCAAGAGAATTTCTAAAAGACTGTTTGTAGGGCATAAAACAAAGAGAAAAATCTAGGTGAACTCCAATATTTCTATTTTAAAATGGAAGACTGGATTTGCCACTAATATAAATAGGGAAGACCTTTATTGAGGCAAATTTTGGGTAGGCTGTTTTTAAGGCCTTTTGGTATATACCAAAGACTGGAAAAATTTGGTCAAATAGTGGTTCCAATCCATGCCTTCTGCTTTCCAGAATGGTCTATATCATGTACAACCAAAACATGGGGATCTTGATTAAAATAAGATGTACTCCATGTTTGTAAAAATGGGTCAAAATGTACTCTACTGTCATGTATAATTAAACAGAATAAAAACTGTAGTATGAATGATAATCAAAATTTGGTTTGTGTTTGAGATTATTTCAAAATGTCCATTAGACTCCCAAGTGTAAATATCATGGAGGCAACTAAATACAGAAGTTTAGGGTCCAGAGAGGAGTAGATATTTTGATCCTCAAGAACTAGATGAGACCATCACATGAGTATAGAGTTAATAACAAGAATCAACCAATGGGACTTACTTAAACTAAAAAGTTTTTTCTCAGCAAGAGAAACAATAAGAGAGGTAAATAGGGAGCCTACATCCTGGGAACAAATTTTTACTCCTTACACTTCAGATAGAGCCCTAATATCCAGAGTATACAAAGAACTCAAAAAATTAAACAACAAGAAAACAAATAACCCAATCAACAAATGGGCCAAGGACCTGAACAGACACTTCTCAGAGGAGGACATACAATCAATCAACAAGTACATGAAAAAATGCTCACCATCTCTAGCAGTCAGAGAAATGCAAATCAAAACCACCCAAAGATACCATCTCACTCCAGTAAGATTGGCAGCCATTATGAAGTCAAACAACAAGTGCTGGCGAGGATGTGGGGAAAAGGGTACACTTGTACATTGGTGGTGGGACTGCAAATTGGTGCGGCCAATTTGGAAAGCAGTATGGAGATTCCTTGGAAAGCTGGGAATGGAACCACCATTTGACCCAGCTATTGCCCTTCTTGGACTATTCCTTAAAGACCTTAAAAGAGCGTACTATAGGGACACTGCTACAACAATGTTCATAGCAGCACAATTCACAATAGCTAGACTGTGGAACCAACCTAGATGCCCTTCAATAGATGAATGGATAAAAAAATGTGGCATTTATACACAATGGAGTATTACTCTGCACTAAAAAATGACAAAATCATGGAATTTGCAGGGAAATGGATGGCACTAGAGCAGATTATGCTAAGTGAAGCTAGCCAATCCCTTAAAAATAAATGCCAAATGTCTTCTTTGATATAAGGAGAGCAACTAAGAACTGAATAGAGAGGAAGAGCATGAGAAGAAGATCACCACTAAACAGGGAGGGAAACAGAGAGAGGGGAGGGAAACAGAGAGAGAAGGGAAATTACATGGTAAAGGAAGGAGACCCTCATTGTTATACAAATTACATATAAGAGGAAGTGAGGGGAAAGGGGGAAAAAACAAGAGAGAGAAATGAATTACAGTAGATGGGGTAGGGAGAGAAGATGGGAAGGGAGGGGAGGAGAGGGGAGGGAAGAGGAGGGGAGGGGGGATAGTAGAGAATAGGAAAGGCAACAGAATACAACATACACTAGTATGGCAGTAGGTAAAAAAGTGGATGTGTAACCGATGTGAATCTGCAATATGTATATAGGGTAAAAATGGGAGTTCATAATCCGCTTGAATCAAATGTATGAAATATGATATGTCAAGAACTTTGTAATGTTTTGAACAACTAATAATTTTTAAAAAAGAGAAAAAAAAAGAAAGCAGAAGTTGAGTGGACACGGTGGCACATGCATATAATTCTAGTGACTCAGGAGGCTGCAACATGAGGATGGCAGGTTCAAGGCCAGCCTCAGCAACTTAGCAAGACCATGTCTCAAAATATAAAGGGGATGTAGCTCACCGATAGAGCATCCTTAGATACACTCTCGTGTATAAGATAAAAAAAAAGGAAAGAAAGAAAAGAAGGAAGGAAGGAAGCAAGCCAAAGCATACTAACTATAAACTAAAAACATTGATAAAATGGACCCCATTCAAATTCTGCTCATATGGCACCATTAAAATAGTAACCAATATGTGGAAACTAAAGAGAAAAAGGGGAAAGTGGGGCATCTCATGAAAATAGAGGAGAGACCAGTAGAAAAGAGGAAGGACCAGGAAAAGAGGAGAGAAAAAGACAAAATGTAAAGTGGTCAAATTATGTCCTGTGCGTGTAGGAATATGTAGCACCAAGGCCAACTGGAATGTATAAATACACCAAGAAAAATGGAAAAAGGAAAGTAAATGTAACCGATGTGATTCTGCAATCTGTATACGGGGTAAAAATGGGAGTTCATAACCCCCTTGAATCAAATGTATAAAATATGATATGTCAAGAGCTTTGTAATGTTTTGAATAACCAATAAAAAAAAGCGAGGAACTAAGCTAAAAAAATAAAAAAGAACCTATAGAGTGGGGAAAAAAAGGAATTGTGTCACATTAGATTGGGTAGAGAGAAGTGATGGGAGGGGAAGGGAGGGGAAGGGGGCAAAGAAAGGTCAGCAGAATAAAACAGACATTATTATTGCTGTATGTATATATGTGACTGTATGACCAATGTGATTCTGCAACCTGTACACTCAGAAAAATGAGAACTTATATCCCATCTGATTCAAATGTATGATATGTCAAGGTCATTGTACTGTCATGTGTAACTAATTAAAACAAATTAAAAAAAAGAAAGAAAAAAACCCAGAAGTTTAGGGTCCAGAGAGGAGTAGATATTTTGATCCTCAAGAACTAGATGAGACCATCACATGAGTATAGATATAAAATAAAGGCATAAAAGGATTGAGCTCTAAGTAATTTCAACATTGAGAAAATCTGAGAAGGGGAGGAAACAGCTAAAGAGATTGAGAAGAGTCAATGGGGTATTAGGAAAACAGAATAATGTGTCCTGGAAGCAAAGTGAAGAATACATTTCATTAAGGACAGAATGATCAAAGGCGTCAAATGTTATTGACTAGGACAAATTGACTACTAGATTTAGCAATATGATAGATATTGAAGATTCTTGACAAAAGCAACGTTAGGGCTTGGTATGATGGCATACATCTATTCAATAAATATTCCCGTGACTCAGAAGGCCAAAGCAGGAGATCACAACTTCAAGGCCAGCCTCAGCAACTTAGTGAGACTGTCTCAAAAAAAAATTTTTTTAAAGGGCTAGGGCTATTGCTCAGTAGTAGAGTACCCCCAGGCTCAATCCCCAGTATGCCTCACCTTCCCAAAAAAGGAAAAAGAGAAAGAAAAAATTCTAGTTAGGGTGAATTTCAGATTGAGAGTGTTAACATTTGAGATCAGAAATATGGATTATGGAAAATCATGAAAAAGGAGTCAAGCCACATTTCAGTATCATGGAATACAATATCAGAAGAAACATTGGTGCTTGATTACTTTCATGAGTTGCAAAGTCTTAATAAATGAGCAGAAAAATAAAACAGGTATGAAAATGAAATAAAATGGTGCCTATTAAATAAACTGCATTTATTTAACAAACACTGATAGTATGCTTATTATATGTAAGACACTATTCCAAGAATCTATAAATCAACTCAAATGGAAGTTATCACTTTCCAGTCTTTAAAAAAATTTTAAGATTATTCTTTTCCAAACTTTAAAAATACTCAAAAAGGAGCCCACAATTTTGTTATCTTCTTTTATCTTCTTTAATACCAACTGTCCAAAGTTGAGTTCACTATTTCCTATAAATCAGCTCCTCTTCAGTCTTCTCTGTTAATGGTATTACTACCCATCCAATTCCTCAAGTAAACATATCTGTTAGTCATGCTTAATTCTTTTGTCCCTTTACCCACATTCAATATGGTCATAAATCCAGTAGCCATTGAATTAAAAATATAAATTTTTTACCACTCTCAAAGTGGGTTGCTTTTACCTCAACCACTGAAATGGCCCACTGACTTATTTTTAGCCTACTTATCCATTTACCTTACAGCAGACAATGACCTTGGACCAGTTGTCTTCTCTTCCTTATCTATAAGATTAGTGAATTACTATAGGCAAAATACCAAAAAAAAAAAAGTGTCTGGGAAAAAAGTGAATTATTAAATATTCTAATTATTGTTTTATTTTCATTTTGTTTTACTTTAAATACGTAAATCAGCTTATGTAACCCTCCTGCTTAAAATCCTCCAATGGCTCCTTCTCACTATTATAATAAAATCCAAATGCTTCTATAAATCCCTGTAATCACCTGCCTTTCAAAATTTATCTCACTACATTTCCCTTTGCTTACTATTAGAAGGCAAACTCCTTCCTCCAACAGAACCATAGTTTCCTGTTCCTTCTACTTGCAATGTTCTTCCCTGACAACCCTGTACAAATCACCCATCATTAGGTCTCAAGTGTCATCCCTTCAGAGGTTTCTCTACTTATCTAAAATAATTACCTGTCACTCTCCTGTCCTTTATCCTGATTTTATTTTCTTTACACCACTCTCATTCTCCATAATTATTTGCCTATGATCCCTTTCTTCCTTAATCCATGCTTTATTTACCATTGTATTCTTAGCACAATATCAATCCTGAATAATTAAAAAATCAGTGGCAGATGTGGGAATCATTATCACTTCAGTCGATTCAATCAGGATTCTAGCTTTATGTTCTTTATGATTCTACTGGCCTTGCCCTCTCCCATGCTATTGGTTTCATATTTGTGTTGACTCCCCTCCGAATGGCAAAATAGCTACAACAGTCCTTTTTTGGAACCCAGGAGGTAAGTGCCTAAAAAAGAAAACCTGTCCCTCAATTGGTTGATCCCTGGTGCAAGAATACCAGGAACTACAACAGTTCTTTAAAGGACTACATTAATTAGTAGCTCACAAACTAGTCACCAAGACAAACTTATAGAGATGTAATGCTATAACTTGGATCTTAAGGGTCCCTCATAGGTCCATGAGGAGACACTTGGGTCTCCAATGTGGCAATATTGGAATGTGGTGGCAATTGGAGGTGGAGGACCCTATCAGGAAGTCTTCAGATCACCTCGAAAAGGACCCAAGCCATGAAGTGAGATCAGCTCCACTATGCACTCCCCACCCTGACATGCTGCCTTGCCACAGGCCCAAGAGCAATAGTGCCAACCTAACATGGGTTGAAATCTCTAAAATCATAAGCCAAATCTCCAAAATTTTAATAAATTTATTAACTCCAAAATTTTAATAAATTTAGTAATTTTAATAAATTAATAAATTTATTAAAATTTATTAAATTTTAATAAATTTATTATAGTGACAGAAAAATGACTAACACATGCAGTACATTATCTTAATTTTTTGAGGGTGGTAATAGCTATTTGACTTTGTATTAGCTGTTAGTTTAAGTAGTTCAAAACTTCAGCATATCGTGCTATATTTCAAATTGAGACTGATGTTTTTGGAAACTGCTGTGACAAAAAGCAAGCACTGTTATTACAATTAATATGTAATAAGAATTAAGGGCAGAAGTAGCATCTGAAGTCTAAGTTGTGCAGTGCCCAATTGTCATACCATTTCAATACTAAGGTTTTGTTTTTAAAGATTAAGTATTTTTTCTTCAATTTCTATGTTATTTCTTCAGATGGCTACTATGATGTTATGACATGCAGAAGACAGAATTCTAAGATAATTCTCATCCATGATTCCTTTGTGGTTGAGGCCTAGAACATGAATCATTTTTATGTTAAATTGTATAGCACAGAGATCATTGGGGTGGGCCTGATGTGATGACACAAACCCTTTAAAAATCATCATTTTATATGGGTGGTGGCATTAATCAGAAAGATTTGAAGCGTGAGAAGATTGGATGTACCATTGCTGACTTTGAAGGTTCAGGAAGTAACAGGATAAGAGTTTGATTAAGTGTTCCCCCCACCAGTACTTGAAAAACAATTAGAACTTCAGTCCCATAACCACAGGGAACTATATTCTGTCAAAAATCAGAATGAGACTGAAAGTATTCTTTTCCAGAGCCTCCAGATAAAAAGCTTTCCTGGTTGACACCTTAATTTTGGTTTTGTGAGACTTTGTACAGAGAACCCAACCAAGCCCACTTGGACTTCTGACCTATAGAACTGAGAAATAATGTTGTTTTAAGCTGCCAAGTTGTTAATGTGTTATGCAATAATAGAAAAAAAAATCCAAAACAAACACTTAATGAGTTGTTTTGACCTACTGGTACCATAAATAAACGTCTGAGACACTAAAAGTGCCTTAAATCAAGAAAGCCTGGGAGCCTTTGGCTTAGACAAATCAGAAGGAAAAATAAGCCCCATAAATGTACACAAATAAGAATACAATGAAACTAAATAAAGTACAGGAAGTTAGCAATGGAGGAAATTAAAAACAGAATGTCATAAAAATAGAATGAGTTGATATTGTTTTTGATAATTAAGAATTAGAAAAAATTGAGATGGCACTTGAGAAATGGACAATGCCTTTTCCCAAAGAGTCCATAATAAGTGCATCTGAAGCAACAAGATAGAAACTTCTATCTTGAAACTTCTGAACTGAAGAAAGGCCTATGAAAAGATTCAGTGTTGAGGAAGGAATTCAATGAAAGTTTGGAACTGTAGGAAGCTAAGTGTTCTATAAATAGCTGAGCAGAAAAATAATGTAACAAAGTACTTAAATTATAAAGAGAAAATACTATAATTATCTGGGTAGTAAAACCAAATTGTCTTCAAAGGACCAAAGATCAATTGGCTCAAGGTACTCTTTGGGAATTAAATTTGTCCTTCCAGTTTTCACAACATTTCACTCAGCTTTCAGCTACACTGGTATTCTTTTACTCTTCACATAGGCCATACTCTCTCCTACCTTTGGGTTCACTGTCTCCCTTTGATGGGAAAGTTCTTCCATATCTACTTCTTATCCCTTCAATAATTTAAATCCTGTTTCCTTTCAAATCTCAGTTCATAATTTTTAAGGAAAAGTTGACTTCTCTACCTAGACAAAAGCAGGACATGAGACTGCAATTGTGTACAAAGGATGTTGAAAGAGCTGTACTTTAATTCAATTTGCTCCTGTTGGATCTCTAGCCCTCACCACTTTTACTCCATGTGATAGGAGTCACTGACATGTAATAAAGAATGACTTGTTTCAAAAGGATCACTGGTTGTTGTACTGAGACAAGGCTGTAGGGGCAGAAAAGAGGGAGAGGGCTTAAGAGGCTACTAATAATCCACTCCAGGGCCTAGCGCATGGAAGATGAAAAGTGGTCAGATTTGAAGTATTTTGAAAGCAAAACCAAACCAATTTGAAGTAAAGGCAGGGTGTAAGAAAGAAGTAAAGAATGACAAGTTTTTTTGGCTTTAGAAACAGGTAGGATATTGTTATCAGCTAAAATGGAAAAAATTGTGGGTGAAGTTGGTTTGGGGAAAGAACACAAGCCCTATTTTGGCCAAAAGTCTGAGGTGTTTATTTAGATATCTAATAGAGATTTAAATAAGCATTTGGCTATAAAAGTCTGGATCCAAGACAGAGATTTCAAAGTAAAGAAAATCTGTTGGTTGTTAATATTTAGTGTTTAAAGCCACGAACTGGATGAGAAAGTGAGCAAAAGCAGAGAAGCAAACCAAAGGAATGAAACCTAGAGCACTTAAATATTAAGAAATTGGGGAGAAGGAACCAGAAAGGAGACTGAAAATGAGCCACACACTGACACAGAAGTGTGATCTACTGGAAGTGAAATCAATGTATATCAAGGTAAAAGGAAACAGGACACTTGGCTGTTCTTTGCAACAAATCAATATCATAAAAAGAAATTGATACAACGGCTAAATAAAACACATAGTCCTAACTTTGATTCTGCTTTGGAAAAAAACAGTTGAAAATGATATCCTGTGTTCAAATAGGTGAATGTGGTGTGAATATTGTAAGAAATGAAAGTTTATTGAAAGGCTGAAAACTGTTAACTTTAAAAGCAGGATAAAAAAATAAAAACCTTATTTTGGTAAAAAACATACATGCATATAGGAGCACAGAGAAGATTGGAAAGCATATACATTAAGGTGAATGTATAACTTTAGTGATGAATGCTCAGTGATGAGACTGTGAAGATTTGATTTTTAGCTTGCTATATTTTCTAATTTTTTCCACAACGAACATGCATTACTCTGTAATAAATGTTTTAAATATTTATCAAAGTTATTAATGATTTATGAAATTATTAAGAAGACTGACAGGTGACCTTAAGATTAAATAACATGGAAATCACTGAGGACCTTGACAAGATCTATTTAAGTAGAGGGAGCAAAACTGAATGGAACTGTTTAGCAGTTCCACATAATGTTAAACACAGAGTTACTGTATAACCCAGCAATTACATGCCTAGGTACATACTCAAGGTAACTGAAAATATGTTCATACAAAAATTTGCACACAATCATTCATAGCAACATTTTTAGTAGCCCAAAGTGGAAATAATCCAAATATCCATAACAGATGAATGGAAAAACAAAGTGTGATACAATTGGCCCTCTTTGTCTGCAGGTTCCACAACAAACCATGCATCAAAAATTTGGATTTTTTTTTGTCTGTACTGAACACATACAGACTTTATTTTTTTCAATATTTCCTAAACAATAAGGACAACTATCTACATAGAATTTATATTGTACTAGGCATTACAAGTAATATAGAAATCATTTAAAATATACAGGTGGAGATAAGTAGCCTATTAGCAAATGCTATGCCATATTATAAAAGAACTTAATTATTCAAAGATTCTGACATCCCTGGGAAGGGTTCTGGAACCAATCTGTCACAGATATTGAGGGATGACTATATATTCATACAAGAAAATATATTCAGCAAAAATTAATGAAGTGCTGTTGCATCCTACCACATGGATGAAACTTGAAAATATTAGGCCAAGTAAAAACTAAACTAAACTAAAATATATTGTATGACTCCATGCAGATGAAATGTTTGCAACAGACAGTTTTACAGAAACAGTGGTACTTAGACAGGAAGGGATAATGAATGGGGTGATGGCTATGGTATAGGACTTGTTCCTGTTGTGTTCAAAGTGTATTGATGGTTGCACACCTCTGAATAGAATAAAAACCACTTTAAAAAGGGAGAATTTAATGCTATGTGAAATATATCTCAATAAAGCTATTTGTAAAAATAAAAAGGCAGCAGAGTCTAGTTGATGTACTTATTTCAATCCTATTCAGTATTTTTTGATTTACTATTTTCTCTGTTGTTGCCACGACACATTTTTAAAAATCTTATCCCCCCATATTTGCTAATCATTTTCTAATTCTTCTCTCTTCTTAATCTCTATCTATTAAAAAAAAAGAAAGAAAAATGTATTCCTCTATTAAGAAAAACTACATTTCACAGTGTAAAAAGTATTGATACTTTTTACACCACCTATATAACATATGTACATATTACCAAAGGGGGGAAAGGAGGAATAAAGGGAGAAGGGGGTGCTGCTGTCTAAAGACACATCACTTTAAGCCAACAATATATCAAATAGCCTGAATTCCAAATATTATTTTGGATTATATAAAATAACTGACAAATTACAAAACAGGTGTCCTTCCCTCTTGAAAAATGGTTAAATACTTAAATGATGCTGCTATACTACATTTTTAATGAAATTTTAAAAATCAACAATGGTAGGTAGAAGTTATCGTTACTTTACGGGTAAAGAGACCAAGAGAGTACTTTTAAAGTCAAAGGTAAATTTAGGTTTACTGCTAATTTCCTCTCTTGGACTGTAACATTTTAATAGTACACACTAATTATCTATTGTTGGAGTAACACCTGAGCAATTTAGCTAAAGATACAACAATAACAAAAACCTTATATACAAATATTCAAACTTGGGAAGTTTTCAGTTAAAATAATAGAAAAATATAAATTTTTTCCTTCCAGAAAAAGTTATCTAAGAAAATGGTTCAGACAACTCATGTATATTATTCACAAGTCATACATGAATCACCCTCTTCTGTATTTCTTAAATTCTATAACCAACTGATAAAAAAACAGGTTTCATTGTCAAAGAATATGAACAGGTTTCATTTTCAGAATACATCTATAATTTAACAATATTGGATGTGTAACTGATGTGATTCTGCAATCTGTATATGGGGTAAAAATGGGAGTTCATAACCCACTTGAATCAAAGTGTGAAATATGATTTATCAAGAACTATGTAATGTTTTGAACAACCAACAATAAAAAATTAAAAAAAAAATAAATTAGAAAATCAATCCAAAAAAAAAAAACAAACAATAGTCCCGCTGTTTATCTGCAGTTTTGCTTTCTGTGATTTTAGTTATCCACCATCAACTGCTATCCAGAAATATTAAAGCAGAACATTCCAGAAATAAATAATTTATAACTTTTTAAAAAATTCTGTCATTTTGAGTAGTGTGATGAAATCTTACACTCCCCTGGCTCAAGACATAAATCCTCCCTTTGTCCAGGGTATCCATCTATATCTGCTACTTGACCATTATTCACTTATGTAACTGTTATCAGAGTGACTGTCAACAGTATTACAGTGCTTGTATACAGGGTTCAGTACTATCTCCACTTTTGAACCTTCCATTTGAAAAGCATTCCTGGTAGATAAGGGTGGAATAACATACTAATACAAAAGTCTATTTAAAAAACACAGTTATTTCATATTAAAGTCTTTCAGTACATAACATTTTTTTTATTTTTGGTGCATCTTCTTACGCATTTCTTCAAGAGCTGCTTCTTTCTCTCTTAGCACTTGTTTAAGTCTTCTTATTTTTTCATCTCGGACGGTTTCTTCTAATTCTGGTGGTGTCACTGGGAAAATATCTTCAGTATATTTTTTATTAAAGAAATTACTTTGTTCAAAAGCTGCATATGAACTCAATGCACCTTTCTCCTCCTTCTTGTGGGAATAGTGTTCTACTTCAGTTATCTTTTCTTCTCTGGTTTTGCTGCAGCTTGTGGGAATGTTATTTTTTGATACGTCTGAAGTCGGTAAAACACTGCAGAGGGGTTGGGAACTGGTGACAATAGTTACCCCATTTATGACTGTGTTGCAGGTACTCTCGGTTTTTCTCTTCTTTGTGTGATCCATCTTCTTCATGTTTTTTGCTTTTCTTTTCTTATTAAAACCCTGTTGCAATGTTGAGTAAGATCATGAAAAAAAGTTATTGTCATATATATAATGTGCTCTCAAATTTAACAAAATTTGCAAACACAAATATTTAGCAAGTAAACTCAATTCAATGAAATTTACTTGGGCCAACAACAGCAAAAAAGACCGGGATCCCACTGGGTGGTATCAAAACAAATAGCATTGTCTATAATCATAGTCACTGAGAATAAACTGCTTAATTCACACCGTTCCTGTTCACATATTAGAAGCTCTATGGACCTACCAGCAAAATACAATAGCACTTGTGAAGCACCTGAGAAATAGCTGATTTAATTGTTTTTTTCTTTTCCTTTGCACAGAAGATACATGTGGAAGGAAGCTTTTCATTGGGCAGGGTTGAGGTTCAGAATACTAGATGATAGATGATGACATAGTCATAATCAGAATGACAATAGATAAAGTTACAGGGACATATCTTTTCACTATTATTGACTACTTAGGTTGCTTACAACATATTAATAGTAAAACTTCAATGAACATCTGCATGCTTATATTTTCCACATTTGGATAATCAGTTGAAATGTTATGGTCTATTCTTGTATTACAATGGGAAAAAAGATAATAGGTGAATAAAAACACTTAAAACAATGTCTTAACTGGGGATAGATTTTTATCTGTGCATGTTTCTTTTAAACATTGTTTTGGTATAATACATACTTGCAAATTTGGTAACAATCACCATTCATACCAGTGCACAAAACTAAAAATCAAATTAAAAAAACTAATATATTCATATATTTTTGTAGTATTTACAAGGGACACTTTAAGACCTATTACCTGTTTTCTCTCTTGTTCCTTCACCACAAACTCTGTCTCTGTGTTAGTACTACTCTTCATCACACTGCTAAAGGAATCAAAACTTTTTCCAGAGTGCAAATGATCAGGAATTCGAGTAAGGCACACTCGCAAATCTTTAGTGAGACCAAATATCTTTTTAAATTCAGCATCGCTCTTCAGACATGATGCCTTAACACTATTTCCTTGAGAGACTTTCTTGTCATTTCTTCCTTGAGAGACTTTTCCTAATGTTGATGCCATCTCATTCTGTATCTGGAATTAAGAAAACACAAACAATACTACTAATTACTCAATTTATCAGACTAGTAACTAAGAGATTATTTAATCTTTCATAAAAAAGATATCATGCTTTTAAGGATTTGCATTACCTTTACCTTACCACCCACACTCAAAATACCGAATTTAAATAAAATCTAAAATCATTCCCCTACAATTTCTACCTTTAGCTTGTTGCACTAGAAAGGTAACAGTCCATTCTCAAACAACTGAAATGAGAATAGAGGCCAATAACAACTTTAAAAAAAATGTAACATTATTTAGAAATTAGTCTTCTGAAACATTATGTCTTTAATCAATTGTGTAATTATCAGAATTCACTTCCTTACATCTCTAAAGTTTAATGGATTATTACTGAAGAGGAAAGATACTGACATTATAAAGCAGACCTCTAAGTAAAACAAGGAAAAGGTAGGTACATGAATATATAGTAAGCACACAAACATTCATATCTTAAGAACAGAGGGTAATTGGTGGGCATGAGGAGTCAGAGAGAAGGGCTAAAAAAAAGAAAAAAGAAACCTGTTTTAACAAAAATAAATAAATAAACCCACCACCAAAGATAATGATAAAATCTTATTTCCACAAACAATTGAAAGATACTGACTAGTCCTATCCCACCCTTTTCACATTAAAAAAAAAACCTGAATATTTCTCCAATACCTTCTCTCTCTCTCACACACCCCCCCCAACAAAAAACCCAGTTCTCTATATACATGTTGCTCTCTTCATATACTAAAAGCATACTATTTTATTTATATATATATATTTATGTATGTACACAATTTTACTAATCTTTGAAGTCATATAGTCCTCCCCCCAACTCTCCTAAGAAAACTTGCTGTTCTGCCTTTTTTTTTTTTTGGTTGTTGTTGTTACTTTGTTTTTGTTTTGAAAAGTTGGCATCCAAATGATTCAAGATATTGTTTGGACTTGCCTAATTGCACTCCTTTTCAAACAATATTTACTCAGATGAGAGTTTTGACTTAATTAAGTATATGCATGATGGAGTGGGGGTGGGTAAAAGAGGTATCATAACTGAGAATTAAGAAAGAAAAAATTTCTATATAGATATATAAAAAGAATACCCTGACATGGGAAAATTACCTTTGATTCTTGGTCTCTGAAAACATACTGTTGTGAAGTAACAGTTGTTGCATCAACAGAGGAATTTATTTTCTCTATGCTCTGGATCGTATTTCCTTTTCTGGGGGCATTCTGTCCTGTACTAAATCCATCTGGAAAGACTGGCTTTGTGAATAAAGTCTTACTCTGTTTTAGGTAGTTACTGGATTGATTCATGTTATGTGGGTTTGTGGTAGAAAGAGATGATTTTTCGAACATTTTATTCTTCTCTGCACTTAGATTAATCATGGAAGCAAGCTGGGTATTTGAAAGTGATTTTGTCTCCATCTGTAAAGATTTACTTTTAGCCAAAACAATATTTACAACCTCTCTGGATATTTCTGTGACTGGACTTGAACTCACTACCTGTGATGTGTTTTTTCTTAGTGGAATATCAGGAGAAACAGAATTCTGATGGTCAATTTGTGATGGCAAAATATCTGCCCCCTTTTTAGCCAACAGATAGACTTTCCCATTAAACATAACCAAAGCATTATCTTTAATTGGCACACTTATGGATTGTGTCCCACTAGGACTGATGGTACTCAATGGTGGCATATTTACAGTATTATCTCCCAAACTTTTCCTATCTACGAAAGTTTTTAAAATCTTTGAAGCCACATTATTTGAAGATTTAACAGGAACAAGAGATGGAGTACAAGGCCGTAGATTTTCTTGAAAAATCCATTTCACTGGAGCAGCTTGAGAATGCTGACCACCTTTTAATTGTGTCTCTGCAGCAACTTTCGATGGAATTTGGGTGGTATTTAGTATCAGTGGCTTTGCTATTTCTTTAACAGGTTTTGGATAGATATTTTGAAAGTTCTTGGTAGCTATATTTTTCACTGTATTTACAGGAGATACATAAATAACTGTTGGTATTTGGGAGGACTCAACTGCTCCTGAGGTACTTGTGGTTGCAGCTGCAAGTATCTTTTGCTGAACTGAAGGAGGCAATGATGATGCAGGTACGGATTTCACTTCAGCATGGGCTGGAATTTGTAAATGATGCCCGGAAGGCAAAACTGGAGACTTCACAGTCATTGGAAGATTCGGGGTTTTGACTACAATATAAGATGAATCATTTTGTGTTGAGGGAGGAACAGCAAATGTTTGCATGGTGAGTCCATCAATTTTCACACCATGACTCTTAACTTTAGAAACTGATGAGGTAAAATTTTCAGTTCCCACAGAAGTAACTCTACCTTTTTCTGCTGTATCTACTGTTCTTGTAAGAAAATACTTTGAAGAACTGGCTGGCTGAAAAATGGGCAATTGAACTGATGCACTTGTGGAAGAGCTGGAAATCTGAGTCTGAAAAGTAACTTGAACTGGTTTTCCTGTATTCCCTTTCAAAGCATCAGACATGACTGAAGATTGAACTAGTGGGATAAGATTTCCAGAAGAATTAGGAATTGGAAGTAATTGCAGAAGATTTTTTCCATCCGAGCCAATCGTCTGAACTACTTGATACATGCAGCCTGAAACACTTAAAAGAACATTTTGAGTAAATAAATACAACATACTACATGGTATATACATTTTATTTTTAAACAAATATTTGCAAAAATTATTTTAAACTATTAAAGTATAATAAAATACATAATTTCTTATTTTGAGTTTGCAAAGAGAAATATCTCATAATTAGGCAATAGATATGAGATATTAACATTTTTTCCCAGTAGAGATTTCTAAGGTTTTACCCTATATGACACTAGAATAGACTCCTTGAAACTTCTCCATTTCCTTGAATTCTTTCCTTTTCTCCTTTACTTTTACTAGCAGGATTCTCATTCCCACCTCTACTTATGTTTATTCTTTTATTCTCACTTTTTCTTCCAAATCTATTCTATCCTCTTCCAACTGACAATGAATCACAAGTTCAGTTGTCAACCACTTTTATTTTCCTTAAGACATCTCACATAGTGATATGCTAGTATGCCACATTTCATACTATAGATTTAACTGGGTTACTCATGTAAGAACCATTTCCTCTTGTGATTTTTGTTATAGTACATTTGAGGTTTGGTGCTAAATAGTCTCTTGTCCTTATATTAGTTTAATTATCAATTGTCTCATCAACCCATCTGTATAATACTATGGCAATTTTAGCTGAACAGTTGTCAGTGAAGGTAGAACAGACTGGAAATCAACACATTCTTTGTAACTAAGCCAACTGTGATGCTCATGGATTGTTAGATTTTAAGAAAAGTCAATACATACTAAATCTCTGTATAATAAATTATTTGGTGATTACTTAAATGCAGACATCTTAAGTTATTTATAACTAAAACTATCTTTCAGTTCTTGAAAAATATTGAGCTCTCATGGTCTCCAGGGCCATCTCACACGCTATCACTCTACCTAAGTACTCTTCCCAGACATAGTTCATCATAGAGCTCAAGTCTCAGAATAATTAATATTTCTCAAGAGATACATTCTCTGGTCAACTTAACTTCCCATGTCTTTCCTTCATAATTAATCTATAACATTATATCAACTAATTCCCTTTGACACAGGATGTTATATAATAACAGTGTTTGTTTTCATATCTATAGACTGTCTCCTATGCTAAATTATAGCAACATGAGTAAGAGTCCATATGGTTTTCATATATTCAATGAATAAAAAAAAAATAAAAGGACATTTTATGATGTGAAAAGTATACAAAATCCAAATTTCAGTATCTATAAATAGGTTCTTAATATTACCCAAAGTCACACTTTATATTTTTGTACATGGCTGCTTTCATGATAAATGATAGAGTTGAATAGCTACAGCAGAGATCATATGGTTCTCAAAGACTAAAATATTTACTACCTAGTTCTATACAGAAAAGTGTTTGGTGGCTCCCCAGCTACACCAACTTGTAATCTCTTAAACTACTGCATAAGTGGATATGTAGAGACAATTATCATTAAGTAAGAAAAACGATGTATTTGAAAGAATACAAAAATGCTTATTCCTTTTGCTAAAATATTCTCTTCCCAAGGCTTTCAGTTTCTTTGCTAACTCATCCAATCTGAAGGACAGAACTCTTCTTTCCTATTCTGTACTTTTTCCTACATTTCTTTTATATAAATAACTTTGATTACTAAAATATCACTTATATGTCAACAATTCCCATATTTATATTTGTACCTTCTTTAAGATACAGGCTTATTATGTATACCCCTACTGCCCCTTGACATTTTTTTCAGAATCTTAAAGGCTCCTAAAACTGCATAGCTAGACTATCTCTGCCCATCATTACACTCAAAATTCCTTGCTATCTCATCTCTTAGGCACCTAAGTCAGAGCACGTAAATCTTGTTTTCTCATCCCTTATATCTAATCCATCAGAAATCCTATCGATATCATTGTTTAAATTCCGTTACCTGTTCAATTCTTTCCAAATCAACTGTTGCCACTCTAAGATAAGGAAATATCATCTCTGACTTAAGAGTACTCCAGTAGCTTCAAAATTTCTTTTTCCCTTTGGTCATAGATATCCTCTCCCTTTTAGTTCCATTCAGTACACTAAAACTGGTCCTTCCTGGCTTACAACATTTCTAGTTGCTTCCCATTATTCTTCGAATGGCAGAAAGAAAACCATTACTTCTGATGCAATGGAAGCCAAAGGAAGAGAGGATTTAAAGAAAATTGGGCAATTATGTGGAAAGCTTCTGAGAGTACAGAAAGAATAGGATTAAAAATATACACTGGATGGGCTGGGATTGTGGCTCAGTGGTGGAGCATTTGCCTAGAATGTGTACGGCCCTGGGTTCAAGTCTCATCACTGCATATAAATAAGTGAATAAAATAAAGGTTCATCAACATCTAAAAAAAATAAAAATATATATACACTGGAGGAAAGACTGGCAAGAAGCTAGAAGAGGAAAAGTGGAGTTAAAGATGACCAATAAGGAGTTATCAAATAGAAACCAGAAGACAAGTAGAGGAATTACAACTTATAGCAGGAGAAATATCTTCTTCTATTGGAATTGAAAGGAAGGTTAGGTATACTTGCAGGTAAGGTACATAACTTTGGTGTCAGAAAGCTGCAATTCTGATCTGATAGCATTTATTTTCTTCATGAAAAAAGATATGACATCATCTACTGGGAATAAAAGCAAACATAGGGAGAGATTTGAGGAGGATCAAAAATTTGGAACACTCTTTGTGAAAGAATAAGCTGACCATAGAAAATATTAGAGTTGTCAGGTGTGCACTAATGGATGAGGGAGGCAGGTAGTAATTGTGAATTTGTGGTGCTACTAATTTGTACTCTTGTGAAATTTTCTTTCTCTCACTATACACAAGTAAAGAGAAAGCATCCTGCTGAATTCATACAGGATGGCGATGATTTCAGAAGGGTACAATGAAAACTGAAAAGGAAACTGATAAGAGATATTAAAATGATAAAACAGAATTCTAAACTAGATACAAAGGAAATGAAAGAATCAAGGTTAAAATATAAAGAAAAAGGACTGGAAAGTCATATAAAGTTAAAGAAGTCATAGAGAAGCCTAGGGTATAGCTCAGTGGTAGAGCACTTGCATGCTCAATCCTCAGCATAAAACAAAACAACCCAAAAAACCACAATGGAAGCATTTAACAAGTAAGCTAGAAATATAAGACCTGATATTTAGAAAGCAGGATGCCTGAATCAATAATTCTGTAGATGCAGCAATTTCATCTGATAACAAGGACTACAGAATTAACTGGCTATGACAGAATGGAGAATAAAAAAAACTGGGGGAAAAGATCTTCATATCAAAGAACCAGGCAACAAAGTCATACAGAATTAGAAAGAAGACTGTGGGCTAGATGCCTAGTTCAATGGCAGGAAGACGGTAGATACTCTTAATGAGCCACAATTAAGAACTGATATTCCAGAAAGTTGTCTTGAAGCCCACTTTTTTGCAGTCTATTTTTTATCCTACAATTCTATTAAAACTTCATTCTCAAATATTACCAAATACGTCTTCATAGTTAAGTCTGTCTTCATCCTCATTCCCTTAGTACTGTCTGTTGCCAAGTGACACTGATGGCCAATTATACTTTCATCTTGAAACTCTTCTCATTCTTTTTGTGGTTTCTAGTGTGTACAATTTGTTTCTCTTGATTTTCTTTGCCCTCCCTTCCTTATTCATTTTTTGGCATTTTAAGTATTCAATCATGGCTATTCTCCAAAGTATAGTTCTTGACTCTGCTTTTCTTCTTTAAGACATTCTTCCTTAAAGAGTATACCAATTTTCATGGCTTCAAATATTCCCCTCAACTACTTCCTTCGTAATACTGACTCCTCAGGGTATACGCTTTTATTCCTATACCCAATATTGATCTCAGTTTCATAGTTGTGATGTCTTATAAAACGCTTCCATTTTAATACCATCATTTAAAATTCAGCAAGTTTAAATTAATCTCTATTAAAAACTAGTGCTTTATCCTACTTTCCAACCATATGATAGCACTATACACCAGGTCATAAAGGCTACAAATCACCAAGTCATCTCTAACGTATCATTATTATCTTCTTATTCACTTTAGATTGCCTGTAGCACTTTGCATTCATACTTATAAAATAAACAGTACAGAAATGTATACTGAATAAATTACCAAGTCTATAGTTTTCTATTTTTTAACAGACTGCATCCATCTTTTCTTTTTTCACCATTCCAACTTCTACCATCTAGATTAAACCTCATCATCTTGTCTAGAGCTCTTCCATCTGGTTTCTTTTGCTTTGATGTTTAAGCTAGTTTTTCTGGTTGCAATTACTACTGACTAGTATGTATACTAGGATAAATTGTTTTCATCCTGTTGCTTTGTGCTCAAAGTTTCAATGTTAATCACTGCCAACCCAGTTTTACACCAAAATCTACAACCTAGTCCCAATCAATCTTTAGAATACTATCTACAACTTCTCTATAGGAAACCTTTGCTCTATGAAGAGACCTTTTTGCTATTCTGGAGTATGCCATGCAACTTATTCATTCTAAGTATTCTTTAATTTTTATTTTCCAACAACTTAAAAAGCTCAAAATTCATCTGCCTCACAAAACACCTGCCAGTCATTCAAACTCACAGTTTCTTTCAACTTTGGAATCACTGAAACACTTTCACTGGTGCAACTGATGCTGGAAGTTATGTAATACCTTCTTTATTGCCTTTTATCTACTAGCTATTTTTAAAAAATAAAACAAAATGATATTTCCCCCAGCAACACTGAAACTCCTTAAGGTAAGAGACCATATCAATGACTTGCAATTGTTCTTCAACTACCAAGCACAGCAGACCCTTGAAAAATATTATATGAAAAATGATGCAGTTCCTTCCAGTCATCATTTCAACTCAACTATCTCAATGCTTTTTATTGTTTAGTATCCTTTCATATAATTATATACTTCATTTATCAGCAAAATCTGTCTAACAACTAGAAGTTTCATGTGAGCAGAACACATCTGTGTAAGAGCAAACATGTTTTAATTGAGATGGTATTTCAACAAATTACATATATTTCTGATCCTTTACACACTACATTAGATGGCCTCTACATTTCTGCTTTAAAAAAATTATTGCAAAAATTATTTTGAAATCTAATTATTGAACTCCCCACATGTTCCCTTCACAAAAAGAGGGAAAATGCAGCTTCTTCCAAGTCTACGTATCAGTAAAGATCCACATAATCTACCAGAGAACATAAATTCCTCAAGGGTAGTTTACTCTATTAATACCTACATCCTGTGCACATAATAGAGCAAATGAACTTTAGAGGTAATAAAGTTAGCTGGATCGAATCCTACAAACTATAATTTTAAAAATCCCTAATTTCCTGGCAATAAAATAGAATGGATTCTAAGTAATAAGCTGAAATGGAGAAAGTTAAGGAAAAAAGTGATACATTATAGTAAAATTCATACTCTTTCAATCAATATTCTTTTTTTCCCACATCTAGAAGTTAACACTCCATTTAAAAGGTTAACTAACTAATTAAATCCTACAAAGATGCTATTTTCTTAAAGATCATATTCTGCTGGATGACTGAACTAAAACTAGAATCAGAATCTACTTCCCGTGTTCTGGCTTGGTCACTTAAAAAGAAATTTACATGTTCTCTTCAAATCTTTATTTATTCATTTGTTATATGGAGAAAATAAGGATAGCTATAATGTTATAACTGCCTTGGAGCATGATAGATATAGTCTTCCATTAAATTTTGCAATTGGTGTCCAAAAATAAAGTCTTTTGAAAACATTATAAAAACTAACCAAAAGGCCTATTAAGCAGGGCACTGTGGTGCACAACCTATCCCAGCTAATTTGGGAAGTTGAAATGGGAGGATCACTTGAGCCAAGTTTAAGACCATCCTGAGCAACTGAGTGTGACTCCATCTCCAAAAGAAAAAAAAAAGCCTATTAAACATACTGACGTTATTATATAACTTTTTGAGTATTCTAATATTGGCATGAGATGCATATTCAAATGGGATGAAAAAAATTTTGAAATATTCCCATAAAATACATCATTTCAACTGCTAGGAGTCCCTTTTCTATCTTACTATCTATTATGCAACATTAAGTACATACATAATATATGTAAGTACTTGTTATATATAATAACATGTCACATATTAAATGTATTATAATAGCTGTCATTAATTGTACTTCTAATTGCCCAACTAGGTGGGGAGTGTCATTAACACTTCATAGTTGAAAAAGCAAGGTGGTTAGAAATAGTGTAAACTTTTGCAGAATACATGCTCTTCTTGAACAATCCTATTCACTTTCTGTATTTAGCATAACTCCACCAAAACAGAGCCCCAAAATTCAAATGTATCAACCGACAGATTAATGACAGATTTGTTAGCATGTATATACAATTTATCTCTCCCTCTCTCCCTCCCCCATCTCACATGCTCATACAAATTTCAAAAGTAAAAATGAAACTTGTGCATTCAAATGTACATCAAACTGAAACATTATCTTTCTAACCAAAGCAAGACCCCTGTTGAGGACACTAATTATAGCTGGAAAACAAAGGGTTAAGGGAGGACTGCCAATCACATAACTAACTAATTCCTATTGCTGGGGAATGTATAATCACAGGTTTATGTTATAATACCTCTAAACTTATGACTCCTAATTTTCTATTTTTAGCTTTCATCCTGGGGTTTCAGATTCAAATATCCTTCTGATTGCTTTGTGTATTCTTCATCTCAGTTAATTTACCAATATACACCCAGAAAACTCATACTATCATTGATTTCACTTTCTTCATGGCAATCAATAACAAGGTCTGCTCATTTTCCATTCTACTACTTTAAATCCAATGCCTCCTATACACCATTCTAGTTCAGGTACACTCAGGATCTCTGAAAAGACCTACCTTACTTTCAAATCTATACTGACATCAGTTATCTAAAATATACACCTAAGCATGTCATTCTTCTCCTAAAATCTTCTAAACAATCTCCAACAGATGAAAAATAACCTCTTCAGCAGGGCAAGCCAACTCTTAAGAGTGCTCTACTTATCCTTTTCATAATACAAAAAAATCAAGCAAATTCTAAATTGTTAGAAACTAACCATATTGGTTATTTACCAAATTTTCTCTGGCCATATCCTGTATCTGTCTTTAACTGGATGGTTGACACTTATGTTTCCTAACTTGGTTGCTTCTGAAACCTTTCCTATAACTTCCTCGCTCTGTGCCCTCACTCTGATAGCACCTCATGAATAACACTATCATAAAATTTATACATCTGCTTCTCCTCAACCCTCTCATTAGACTATAAGGTTTTTCATGGCAATGGCGATAGCCCATTCTTCAGTCTCCCAATTTAGCACATAGTAGGTACTCAGTGCAAACCTACATAGGTACTATCACAAATATTCTCCAGATTTTCCATTTGGACTTGTAAGATTAAATTTGGGTTTTACATTTTAAATCTGGATGAATTACAATAAACATTCCATACCATGTTACTGAATTTTCATAAAAAGGAAAAGAGCAGTAACTCAGGAAAAATTCAAACTACAGAAATTAAGAAAATCAGTCATTTTATGAACAAATGATTTAGTACCATCAAAATTATTACCATAAAAATAACTAAACTTCCATTAAACTAAAATAGATGCCATTAATCATTACTTACAGAATTATATTTGGACATATGCATGCTATTACTTACAAAACAGAATAGAATCAAATATGCAATTGATAACTGAAGTGCTAAATAGCTTCAGGAAACTATTGGGTGAATGTTCAAAATATGTGACGTAAAAACCTCAACGATTTAAAGAAATAAATGCATGTAAATATGAAGAAACAACAATGCATAAACCAATGAGTTAACAACTTGAAGTGATTTATGAATGTAACCAAAACAATTCAACTGGCAATGATTTTTAAAAAGTCAAAAAATAACCAAAAGGATTAGAAGCTGGATTAAAAAAATTCAAGTACACAATAAATATCCTTTAAAATATCTCAAATCTTATTCCTGATTTTGAAAATTAATGCAATCTTAAAATGAACTGTCTACAAATTATGCTAAGTCAGAGCTACCAAATACCTAAATACTAAAACAAGGTAA
Source organism: Marmota marmota marmota (assembly GCF_001458135.2). Classification (NCBI taxonomy): domain Eukaryota; kingdom Metazoa; phylum Chordata; class Mammalia; order Rodentia; family Sciuridae; genus Marmota; species Marmota marmota. The sequence goes on from NW_026000081.1 coordinate 3,706,079, forward strand.
GAAAAATTAAACAATCATTAGAAAACAATTCTACTATTGCATTTACATACAGAGCATTATCTCTGCACCTTCCCCAAAACTTCCACGAAATAAAAACTGTATATACACAAAAGCTGACTCTTTTTATGATGTGCAATACAACGGTTCTTTCCAAGTAGTTCTTTAATATTGTTCTAGCTTAGTACTTATAAGTTTCTTTTTATAATACTATGCATAATTTTAAAGAATTACCATTAAGCCAGGTAATAATCCTATGTCCTGGGTTATTCACATATCAAAAACAGCTAATATTTTTTCTGCAATCTGTGTATGGGGTGAAGGTGGGAGTTCATAACCCACTTGAATCAAAGTGTGGAATATGATATGTCAAGAAATTTGTAATGTTTTGAACAACCCACAATAAAAAATTAAAAAAAAAAAAACAGCTAATATTTTAATAGTGCCTTACTCTTTTCTTAACACTATCATATATATATATATATATATATAATGTCTCA
>NW_026000081.1:3707328-3722850 GCF_001458135.2 Marmota marmota marmota
TAATTATATAATTATATATATATATATATATTTTTTTTTTTTTCTTTTAAATCTTAAAATATCTCTAGATGCTATTATTTACAAACTGGAAACTGAAGCCCTGGAATTCATAAATACCAACCCATAAAGCTGGGATTACATCAGATGGCCTGATTTTCTTCAAACACAAATTCCCTTTTATGAGTTTTGCTTCTAATATCGTTCTTTGTAATCAGTCTGGAGACCTATTAATATTATTCTCGCACCTAAAATACACTGACTATGGTATATATCCCTCTAGTTAATATTTTGTTGTTCCCATTTAGAATAACAAATTTTTAAAAAATACAGAATTACTGATAATCAATTTCCCAAAGTTTACAAGAATGTCTTTCTAAAGAACTATCTAAAGCATATACATCGTACTGAACGCCCCTCCAGTCAACTATTGTGCTCTCTATATAGACATTCAATGATGTCACAATCTCATACACCAGCTTCAAAGACGCTGTTAAAAAGTACTGGATTTACATGAGAATTTCTTTACTTTCCTCTTTACATAAAGCTATTACTTCAAGATTAAAATGTTCTATTTCCTTGTCCTAGCACAAGTTTTCTTCCATTTTATATCCTGTCTTTCTCACTAACTCTCTGAAAAGGCGCCTATTCTAGCTGAAGGTCCAGCGCGCCCCCAAGGCTGCACTTGCGAATCCACGCCCACAGCGTGTTTTTCTGCCTGCGCCTGAGAATCTTCTAGAAGGGCTTGGTCACACAGTGCGTCGGCCATGTTGATTCTCCTCGCCCGTGGAGATCTACTCAATGCGCCTATGAAACTCGAGCCGCTGGAGTCCTGCGGAGCCCGCGCAGGGCTGCGTGCGTCAGGCTCCGGAGAGCCGTTTCCGGGAGGGAGACGCTCGCTGGAGCGCCGGCGACGAGCGCTTTCCGCTGGAGTAGCGCACTCGGCGGGGTCCGACTCCGGTACACTGCGCAGCATCGGGAAACGACGGCCCCCTCGACAGCCTGCCTAGAGACCGGGCCAGGGGCGGGCGCGTGGAGGGTTCGAAACCGGTACTTACCAATGTGAGGCGTTGCCTGAATTTTCCTCTGCGGGTTTCAGGAAGACCCTCTGTAGATTATTGGACATTTTAGAGGGTGGGGAAGGGACAGATCATCCAGCAAAGTGGGGAATGTGGGGCCGAGGTTCTCAAGGAAGCGAAAATCAGAACGAGAGAATATTGGGCTTCAGTTGCCCTGTAGCAATTGTGAGGGGTTCCATGCGGAACGGAGGGAGACCTCAGGCTCTCGAGAGGGCGTATCCCCAAGCTTCCGAGGGAGGTGGCGCAGCCACCCACAAACCGGAAGGCTCCGCGCCGCGTCTGCACCCTCCCAAACCCTCTCGGAGATTCAAGCATAAGTCTCCGCCTCCGAATCTACGTCATCGCTCCGCAGCCCTCGAAGCCGGAGAGGGAGGTGTGGCCTTAATGACACCGCCCCCAACAAGGACCTGATCGCTGAAGAAGGCAGCGTCCACTTGGCTCTGCCGGCCCCGCCCACCGAAGCCGGTTGCCGGAGCGAAGCTCAGGCCCGGGGCATCCGGTATCGTCATGTCCGGTTACTAAGGCGAGTGGCTCGCTAAGGCTCCGCCCTTACGATGCGATCCAATCGCGAGTGAAGTTTGCCATCTCTTCTTCCGGATCAAGGAACAAATCGCAAAAGAAAATTCTCTGGACGTCTACGCAAAATAAAATATTTCCGGGGTCAATCGTAAATTTTTTTGTCGTTTTGCTTCTAGCCCAAGTTTTCATGCCTTGCCCTTGTTTGAAAAGACTAAGGCAGGCCTTTTGGAGTCATCATACAGTAGTGGTGTGAAAAAATTTTAGACGTCTTCCTAAAGAAGTCTTGTTACTAGTTCCCTGAAAATCTCCCCCACTTCCTGAGCTTTTTCCTCTAGACTTATTTAACCCCTTCTTCCACTTACACTTTCATGGCTCAGTCAAAACTGTCATTTATTGCCATATAAACGATTTGTTAAGTCTCGAAAAATATTATTCCTTATAAAAACATTTTTTGACACCTTTGTTTGAATCTCCAGAGAAACGCTTTTCAGAAGTTTCTGGAATACTGAAGTTAAATATCTGAAATGGCTTCGGTCTCTGTTTAAAGTGTAGAAATTATAGTTAAATTGGCTCCGAAATGATGTGGGAGGTATAGTTCCCCAAATCCAGTTTTATCTAGTGTGGGCAATCCCTAAAAAAATTTGATTGGCAGACTAAGTTAAGTAGCAAATTTGAATGTTTATTTTGATTATTTAAAAATGGAGTTATTTTTGATAGGCTTATTTCGATTCCCATGATATTCTATTGTCATGTATAACTGATTAAGATAATTTTTTTTAAATTAAATGGAGTTATTTCTTTCTGTAACCCCATAAGGAAATAATACTTGTTTAAAAAACTTCATGTCCATATATAATAAAAATAATACTAACTTCTCTTCACTCTGTTGAAGGTTAACTTCAACTATGTAGAATTTATCCATATATGTCTCATTACTGAAGAGGGGGGTAGAGTGGTGAGTTCTTAATGTTGCTGTGAATTTTTCATCTATCTGTGAAAGCAAACTACTGAATGCGTTTCCCATTCCTGCTTGTTAAATGTTTTCATTTACCTATCATTTCTTACCTTTTGCTTCTCATATTCATCACCACTCCCTATAAATAAGACAAAGTATCTCAGGATGGGTTTTCTGGGAAGCAGATTCTTAGGATGGAGTTGGGTATGCAGAAGGTGTATTAGAGATCAATATCTGTGGAAATAAAGGACAGGAAGCAAAAGGCAGAGTGAGAAGCTAAGCTGTGATCCCCAATCTCAGACAAGGCCTTAGCCTGCCCCACATAGAAGTCCAAAACTGGCATGAACTTAAGACGTTTTATCCAGCAGAGGTGATAGGTTTTATCCAGCAGAGTGATAGCTTTATGATGATCGGTTACTGTTTGAAGACTGTGATGAAGAGTTTATGCCTTTGGATAAGAAGGATCTCTTTAGTCAAATCAATTATTCAAAGAGGCTGATTGATAAAGCTTGTCTGCTGGCAGCACTCCCAATATCTGGGAGAATATGACCTTCATTCCTTAAGAGCATTCTGGGATGTGCATCACAGCAACCACTGTAGTCATTAAACCACTCAGACATCCATTTACTGCAATTGATGCTATGTGTGTCATACTTATTAAGAATCTTCACTCAACAGAAATATTAATTATTCCCTCACTCAAAGCCATTGGCAATTTTCATTCATTGATTTCCTCCTAACTTTTTATCTATTTCTCCTCAGATCTTTTGAAGTTTCATCCTTCTCTTCTCAATCATTAAATAAGGGAGTTCCTTAAATCTTGATCATTAATCTTATTTTCTCAAACTGTCCTGCCTCTGCAGGTGATTCATACACTCTTTTAAAGTTTTTTTTTTTTTATTTCTGTAGAATTGATAGTAGTAGTTCTACTTCCATTCCTGATTTCAGTAATTTGAGTCTTCTCTTTTTTATGCTTGGTCCTTCCAGCTAGAGGTTTGTCAATTTTGTTGGTCTTTTCAAAAAATGAAATTTTGGTTTTGCTTATGTTCTCTCTTATTTTTCTATTCTCTATTTTACTTATCTCTGTAGTAACCTTTATTATTATGTTTGAAAGCTATATTTTTCTTCTTTTTACTGTTTCTTAAGAAGAAAAGTTGACAAATTCATATCTTTCTTATTTTTTAATGTAAACATAGCTACGAATTTTCTTTTTTCCTTTTTTACAAATTTTCTCCTCTTAGTAATTTTACTGTATCCCATATTTTATTTTCATAGTCACTTGTCTGTAAGAATTTTATGATTTTTTTGTAGATTTCTTCTTCAATTCTTCAATTTTCAGGGATATGTTGTTTAGTTTTCATAATTTTGGGACTCTTTCAGTTTTTTTCTTTCTAACTTAGTTTTATCATGTAGTAAGAAAAGATACTTTAGTATATTTATTCTCAAATAAATTGAGATTTAATTAATGGCATAAAATATGATCTATCATGATAAATGTCCAACATACAATTGAGGAAAAATGTGTATACTATTGTCATCGGGTGGAGTATTATGTATATGTGTTTAAGATCTATTTGGTTCATCATGTTTTCCAGCTCTTCTATTTCTTTACTTATCTTGTCTGGTTGTTCTATCCACTAGTGAGAAATAGGGTATTGAAGTCTCCAAATTTTGTTCTAGCACTATTTCTCTCTCATTTCTATTAATTTTGCATCATATATGTTGGTGTTCTTGGTTAGGTACATCAATTTTTATAGGAACTGGATTAAAATTCATCTATGTTACATTATTGCAAAGAATTTTGTTTTCTTGTGTCTTTGTCCTGAGACTTTGTGAAAGGCTTACTTTAAATATGTTATAGTAGTTTATCTGGCAGAGAAAATTTCAGGGAATTTTACCATGTTCAGCTATCCAGGCACTCACAGCTGCTGCAGTCATGGGCTGAACAGGCACAGCTACAAATCATGCTGGTGGCAGAACTTGACATCATACATGTTCTGTGTTTTCAGGCATTAATGATGCAAGAATCATGGAGTAGTGGGGGTCTCAACTGAGATTTCTAAGAAGATCTGGGAGGCTAGGAAATGTGTAGTAGGGTATAATAACATGAGAATTCTGTGGGCAGCCCCTGAGACAGTGATACATGATGCTGAGAGAATAAAGTCAAAGATGCATTGGAGATCTCAGTAATTTGGACATGCTAGGAAAATAGAATGTCTTCTAAGGAAAGCTGCAGGCAACTTGTAGGGTTAGCCCAAGAGTATGGCCATGTGGGCTGCAGTCAGCAGAAATAGATGCCCAAGGGACCCACATCCCACCACCATGTGCCTCAAATATTGGAGCTACAAGATTTAATGTTTGGGTTTCAGTCTTGGTTGTGTCCCATTCCTCTTTGCTATTTTCCTATCCCTCCCTTTTAAAATGGGAATGTTTACTCTGTCCCAACATTTTATATGAGAATTTGTAACTTTTTTTTAAATAGGAACTCACAGAAAAACAATTTGCCTGAGTTGGAGGAGACTATAGACTTGGACTAACTAAATGCATTTTATATTGAGATATACATGAATCTTTGGAGCCAGGGGAAGAATATTTTAGTTTTGGATCTGGAAGGTCCCCCTCAGCTCATGTTGAAAGATTGATTCCCAGCTGGTGGTGCTCTTGGGTGATCCTGGAAATTTAGGAGGTGGGGCCTAGTTGGAAAAGGTAGATCACTAGGGCCATGTCCTTGCAGGGTTCATGTTGACCATGGTGTTTATCTGTCTGTCTCTCCTTCTTGGATGCCATTGGATTAGCAGCAGCCTCCTCTACCTGGAAACTTTCCTATAATTATGTTCTGCCTTGCCACAGGCCCCCCCCACTTGCTTGATTGAATTGTGAGAGCCTTAACCCAATCAGTGAATTATTCCCCTGATAGGATTAGTTGAGTGGTAGACTAGGGTGTTTAGGGTGTGGCTGGAGGAGGTGAGTCCCTGGGGAAGTAGTTTGGGGGTAATATATACTTTGTATTTGACAAGTAGAGTCTGCTTCCAAGTCCACTTCCTTCCACCACACTGTTCTGCCATGATGTTCTTCCACAACTGAAGCTGCAGGGAATGGATCTGGCTTTTCTATGGACTGAAACCATGAGCTCCAAAATAAAATTTCCCTTCTTAAAATTGTTATGGTCAGGTCTTTTGGTCACAGCAATGAAAGAGCTGACTAAAACAACCTGTATGAGCAGATCCAGCTGTTTCATGGGTTCTTCATGCAGAGACATTGGTATGTTTATCCTGGGGCTGGAGCTGCTGCTTCACCTTGACTTACACCATGATCAGCTACAGCAGATGAGGGGTTGGACTTGCCTTCAGAAACATACACCGTGAGACCAAGACACACTCACATATACACACGCTGTGTCCTGGATCCTTGTGCATCCTCTGACAGGCAGCCACAGCTGGCTGGCCTGCCTCCTGCCTCTGGGCTGAGAAACCCTACCACTTAAAGGCAGGGCAGCAGCAGCCCGGCTGGTCTGTCTTAGGTATTTTCTTACAGTGATGAAAACCAAGTAACACATTAAGATCACGCTTCTGGCTGGTCCTTAGCACAGAGATAGCCTAAAAAAAATAGCAAACCATGAGAAGGAGGAGAATCTGATTTCCAAAATTACTCCTTGACCTTCAAATGTCAAGCTTTTGACAAAAATGTCTCAAAACATATAAGAAAGACAAAGTTAAGGCCCATGCAAAAAAAAAAAAAGAAAAGGAATTTTTTCCTAACCTCTCTCTACAATCCCTGATAGTGGAAGTACTATAAAAATGACTTTAAAATAACTGTTTTAAAGATACTTTAAAAACCTTAAGAGGTTTAGAAAGTCAAGAAAACAATGCCTGAACAAAATGCAAATATTAATAAAGAAATAGAACCTCTGGAAAAAACAAAAATAAATTCTAAATCTACAATTATAATACTTAAAATTTAAACTTCATTAAAGGAGTAAAAGTCAGATTTAAGAAGAAAGAATCAATGAACTTAAAGATAAGACAAGAAAAATGGTCAACTTAGTTCATTTCTAAGAGTTCTTATAGTTTTTAACAGTTCAAACACTGTCCAAAAGCTCAAATCCAGTTTCCTCTGAGACTCAAAGCAAACTTGCATCTGAGCTCCTGAAAAATCAAAAGCAAGTTACATATATTCAATATATATAAAGGCACATAGTCAAGATTTCCACTCAGAGAAATAAGGGCATAGAAAGAAGGGATGGGACCAAAGCAAGACCAAAAGCAACCTGGGAAAACAGGACAGCTCCACATGCAGCATCTGGAGCACATGGCATCATAATATTCTCTTTGAAGAAGTTACATACCTCCACCCCTATGGCTTTTCTGGTTTCTGCCCACATGGCTTCTTGGTTGGCTTGTCTCTGCTTGATTCCTGCAGTTTTCCTCAGCAGATATTCTGTGATACTGGCAATTCTTAATCTTGGGGGTCACCAATGCAGGTTTGGATTCTTCCTTGCATCTCCATGCAGTGCTCTCTCAGGGGCTGCCTGCAGGAACTTTGATGATGCTGCACTTTGCCTGGACTTTCAGTTCTTCCTTTGAAATCTTGGTGGAAGTTTTCATGATTTCCTAATCTCAGCATCATGCATTCCTGCAGAATCAGCACCATGTGGTTGCCATCAAGGTCTGCCGCCATCTTGAGCAGTAGCCACATCTCTCTCCTCTGTGTACCTGGGTAGCTGAGTATGGTGAAACTCCTTCCTAGGATTCCTTGGGCAAGAAGAGTGCTCACCCAATCTCTTCTCAGAGGAATTTTTATTCTTATTCCCTTGAACCTGAAATGACCATGTAAGCTTCAATTACAACGATATAAAGCTTTTCTAGATTGCATTGTGAAACTTTCCAAAATTCTTCCCACAACCCCCCCTCCAAAACTCCCAAAACTTCTTAACCACATGGTCAGATTAGTCATAGCAACAATTTCCCTCTCAGTTCCAATTCGTGCTTTAGTCAGCTCTTTTGCTGCTGTGACCAAAAGATGTTCCAAGAACAATTACAGTGGGTGGGGGAAAGCTTACTTGGGGGCTCACAGTTTCAGAGTTCTCAGTTCCATATAAGGCTGGATCCATTCCTTGGGGCTTGAGATGAGGCAGAATATCATGGCAGAATAGTGTGGTGGAGGAAGTAAGCTCAAGACATCACACCAGGAAGCAGAGAGAGACTCCACTTGCCAGATACAAAGTATATATCCAAAAGGTACTCCCCCAGAGTCCCACATCCTCCAGCCACAACTTACCTGCCTTCAGTTACCACTCAACTAATCCTATCAGGGGGGATAATTTACTGATTGCATTAAGGCTCTCATAACTCAATCATTTCACCTCTGAATCTTCTTGCATTGTCTCACACATGAGATTTGGGAGACAATAACATTTAAAATATAACACAGGTGATAGAAATATCAGTTCATGGCAATAAGGCACACTGTACAAACAAGACAATTAAAGTTGCTGAAGTCCTGCTTCGTATGGAATCTCTACTTGCTTGAGGAATTCAAGAAGTCCTGTGGAAATGTTTGTCCCTCCCTGTGTAAAAACTCCAGAATTTTTCAACATGCTGATATGAGGCCAGGTGCATTACAGAAACCTTAGAGGAGGTGTCAACTGAAGAGTCTAAACCAATAGATAACCTCTCCTACATCACCATAGAGCCATGAACCAGTTAAAAAGAAAATGTTGGCTGTAAGCCCCAAACTCAATTTCCAATGGGTCTTCTGGGCTAGGTATCAAGAAGAAACCCAGAGAAGGAAAAGGAATCACAACCTATTGGTGCAATTTTTTTCTGGATCTACTTCAACCCAAAAATTCTTGTCCATGGTGTATTAAGTGGACTCAGAGAGAAAAGGGCATATCAAGCGTGTGGATTTGAAGGCTGTCTATAGGCTTTGGGGGAAAGCATAAGAACAAACTAGACATGAACTATGAGACCATGGGACAAACTTTAAGATCCTACTACCAAAGGGAAATTCTTGCAAAGTTTGAAGGAGAGAGGTTTTTATATTAGCTCAAGGGTATGCCCCAAAACATAGTGGTCATAGGTGATGACAAAAGTTAAAAAAAAATGCAATAAAGATTTGGCAGCAGGTGCTAATGAAAAATCATTAGAACAAGGGTCACTATCTAATCTCCTGAAAGCATCAACTTCTGTTCATGGTGGAAAAATCTCTTCTATAAATAGCTCTAGAGCAGAGAAGGGTGTGGCTAGAGTTGTAAATATCAATTTCCCCTGGTCATGATGCCTCCTCCAAGTCTTTTAGCGTCACAATTCTGTGGCGGCAGCAGCAGCTCCCAGGATAGTTCATGTGGCAATAGATCATAATGACATCATTGAGTCAGAAGATTTCAACAGAGACTGTTGAGTCAGTTCATGTGGGTACATTATTAATAACCAGCACTAGTCCAAAAGCAGTATTATCTCCAAAAAGTAGTCCTTCAGACAATCCCTACTGTGATGCCAGCCTCTGCTGAGAATGAGACAAAAATCACCATACAGTCTGCCAACATTATCATCATCCTAGCTACACAACTTGCAGTGTCAATACAGACAAAGTCAAATTTGGCTTGATCAGGAAGCATTCACATTGTCAGAACACCACTGGCTGTGAAAGACTTACTTCTGTTTTAATAGGCCATAGCACACCAACAGTGAGACTATCAATGCCTGCTCAATAGCTTCTGGTCAGACTCTGCCTCCAGTTATTAGTGCAATCATAAAGGGACAGAGGTTAAATTAGAGGCAGATGCAAGAAAGCAGGAACATGATGTGAAAACTTTGCAGCTGCTAGAAGAAAAACTGGAAGATGAAATAAGAAAATGACCCAACTCTGTTGTCAGGGGTTGTCAGCATCCCCTTAGCTCTTGCCCTTCCTGTAACTGTAAAGACCAAAGGACCAATGGCATTTGAGAACTATAGTTCATAATGACATCATTGGGTCAGAAGATTTACTATTTCATTAGTAGGCTTTAGACTATTAATGGTAGTACTGACATAAACATTTGCAAGGGAAGTCATCAAGAAAATCAAAGGAAGACTTTAAACCATTTTAATGTACATAAGAAAAAAAACAAACTTACTGGAAGTGAATTGCATACCCCATGTTTCAGTGGGAAATGAACTACACATTTAGATGCTGACACAAAACTGCCTCTTTCAGTAGGAAGAAACTGAACCTGTCAATAAGGAAAAGAACTGAAAGCCATCTAGCAGCTCACTATAATGTCAAGTTACACTAAGACTTGGATAATTAACATCTTTAAGAGGTTATATAGGGTTATGGTTTGGATGTGAAGCATCCCTTCAAACCTCATGTGTGGGACAATGCAAGAAGGTTCAGAGGAGAAATTATTAGATTGTAAGAGTCTTAACCCAATCAGTGAATTAATCCCCTAATAAATAATTGAGTGATAATTGAAGTTGTAGGGTGTGGTTGGAGGAGGTGGGAATTGGAGTGTGGCTTTGGTGTATCTGGTGAGTGGAATCTCTCTCTCTCTCTCTCTCTCTCTCTCTCTCTCTCTCTCTCTCTCTCCCCCCCCCACCCTTTCTGATCATCATGTAAACTGTTTCCTCCTGCCACACTCTTCCACCATGATGTCCTGCCTTACTTCAAGCCCCAAGGAATGGAGCCTGCTGTTTATGGATTGAGACCTCTGAAACTGTGAGTCCCTAAATAAACCTTTCCTGCTCTACATTTGTTCTAGTTGGGACTGGTTGGGTCTTTCAGTTGCAGCAGCAGCAACAACAAAAACTGACTAAAATCTATAGTTTTCAGTATAGAGGGGTTGGGATGGGTGATCTCATTGTTACATGTAGCAATTTTTTTTTACCATATGAAAATATATTTATAGATTTATTTATTTTCTTCTTTTTTATTTCTTACATACATGACAATAGTGGAATGCATTACAATCATAATGATTCATTCACAACATCATTTTTTGTAATTCTGTATATAAAGTATGTTTATGCCAAATTTTTGATGCATTTTATATGCATACCAGTAATTATTACTGTGTTTGCACACTACTCAACTAGTGCTATATGAAGACTCTGATATTACAGAATGTGAATTGAAAAATGGATCAAAAACTTCAGAAAAAGGATAGCAAAAGTGATCTAGAGTAATTTTTTAAAATATCATATAGCTTAAACAATTTTTAAAAAGGCCTTAGACTAATATTTTATTTCTTGAAATAAGCTAATAGTTTGCTTAATGATTTTTTTGTTAAAAGAAAAAAATTTAAAATATTGTACCTAGTACAGCATTGTTATGGAATTTACACATAACATTTTAGATGGTAGTTTAAGTCTGCCCATTTCTTAATTGTGGACAAATTAACTGTTGGTTCTGACCTTTTGCGATAACATGCCAATGTCACTCACTCAGCCCTGGCATGTGTAAAGACACATCAATTTTTGTTCTACTGTTTCTTAGAAGTTCAGGAGCAGCCTACACTTTTGTCAGCTCTAGTACCTACAGTTTTCTTTTTCTTGAAGGTATAGTCCATGTTTGTATAAATATGTTAAAATAGACTCTACTGTCATGCATAACTAAAAAAGAACAAATAAATAATACATAAAAGTACATTAAAAATAAATAAATAAAAGTTTAAAAGGGAAAGTACCAATGTTCCAATTTGGACTATAATGGTTTGTATATTCAACATTTGAAGTATGTTCTATTTTGTTGTGCTCTTGTTTCAATGTGTACTCTAGTAGGTTTTCTGAATTATAGAAATAAAATTTTAAGAAAAACACCTAAGGCTGCTGCAGACACCACTGCCGTGCCTAGAGGTCTTTTCTCTGGGCATAGCTTCTGTTATCTCCTCGGCCCCCTGCCACTGAGCCTGGAGGTCTTTTTTACAAGAGTGCCAGCTGCCACCTATACCACCACTGCCAATGCCACTGCCACTGATACTGATGCTGCCACCCGCAGGTCACCTGGAGGTCTTCTTTCTGGGTGCTGCTGCTGATGCATCTGCAGCCACCTGCTGCGGCTGCCGCAGACACCACTGCTCCCTGACACTGCTGTCACTGACACCGCTGCTGTCCCATGGAAATCTTCTGGGTGAGGCTGCTCCACAGCTGCCACTGCCATTGTCCCACTACATCAGCCACTGACACGCCACCAACCCCAACTGCTGCTACCAATCCCCGCCACTACTACTGCCACCACCACCCAGAGGTCTGCTGCCAGAGAGACTCCAGGTTTTGTTGCACATGGCTGCATCCATCTTGGGACACTTTCCAGGGCCTGGTGGAGCAGGGTGCCAGTAGGTATGCAAACCCAACTGCCTCTGTCTGAGGACTCTGGCCAGGACCTGAAGACCCAGTGACGGGGTGCCTGTGGGTTTGGCTGCACCTGGGGTCTTCCTGCTGGGAGTACTGGTGGCCGCCATCTTGCTGCTGCTTCTTAGGGTCTCTTCTTTGTGTGAGGGTATCCCTGATGGTCTCTCTGCAAGTTGGAGCAGTGTTGAGACCTTGGCACTGCAGCATGGCCAAGCCAGGGGTATCTTAAGCCCAGATAGAGACTAGATCTCCAAGGGCTGATCTGGGCCTGGTAGTTCTGTGAGATATCAGAGACAGGGCTGAGGAACTTTTAAATGCTGATGATGGAGACAGTTCAGATTTCCATTGAGATTTGTTTTATTTTATTTTTCTATTTGCTAACATCTCTACCATATTTGGAGCAGTGTTTGTTTTATGCATCAGTGTGTGGAGGACAATGATATATAAATGGTGTTTTGCAGTTTTGTTTTACTCTTATATCTTTGAGTATTTTTCTTTGTTTGTATTCTTCCTTTCACTTGTCTGTTTTCCTGGATTCGCTTTCCACCTTTTCTCCAACCAACAGCCATTCTTTGTTGGTTCCTCTTCCACTCTTTCTGTGAATTTTTCTAGCTTCTCCCTTCCTCCCTCGTGAACCTCACATACTATGCTACTTCTGTTCTCTCATCCACCGTTTGAAATTGAAAACTGTTTTAGCAAATTTTCTGTTTATCCTGTAGATGGTTATTGAACTCATCATTTTGGTTTATTTCAAGAAAGCAGTGGATGTCTTAGTGGGAGCTACTAGGTTTAAGGTTATCTATTGTTTACATTGGGTGCTATTGAAATTGATCTCACTCTTAAAGGCAAGGTGCTAGAACCCTTTAGGGAAATTATAGGTCTGCAGGGTAGAATTTGTGCTGCCTTAGCTCCACACTGCTAGATGTTAAAACACAAACAACATGAAAAAACAAGGGAATAAAGCACCCTAAACAAACCAAGATGCTCCAATGACAAAATCCACTGACAAAACAGTAGAAGAAATGTCCAAGAAGAAGTTTATAATGTACATAGTTAAACTGATCTGTGAAGCAAAGGATAATACAAGGAGTAAAATCAAAGAAAAATACAGGAAGTGAAATTTCACTTTAATAAAGAGCTAGATATTGTGAAAAAATAAGCAGAAATCCCTAAATGAAAGAATCAATAAACCAAATTATAAATTCAATAGAAAGCATCATCAACAGACTAGACCACTTGGAAGACAGAACCTCACACAATGAAGACAAAATATATTCACTTGAAAATGAAGTTGAACATGCAGAGAAAGTGATAAGAAACCATGAACAGAACATTAAAAAATTATGGGAAAACATAAAAATACCAAATTTAAGAGTTGTTGGAATAGATGAAGTAGCAGAGATACAGACCAAAGGAATACACAATCTTTTCAATGATATATCAGAAAAGTTTCCAAGCTAAAGGGTAAAATGTAAAATCAAACACAAGAGGCTTACAGGACCCCAAATATACAAAATTACAGCAGACCCCCACCAAGACACATTATAATGAGAATAACACAGAGAATAAAGAGAAAAACAAAAAAGAATTCACAACTAGAAAGCTTATGCTACAGAAAATTCTCAGCAAAACATTTCATGAGGATGAAGTGAAATAAAAGTAAAAACCATCAAAGGGATGAACTATACTAAAGAATAGTCAACCAAAGGAGAAACTAAGTTAAATATAAAAACAAGAAATAAATCAAAATGTCAGGGAATATAAATCATGTCTCAATAATAACCTTGAATGTTAACAGCCTAAACTCTTCAATCAGAAGACATAGACTAGCAGATTGGATTAAAAAACAAGACCCAACAATATGCTGTCTTCAAGAGACTCACCTCATGGGCACAGACATCCACAGGCTGAAAGTGAAAGGATGGGAAAAAACATGTCACTCATGTGGGTTGTATAAATAAGCAGGAGTTTCCATCCTCATTTCAGATAAAGTAGACTTCAAGATAAAGTTAATCAGAAGGGACAAATATGGACATTTCATACTATTTAAGGGAGTTTTATATTAGCAAGACATAACAATTGTAAATATTTATACTCCTAATGGAGCATCTGCATACATCAAACAAACCCTTCTCAATTTCAAGAATCAAGTAGACCACAATACAATAACACTGGGTGCCTTTAACATAACTCTCTCACCACTAGATAGATCTTCCAAACAAAAACTAAATAAATTATAGAACTAAATAATGCAATCAATATTAGACTTAACAGACATATAGAATTTATCACCCATCAGTGAGTAAACATACTTTCTTCACAGCAGCACATGGATCTCTAAAATAGACCATATCTTATTCCACAAAGAAACTCTTAGAAATAATACCCTACATTCTATCAGATCACAATGGAATGAAATTAGAAATCAATGATAAAAAATATATTACTCTAACAAATGGAGACTAAATAATATACTATTGAATGATGAAAGGATAGTAGAAGAAATCAATAATAAAAAAATATTCTTAAAGGTAAATGAGAACACCGATAAAACATATCAAAATCTATGAGACACTTATGAAGGCAGTACTAAGAGGAAAGTTTATCACATTGAGCTCATTCATTAAAAGAATAAAAAGTCAACAAGTAAATGACCTAATATTACATCTTAAAACCCTAGAAAAAGAATAACAAATCAATCTTAAAAGCAGTAGAAGACATGAAATGATTAAAATCAGAGCTGAAATCAATGAAATTGAAACAAAAGAAACAACTGAAAAAATGACAAAATAAAAAGTTGGTTCTTTGAAATAATAAATAAAGTATATAAACCCATAGCCATGCTAACAAAGAGAGAAAAAAAACTCAAATTACTAAAATACATGATGAAGAAGGAACTATCACAACAGATGTGTCTGAAATACAGAAGATGATTAGAAACTATTTTGAAAATTTATACTCCAATAAAATAAAAAATATCAAAGACATCAACAAATTTCTAGAGATATATGATCTACCCAAACTGAATGAGGAGGTCATACATGATTTAAACAGATCAATTTCAGGTAATGAAGTACAAGACACCATTAAAAGCCTACCAATCAAGAAAAGCCCAGGACCAGACAGATTTTCAAGTTCTACAAGACCTTCAAAGAAGAATTAACACCAATACTCCTCAAAGTATTCCATGAAATAGAAAAGAAGAGAACCCTTCCAAACTCACTCTATGAGTCTAGTATCACACTGATACCAAAACCAGACAAAGACACATCAAGAAAAGAAAACTACAGAGCAATATTCCAGATGAACATAGATATAAAAATTCTCAATAAAATTCTGGGAAATTTCATACAAAAACATATTAAAAAGATAGTGCACCACAACCAAATGGTGTTCATCCCCGAATTGCAGGGTTGGTTCAACATATGGAAATCAATAAACATAATTCATAATATCAATAGACTTAAAAACAAGAATCATATGATCATCTCAATAGATGCAGAAGAAGCATTTGACAAAATACAGTACCCGTTATATTGAAAACACTAGGAAAAACTAGGGTTATTAGGAAAATACATCAACATCATAAAAGATATATATATATATATATATATATATATATATATATATATATATATATATATAT
>NW_026000081.1:3722856-3915871 GCF_001458135.2 Marmota marmota marmota
ATATATATATATATGCTTAACCCAAGGACAGCATCATTCTAAATGGAGAAAAATTAAAAGCATTCCCTTTAAAAACTGGAACAAGGCAAAGATTCCCTCTCTCACCACTTTTATTAACTATTGTCCTTGAAACTCTAGCCAGAACAATTAGACAAAAGAAAGAAATTAAAGGGATATGAATAGGTAAAGAAGAACTCAAACTATCACTATTTGCTAATGACATGATTTTATATTTAGAAAAAAATTCCACCAGAAAACTTTTAGAACTAATAAATGAATTAAGCAAAGTAGCAGTATATAAAATCAGTACCCATAAATCAAATGCATTTCTATACATCAGTAATGCATCCACTGAAAGACAAATTAAGGAAGCTACCCCATTCACAATAACCTAAAAAGTAAAGTAAAATAAAATAAAATAAAATAATTGGGAATCAATCTTAAAAAAAAGAAGGGAAATACCTCTACAATGGAAATCACAGAACACTAAAGGAAGAAATTGAAGAAGACTTTAGAAGATGGAAAGATCTCCCATGCTCCTGAATAGGCAGAATTAATATTGTTAAAATGTCCATACTACCAAAAGTATATACGAATTTAATGCAATTCCTATTAAAATATCAATGAGATTTTTCATAGAACTAGAAAAAGCAATCATTAAATTCATTTGGAAAAATAAAAGACTCAGAATAGCCAAAGCAATCCTTAACAAGGAAAGTGAAGCAGAAGGCATCACAGTACCAAACCTTAAACTATATTATAGAGCTATAGTAACAAAAATGTTATGGTATTGGCACCAAAACAGACATGTAGACCAGTGGTATAGAATAGGAGACACATATAAACTCACACAAATACAGTTATATTATACTAGACAAAGATGCCAAAAACCTTCACTGAAGAAAAGATAGCTTATTCAACAAATGATGCTGGGGAAAAATGGAAAACCACATGTAACAAAATACAATTAAATCTCTCTCACCCGTCATGAAACTCAACTAAAAGTGGACCAAAGACAGGCACTAGAGCAGAGACTCTGCACCTACTAAAAAAAAGTAGGTCCAAATCTTCACCATGTCAGCGTAGCATCTGACTTCCTTAACAAGAACCCTAAAGTGAAAGAGTAAAATCAAGAATCAATAAATGAGCTGGATTCAAACTAAAAAGCTTTTTTTCAGCAAAAGAAACAATAAATAATGTGAAGAAAGAGCCTACAGATTGGGAGAAAATCTTCACAACACGCACCTCAGATAAAGCATTAATCTCTAGGATATATAAAGAACTCAAAAAACCTAACACCAAGAAAAAAAAAAGAACCCAATCAATAAATGGGCTAAGGAATTAATACTGAACAGACACTTCACAGAAGAAGAAATACAATCAATCAACAAGTATATGAAAAATAATGTTCATATCTAGCAATTGGAAAAATGCAAATCAAAATTATTCTAAAATTTCATCTCACTCCAGTCAGAATGGCAATCATCAAGAATACAGGCGGAAGCCAATTTGGAGCATAAAAAAAAAGAATACAGGCAACAATAAATATTGGCAAGGATATGAGAAAAAATGTACACTCATACATAGCTGGGGAAACTGCAAGTAGGTGCAACCACTCTGGAAAGCAGTATGTAGATTTCTTAGAAGCTTGGAATGGAACCACCATTTGACCAGTTATCCTACTCCTTGGTTTATGGGACTTAAAATCAGCATACTACAATGATGCAGCCACGTCAATGTTTATAGTAGCTCAATTCACAATAGCTAAATTATGGAAACAACCTAGGTGTCCTTCAATAGGTGAATACATAAAGAAAGTTATATATATATATATATATATATATATATATATATATANATATATATATATACATATATATGTGTGTATATATATATATATATATATATATATATATATATATATATATATTCAGTGGAATATTACTCAGCTTTAAAGAAAAATTAAATTATTACATTTGTCGGTAAATGGATGGAGTTGGAGAATATCATGCTAAGTGAAATAAACCAATCCCCCCAAACCAAAGGCTGAATGTTTATCTGATATGCAGATGCTAATTCACAATGGAGGGGGCACTAGGAAATAATAGAGTTACCTTAGATTAGGTTGAGGGGAGTGAGGGGTTCAGCGGATATGGGGATAGGAAGAATAGTAGAACGAAACAGACATTATTACCTTATGTACATATATGACTGCATGACTGATGTGATTCTATGACATATACTATCAGAAAAAATGACAAATTATACCCCATCTACATATGATATATCAAAGTACATAAATGCATTCTACTGACATGTATAACTAATTAAAACAGATTTAAAAATTAAAGAAAAAGTTAAGAAAAACACCTAAGATAAATCAACTTAAAAGAAGGAAATTTCACGTTTTAGTCAGCTTTTTCACAGATGTGACCAAATATCTGACAAGAACAATTTTAGAGGAGGAAAAGATTATTTGTTTCTCACAATTTCTGAGATTTCAGTCCTTAGATAGTCAACTGCATTGCTGTGGACCCAAGGTGAGGCAGAATATCATGGTGGCAGAGTGTGGAGGAAGAAAGCTACTCAGGACATGGCAATTAGGAAGCAAAGAGCTCAGCTCACTGGAGGCAAAATGTAAACTCCAAAGGCATTTCTTTAGTGACCAACCTCCTCCAGCCACTCCCTACCTGCCTAAACTTACTACCCAGTTAATCCATATCAGAGGATTAGAGTAGTGATTAGGTTAAAGTTCTCATAACCCAATCATTTTGCCTCTGAAAATTCTTTTCTAACACATAAGCTTTGACCAGCCAGAGAGAAAGGATCTTATAACAATGATTGTTCCTCTTTTTTGTCTGCATCTCTGTAACCAGAAGCAGCAATCAGCACATAAATCATTGATATTTGGACAACAGGATTCTTTTTTGCCCACCCTGGATCTCCAGGAACTTGTGCTTTGTTGTCTGTCTTAGAGCTCAAGAGTAGGGGTATGGGAATCTGCTACTTTGGAAAGACTTTTATATTAATCAAATTTAACCACTATTTATCATCCAAGCTTTTGCAGAGAAGTTACAATAAACAGAATTCTAAAATAATTATATTAGTCAGATTCTACTAGTGTAATTGTTGTTTGGGCAAGGAGAAAAATTCTCCTCCATCTTCCCAGAAACCTCTCCAATTGTTTTTTGTATATGGACCTTGTGTACTGTAACCTTGTTAACATCATGTATTAGTTCTAATAGTTTTTAGTGGATTTATTAGGATTGTGATCATGTTCTCTTGAATGAAATTATTTTCCTTCATCCTGTCTCATCTGGGTGAATTTTATTTTCATTTCCTGCCTAATTTTCTAACTACTATCTTCTTCATTACATGTTGAATGTTTATTTTGTTTTTTTCACAGTCAAAAGAGGACATCCTTGTCTTTCTCCAGATCTTAGGGAGAGAGCATACAGTCTCTCACCATTCAATATGATGTTAACTATTTTCATAGTTTTCATTTGTGTTGTGGATGCACTTTATCAGGTGGGAGAACTTTCTTCTATTTAAGGCATTTTTATATAAGAGTATTGGGATATTGTCAAGTGATTTCTCTGCATCTTTGAGTTAGATGATAATGTAAACTTTGTTTCTTATTCTAGTAATTAATGTGTTAGGTTAACTTATTGTTGATGTTTGTGTCCATCAACTTTTTACCACTGAGAAAAATTCATAACAAGAACAACTTAGAGGAGGAAATATTTATTTTGGCTCATAGTTTCAAAGGTTCACCCATGGTTAGCTGACTTCCTTTCTATGGATTTGAGATAAACCAGAATAGCATGGAAGAAGGGTGTATTCGTCAGCGTTTTCACTGCTGTGACTAACAGATATGATCGGACCAATTTTAGTGGAGAAAAAGTTTACTGAGGGATCTCAGTTAAAAAGGTCTTAGTCCATAGAAGGCTGGCTCTATTCCTCGGGGCTCGAGGTGTGGCAGAACATCTCTGTGGAAGAGTGTGGCAGAGGACAGAAGCTCACATGATGATAAGGAAGCAGAGAGAGTCTCAACTGTCCAGATTCAAAATATATACCCCATAGCCACATCCACAACAAAGCATTTCTTCCAGCCACACACCACCTGCCTCCAGTTACCACTCAGTTAATCCCATAAGGGGTTAATTTGCTGATTAGGTAAGGATAATCATTTCTCCTCTAAACCTTGCATTGACTTATATGTGAGCTTCTGGGGGACACCACATCTAAACCATAACAAAGGGCCCAGAAAAGGACATATGCTCAATTTATGGCAGTCAATAAGCAAAGATGAGAGAGGGAGGGAGAGAGAGAGAGAGAGAGAGAGAGAGAGAGAGAGAATATCAGAGTCTATAGGGACATATATTATCCATGTCCACAATAAGCTATTTCCTCCATCCATGCCCATTTCCTACATTCAAATTATTAATCTATCAAATAGATTAATCCACTGTGATGTTACAGCCCTAACAGCTGCCTAAAATACACTTCTGAACCTTGCTGAACTTGAGATTATGCTTTAAACACATGAGATTTATTTTTTTTTGGGGGGGGGGCGGATTTATAGATCAAAACCATAGCATTCTGCCCCTGGTCCCTAAAACTCTTGTCCATTTCAGAATGCAAAATATATTCAGTCCATCTCCAAGAATCCCCACAGTTCCAGCATAACTCAAAAGCCCAATTCCAAAGTCTCCTCTGAGACACAGGCCAATTATCATCTACAAGCCTCTGTAAAAATCAAAAGCAAGTTACATACTTCCAATATACATCCAATGTAACATTGGCACAGAGTAAACAGTCCCACTATAAAAGAGAGGAATGGGTAGGAAGAATAGGTGGGACAAAAGTAAGACAAAAACCCAGTGGGGAAACTACTAAGCCCTGTGTCTCCATGTTTGGAATCTGGAGCACATGTTGTTGAAATATGGACCACAAAGGGATTTGTAGTCCTAACCCTATGGTCTTGCCAGTTGCAGCTTATATGGCCTTTCTATTGGGCTGGCTGCTTTGCTTGCTGCCTGTAGCTTTCCTCTATAGATGTTTTACATTCCCAGCATAACCTAATTCCTGAGGTCTCCATTGCAGCTTTGACTTCACTCTCACAACTTCATAAATTACCCTTTCAGGGGCTGCCCACAGGGATTCTAACCCTGCTACACTTTGTCAGTACTTCCAGGTCTTCCTTTGAAATTTCAGTGGAAGCCTCTGTGGCCCTTGTATTCCTTCAGCATCTTGCATTCCTGCAGAACCAACATTATGCAGACAAAGCCAAGATCTGACACCAGCTGGAGCAGTATCCAGGCCCCCCTTGGACCATGGGTATAGCAGGCTCTGAGTTCCTGAATGGCTGAGCATGATGAAATAAATCCTGATGAAACAACTTTCCGGGAACTCCTATGCAATTAGAATGCCCCCGTGGCCTCTTCTCAAACACATTTTCACTTTCACACACTTGAGCCTGCCATGCATGTGGTCTTGATGATTCCTGAGATGCCCTCAAAGCATTTTTCTTGTTAAAATTAATTAGCTTCTCTTCAGTTAGTTATAGTCTCTTCAGCAAGCATACTTTCCTTGGCTCCAATTTTATAAGTGCTTCTTTTCTGGTCAAATTACAAGTTTTTAAAATCTTTACTCTTTGCCTTTTCTCCCAATTCTTGCAGTGAACATGGCTAAAAGTCACAAGAAATACTCATGCTGCTTCCTCAATGCTACGCTGCCTTAAAAAGTTCTCCACAAGATTAATTAGTCCATCCACTTAAATTTGGCCTCAGAGAAAGTTTCATGGCATGGACATAATGTAGACAAGTTGTCATAATGGAACATGAATCACTTCCAGTTCAATTCTTAATAGGATCCTCATGAGTACAGATTTTACTGTCCACTTTTGTATCACGACTC
Organism: Marmota marmota marmota; assembly: GCF_001458135.2. Classification (NCBI taxonomy): domain Eukaryota; kingdom Metazoa; phylum Chordata; class Mammalia; order Rodentia; family Sciuridae; genus Marmota; species Marmota marmota. The sequence goes on from NW_026000081.1 coordinate 3,728,776, forward strand.
TATTCTTCTGAGTTCACACCAGAATTGCTCTTTAAGTTCTGCTTACAACATTATAAGGATTCCTTAGCCTTCATCTCCAAACATTTACACACTTCTCCCACAAAGTAGTTCCAAACACTTCTGAACTACATTTTCAGGTTAGTCACAACAACTCCACTTCTTGGTACTAATTTCTGTGTTGGTCATATTTTCATTGCGGTGACCAAAATACTTGACCAGAATAACTTAGACAAGGAATAATTTATTTTGACTAAGGCTCAAGGTTTCAGAGGTCTCAGTTCATAGTCAGCCATATGCATTGCTCTGGGTCCAAGGTGAAGTAGAACATCTTGGTGAAGGAAAACTGCTCATCTCCTGGCAGTCAGGAAGTGGAGGAGGGGAGCAAGGACTGTACAGTCCAAGGCCATGCCCCATGTGAGCTACTTCCTCTAGTCATGCCCACCTGCACAGTAACCACTCATAGTACATTGAAATTATTAATCAATCAAATGGGTTAATCCATTGATGAGATTGCCATCCTAATCACTGCCTAAAAGCTCCACCTCTGAATCTTTTTTAAAATTAAATTATTTATTTATTCTAATTTGTTATACACGATGGCAGAATGCAATTCGCTTCATATTACTCATATAGAGCAAAATTTTTCAAGTCACTGATTGTACACAAAGTATTTTCATACCATTCATGTCCACATATATGTACTTAGGGTAATGATGTCTAACTCATTCCACCATCATTCCCACCTCTGAATCTTTTCGTATTAGGTATCATGCTTTTAAAACACAAGTTTTGGCGAGGCAGTGGGGGGTGGGGGAGAATAACAATGTAAACCAACCTAGGTCATCAGGATAAATACCTCTTTGTGATGTAATTTCTTTCACATGTTACTGAATTACATTTGGTAGTGTTTTTGTATATTGATGTTTGCTTTTATATTAACATAGGAGATTTGCTGTATAGATTTCTAGTTCTTTCTGGTCTGCTTTGGGTATGGTAAGTAACCCATTAATTCCCAGTTTTCAAATCTGTGAATATTTCAATGAATTTAACACAGATACATTGGAAAATGTTGAAAATAATAATCTAATAATCTGGAGTTTACATTACATATATATATATATATATATATCTTTTACTTCATTTATATTCAAAAGCTCTAATCATTCACCTATCATTTTTCTCAAAAACAGAATTCTAGAAAAACAAACAATATTTATTTTAAAAGCTAGCATAAGAGCTATATTTGTGCTAAATTTAAGTTTTAATAGGTGTTCCACATCTGAGACAATAGTACTTAACAGGTTAATGGTGGACTCATGAAGTCAGAGTGTTCCCTATTTTCTATTTTTAGGAAGAGTTTGAGAAGAATTTCTATAAACTCCTCTTTAAGAGGTTGATGGACTTCAATGGTGAAGCCTTTTGGGCCAGAGATTTTCTTTGTGAGTAGTTTATTATTAGTATTACTCTATTATAATCTCTTATTTTAGACTTATCTAAATTATTTCTTCTTGGGTTAGTTTTGATAGCTTGTATCTTTTAAAGGATTTTTTGTATTGAAGTTAATTGTTTGACATACCATTGTTCACATTATTTTTTCTGATTCTCTTTGATTTTTGAAGTTGGTAGTAATATTTCCTCTTTCATCTATGGTTATAGTAATTTGTTTTCTCTTTTTTTCCTTTATCAAAATTGTCAATTGTGTTCCTTTTTATTCAAAGAAACATCCTTTGACTTCATTGGTTTTATCTATTGCTTTCTATTCTCTATTTCATTAGTTTCTTTTTCATCTGTCTTTTCTCATTATTTCTTTTTGGTTTAGGTTTATTTTGCTGTCCTTTTTCCAGTGTCATAAGGTGGAACTTTAGGTTATTAATTTAAAATATTTCTCTTTTCTTAAATATCATTAATACCAATAAATTTTCTTTTTAGCACAATTCAATCTTCATCATTTAGATTTTGAAATCATATGATTTTAATCTTAAAATATTTTCTGATTTTCCTTTTCCATTTTTATTACTCTGATATACTTGTAACTTATTGTATTGTTTAATTTTCACATTTTTGTGACCTTCCCAATTTTTCCTCTAATATCGATTTCACATTTTACTCCATTCTGATGGAAGAAGATAGTTCATATTACTTCTATTATTTAAAATTTTTCATTTGTTTTATTTCCCAGCATATGGTGTATCCTAGAGAATGTTCCATGTGAGTTTGAAAAGTTCTTCTTTTGTTGTTAGGTATAGTATTCTTTAAATGTCTGTTAATTCTGATTGATATTTAGTGTTTTCCAAGTGTTTTATTTCCTTGTTGATTTTTAGTATTGTTGTTTTACCCATTATTTTAAAACAATGTATTAAAGTTTCTGACATTGTTGAATTGTCTATTTTTCCTTTCATTTTTCTCAGGTTTTACTTCGGGTATATTAGTAAGTGTCTGCATATATTTATGATCCCTATATCTTTCAGGGGTATTTATTCTCTTGTAGTTATAAAATGTCTCCTTTATCTTTAGTAGCTTTTTCTATTAAAATTTATTTTGTCTGATATTAATACAGACACTTCAACTTTATTGAGATTCCTCTTTGCTTAATATGTCTTTTTGTAGCCTTTAACTTTCAACCTATTTGTGTCTTTAAAGTATATCTCATAGACAATACATAATTGGATCATTTTTATTATTGATTTGGTTTTACATCTATAATTTTACTTTTTGCTTCCTATATGTCTCATGCTCTTTTGTTTCTCTTTTCTCCCATTATCGCTTTCTTTTTCACTAAGTAAATATTTTGCAAGATAACATTATAATATCTTTAATGAGTCTTTTATTGTATTTGAGGCATTTTAGTGGTTGCTTCAGAATTTCCCACATACATCTTAGCTTATTAGAATCAGCTCCAGGGCTGGGTTTGCAGCTCAGTGGTGGAGCATTTGCCTAGCATGTGTGAGGCACTGGGTTTGATCCTCAGCACCACATAAAAATAAAATAAAGGTATTATGTCCATCTACAACTAAAAAATACATTTTAAAAAAAAGAAAGTTAAAGACTGCACTTTGAGCAGTGCCTCTGGTTTTGCCTAGAAGGAAAAATGGCCAGATGTATGAGTATATATTGATTCATGAGCCATAGCCAATGGTTTGGGTGACTGGCCAGGGAACAGGAAAGAACATAATTGATGATAAGGGGAAGAATGGGAGAAAGATCAACAGTAAAGATTTTTGGTACTGTACCAGGGTCATTCCTCAAGGGCACCTGGCTTCCCCTTTCATTCATGAGATTCTTGATCTGTAAATTGACTCAAATTTGGGAAGTGGTTGAGGGGCCATGATTCTCTGCTGTTATGATCTAGGGCAAACTTTTGTACATTTCCCCTGGAGTTTTTCTGCTTGTATAACTCAAGTTAAGAATTTTACGGGTTTCCCATCTACTTGGCTTCTAGAAACACCATGATTAATTAGCCAATGCCAGAGATCTACACAAGTCAGAACACTTTGTCCATTTCTTCCCCTTTGATGTCTACTATGGTAACTATGACCAAACCGTCTTTGGAGATTGAGGGCTACCCCTTGGCCCCTTTCTCCCCAGGATCCAATTATTCCCATCATATGTAAGTCTTCCTATTGGTTGACTGCAGCTTCCACAGAAAGGTTAGTTCCCTCCAAGAACAGCAATGACAGAGGTGTTCAAGGATGCTGGTGCTCCTCTCACAAATTTGTTTCTTACAGTTTTGGTGAAGGGCACATGTTCCGGACCCTCCCTCCCAGCGTGGAGGAGAAGGTCCTACATGAAAGATCCATGCCAGTATCCCAGTCTCTCTGAGCCTCTGAATTCCTTCATCAGCAGTAAACCAAAGATGACCCACTGTGAATGAGCTGGAAATTCTGACTTCTTTATTCTCTCAGATGGCAGCTATGGAGAAAAAAATATCCCTGTTTCCTTGGATACAGCAGTCTGAAATGGATTATTCACCTGCTTGGCTGGGATGTCAGGCATTTTCAGCTCATTCAGAATAGGCCATCTTTTGATCCACACTACAGCCAACCATCCAAGCTATTAGTGCCTTTTTTTTACCCTGCAAGCTATTACATTAAATCTTGAATCTCTGCTTATTGGGCCCATAACAATAAATTCAGCCTGATTTAATCTTATGTTCCTTTCACCATTATCCCGTACCTTTAAAGTCCATCCCTGCACATATTCCCCAGACCTCTGCTTGTATGAGTTTGAAAACTCAAGAAGTTCCTTCAGAGTGTAGTATACATCCTCATGGGTCACATTACGTACTTCACTTCTAGAGACCTGCTTAGACTTGGATCTAGTTATTGGACTGGAGGCAAAACTGGGTGGTATGGGTGGATCCTGAGGAGTATCAACATTTTCATGCTGAACAACTGAATCATGAAAGGTTGTTACTATTTTCACAGGCAAAGCAGGATTAGTTCCCTCCAGGGGAAGTAGAGAAGCCAATGCCACAGAGGATGGGGGTAGGGATGCCTCAAGAACTTGAGAACTCAAGAACTTGAGAACTCAAGAACTTCTGGCAAAATAAATTCATCATAATGTGGGAGGTCAGTGTCCCCAGCCCCTACAAGGTCCCATATGTCAGTCCCCATATGTCATCACCATCCCAATTTACAGGATCCCATTCTTTTCCAAGCAGTGCCTTCACTTTAACTGCAGACTTCTTTTGAGGTTGAGAGTTAAGCTTGCATTTAATTCAGCCAAGCACAGGATGAGGGTTTGTGTTTTGTTTTCAGCAACCTCAGCCCTGTAACTACAAGAGAGAAGATTCTCCTTTAGAGCACAGATCAGTTATGCATATCTTCTGCAGAGAAACTGAATTTCCTAGTTCATCCTCCTTTCTTACATTTCCAGTGAAGCCAGAAACAACCAACCAACATCATAATATTTCTTAGTTTTCCAGAATGTTTCAAAGGCATCATGTATACAGTCACTAAACTCCTTGCTTTTACAAGTGGCAAGTTGAGCACATCAAATGTATACTTTATGAATCTCTTTATTTTAAACAGTTCACAGCCATGGATTATCAGTGCTCTCCATAGTAGCAATAGGAGAGGCTTTGGCAACTTTAGACCTAACCAATTTAGACGGTCAATTCCAGAAACCCCAAAGTCAACTAAGAAAATGCATCCTTACAATTCTGTTTCTCTTTAAGCATTCTTGCTACCAACTTCTGTATTAGGATTTTCTAGAGGAACAGAATCAATAGGAAGTACGATTGTAAAAAGAGGATTAATTATACTGGTTTACACAACCAGAAGCTGGATAGTCCACAATGGCTATCTGCAGAATGAAGAGCTAGAGGAACCAGTAACTGCACAGTCCAAGTGGCTGAAGCCTCAGAATAAGAGGGATAAATGATGCTACATCAGTCCAAGATTGAAGGTTTCTGGAAACTCCCTGGAGTATCACTGGCAGAGTCTGCTTTGGAAGAGTAAAGGAATAAGAGTCTTATATCCTCAGGTGATCGCAGAATCAATAAATAACTCATTCAAGAATTGAGCTTGCATTTTCTCCTGCTTCCTTGTTCTTCCAACCTTTATTCCATCTAAACCACCATACTATTGAATGGTGTAGCCCATGCTTAGGGAAGCCTCTGAATCTTCAACATCTCTTAATACAATCAAGTTGGCAATTCAAATTAACCATTACAGATGATAATATTTCTCTCAGGGCTCTCTTCCATTCTTTCCATGACCATATATACCTGCTGAACTCCACTAATTTTTGACCAACTGTTCAATTGTTTTCATGATGCCTTGAAGTGTATATTGCTTTGCAAACTAATCCAATAAAATCATGGCTCCTTAGAAGGTCAACGCATGGCATTTTTCAGAGTATAGGAAGGCTTCTCCCAGCTATCTTGTTATCTGTTCTCCTTTGAAAACTAGCCACAATCTACAATTTACTATGTCTTTATCTGTCCAAATTGTCTTTAACTCTCAACTTGAAGATGCTCTAAGTCTTGAATTTCTCCAGCCTCTTTTGTAAATAAAATTGGTATCTTTGAGAAAAATTTAGAAGTTATCTGTTTTATTCCTGTTTCTCCCCCATGAAAATCTCTAAGACAGGGATATCTATATGTAGCTTTAAAACAATAGCAATAATCTTGCCACATGACAACCTTCCATGGGAATTAAACTCTGTGATGGTGGGGGCATCTGGCTGAGATTTTCTTGGCTTGTCTCTCCTCTTGTCAAACTACTTCATGAGCTTCAGAAAGGGTATTCAGAGTACTATTCTTGTTAGGGCAACACTCAAGGTAGAGATTCTGTTCCAATAAATCAGGGATAGGAAGCAGGAGGAAGGATTATCTTCTCAACTCTGCTCACTCAGAACTTAGTAACTTGGCAACAGGTAACTAGGGTCAGGATAAGAAATTCTGACTTCTTTATTCTCTCAGAAAGAAAGCCTTCTAATGGTAGCTATGGAGAAAAATATCCCTGTTTCCTTGGATACAGCAGTCTGAAATGGATTATGCACCTGCTTGGCTGGGATACAAAGTTGTTAGCATCTGCCTGTCAATCAATAAAACTCCAGGTGTGAAGACATTGGGTAGCAAGGGCATCCTATAAGGCCAATTGTAGCACTTATAACTCTGCAATCTGGGCAAACACAAAGATACTGACCCTTACCAAAGGAGTACTCTAAGCCAGGAGATAAGTCATGGCTCTCCAGTGGACTGAATTGCATAAAATGTTGTCACTGCTATCAGTAAAGTACTTCAACTCCATTTCCATATAAGATAGATGATTCCAAGGGGCTCCCATTTTCCAGAAGATGAGGCACTGGGGAGGTGCCATTATCAATAGTTTCATGTCTGTGAGCAAAGGGCTTGTCATGGAAGAAGATACAACCTCATAGAAGGTAAAAAGAGCCTGTTGGCTCAAGGTAACTTGCTATTGGAGGTACCATTTCCACTTAAGCATGGAGGATTTTATGCCTCTGTTGAGTTGTTATTAGTGGGACTAACTAATCCTCTACCCATGTCAGGGTAGGATTCTGGGTGTAGTTTCATCTGCTGGTGAACAATGTACAATTTAGTCACTATAAGGGTCCAGGGAGCAGCTAATATTTATTGTGTGCCAGGCAGCAGTTGATAGTAGCCTCCAGTCCAAAAGCCCACAAGGAGCCATTTTTTATCATGCTTATTCCAAATGCAAAAGAATTCTTAGCCAGTGGTGGTCAATGATTCAAATCTAAAATCAGTTTTCTAGAGAACCAGCTGCCTGGCTTTGTGTAGTCTACTGAATTATCTAGTGCCTATTGCTGGTGCTCCCCCCAGTGGAAGTTGATGAACTTGGTAAATAGACTGAAGTAAAACTAAAAGGTGTGAAATGTATTGTCACCCCAACACATAGAATCTTAACAGGCTTTGAACATGACAAAGTCTTTGGAAGTGGGCACAGCTGTAAAAGATGATGTCCAACTTTAGGTATTTTGCAACTGTCAGAAGATTAGATTATGCCCAAGAATTTGACTGAGGTTGACAGACCTTGAATTATGTATTTGTTGACCACTCTTATTCTTGGAAACAGTGTAAAAGTGAATGTAAATCCTCTTTGACTTCCTTTTTTTAGAGCACTCCCTTTTCAAGACATCATATATATAATTAATATCATAAGCAAGAAACCTTATAGGAAATGGTCCCGGTCCTAGAAATATGAATTATAGGCAAGGGCTGGGCTTTTAAGTTTATTTATGATCTTGGATCTGCTAGCAGAATAGATAGGGACCCAGGAGAGACTTGTTGACCTGAGTAACCATGGAAGGATTTCTGGCATCCCAGGCTGTGGACCTAAAGTAGCACTGAGAATTAGCTTCAGGCCCAAGAACCCACAGAAAGATGTGTTTGCCAGAGCTGGCAGTCCTTAAACCATTTCCACAGTGGATCTTGAAATGGTTCTAAATCTCAACCTCAGCCCCTCTAAGAAGTGGCCCAAGATTAATTCAGCCACTGATACAGGGACACAGTGGGCAATATGATTACCTGAGTCTTCTAGGCAGACGTGTTGATCTTGGTGCTGCCTGTGGATCCTGAAGATAGAGACCAGAATAGTGGTGCTCACCTAGGGATCTATCCAGTGATCCATTGGAAGCCTTTCTGGGAACTTGAGTAAGCCATACTCATCCATACACATAGTAGAAAGTTCACTGTCTGCAGAAACTTAAATGGATCCTCATCCAAGGACATCCCTTTTATAACGGTGTTTTTATTAGTGAATTATATAGTTATACATAATAACAGAGTTCATTTTGACATAATCATATATAAATAAAATATAATTTGCTGCATTTTAGTCTCTGCACCCCCTTTTTTCCTTCCCTTCTACCTCCTCCTGTTCCCCTTCTTTTGCTTAACTTGTCCTTCTTCAATAGATCTATTTTTAAATTGGTGCTTTATAGGTATACATATAGGTGGAATTCACTGTGTATATTCATATAGGTATATAGGTCAATTTCATTCTGCAATTCTTCCCTTTTCTCATTCCTCCTTCTTCTCCCTCAATCCTCTTCCTCTATCCTATTAATCGACTTCCATTTTCATAGGATCCTCCCTTATTTCCCCTTATTTTGATCTAGCTTCCACATGTGAAAACATTTGACCTTTGACTGTCCGAGTATGGCTTATTTCTCTTAGCATGATGTTCTCCAGTTCCATACATTTACCAGAAAATTTCATAATTTCATTCTTCTTTATGACATTGTGTATATAAACCATATTGTCTTTATCCAGTCATCTGTTGGTGGGCACCTGGGCTGGTTCCATAACTTGGCTATTGTGAATTGTGCTGCTATAAACATTAATGTTCTGTATTACCATACTATGTATATTTTAGTTCTTTTTAAATTCCAAGGAGTTAAAAAGCTGAGTTTTATGGTGGTTTTACTCCTAGCCATTTGAGAAATCTCCATACTACTTTCCAAAATAGCTGAATTAATTTGCAGTACAACCAGTAATGTATAAGTGTACCTTTTCCCCATGTCCTCATCAGCACTTATTATTACTTGTATATCTGATGATTGTCATTATAAGGAAAGATTTCAATGTAATTTTCATTTTCATTTCCCTAATTACTAGGAATTTTGACTATTTTTCATATATTTTTGGCCATTTGTATTTCTCCTTTTGAGTAATGTAATCAGGTAATCACAATACCTGATATCAAATTATCCATAGAAATATAGTAACAAAACAATATAATATTGGCATGAAAACCAATGAGATAGAATAGAAGACAGAAAATAATCCACATAGATACAATCATCTGATACTCAAGAGAGATGCCAAATATATATGTTGGAGAAAAGAAAAATTTTTAAAAAATAGTTCTGGCTCAGTGGCAGAGCGCCTGCCTACCATGTGTGAACCACTGGGTTTGATTCTCAGCACCGTGTGTCAATACATAAAATAAAGGTCAATTAACAACTAAAAATATATTTAAAGAAAAAAATAGTTCTAGAAAAACTGGATGTCGACGTGTAGAAGAATGAAACTAGACCCCTATCTTTCATTCTGTAAAAAAGTCAACTCAAAGTGGATCAAAGACCTAGGAATTAGACCAGAAACTCTGCAACTGCTAGAAGAAAACATGGGCTCAACACTTCAACATATTGGTTCAGGCACTGACTGACCCCTAAAGCTCAAGAAGTAAAACCAATAATCAATTAGTGAGATGAAATCAAATTTAAAAGCTTTTGCACAAAAAAGGAAATAATTAATATCATAAAGAGTGAGCCTACAGACTTAAAGAAAATCATCAGCAACTACTCCTCCAAAAGGGAATTAATATCCAGAACATAAAATAACTAAAAAAAAACCTTATTACCCCACCAAATAACCCTATCAATGTGTGGGCAAGAGAACTAAACAGACTTTTCTCAAAAGAAGATCTCTTTAGACCAAGGTTCTTGGATGTTCTTAAATCTAGCCACAGAGCAGATAAGATCTATACCCACTACAAACCCTGGTAACAAGCCCACCAACCATGGCATTCTATTGTAAACACAGTAGCAGCCCATGTGACCTAGTTTCAACAGTATTTATCCACAATCTTGGAGGCGATTCCATCAGCCAAGGAACCTAACAATAAAATGTCTTACCTTGATGTCATCAGTATGTGAAGAATGGAAGAGGTATTTGCCTCCTCAAATGTACAAACCCATCTGCAAAACTACATCAATAGTAAAGTATCAGACAAACAAGACAGCACCAAAGGAAACCAATAAAGCATTACCAGTTGACCCGAAGAAATGAATATCTATGAATTGCTTGAAAAAGAATTCAAAATACTAATTTTAAAGCAGCTAAATGAGATGCAAGAAAATAGAAAACTAAGTGAAATTAGAAAAATTATGTATGAACAAAATTAGAAGTTTAATAAATAAGTAAACAGGTAAATAAATAAATAAATAAACATATAAAAGGACCAAGTGGAAATACTGGAGATGAAAAAAAACCAATGACATATGAAAAATTCAATAGCTCACTTTAACTCTGGACTAGATTATGTAAAAGAAAGAATTATTGAACTTAAAGACAAATAAGCCACTTGAAATTAACCAACTGGAAAAAGAAAAGAAAAAAAAGACAAATGAAAAGAAAGAGCAGGTCAAAAAGAACAAAAATGCATAAAGGACATAGGGGACACTGTCAGACACACTGATATACAAATTGTGGAAGTTCCAGAAAGGCACAAGAGAAAGAGGCAAAAAAATTTTAAAAAATACTGTCTGAAAACTTTCCAAATCTTGCGAAACATGTGGACATTATGATTCATGAAGATCAAAGGACTCCAAGCAAGGTCAGTTTGAAGGACTAAGGCACATTATTCAGTCATGCACCATATAATAAAATTTCTGGCAATGATGGATTGTACATCAGATGATGGTCAGTGATGGATTACATATAGGACTGCATAGGTATGTAGTAGACTATTCTGTCTAGGTTTTTATAACAAAATATGGGGCATGGGCGTGTGTGCAAATTAGATGAGGAAAGATTTATTTTGGCTTACAGTTTTGGTTGTTTTAGTTCACGATTGGCTAGCTTCTTTTGACTTGGGACTCAGGCAAGTCAAAACATCAATGGCTGAAGGGCATGTTGGAGAAAAGCTGTTTATCTTCTGGCAGTTACGAAGCACCGAGGGAGGGAGAAAGGGGCCTGGGACAAGATATACCCTTCCAGGGAAGGCCCCTAGCAACCTATTTACTTCAACTAGGTCTCACCTGCTACAGTTCCCACTGTTTCCCAATAATGCCATCAAATTATTAACTAATCAATGAATTAATCCATTCATGAGTTCAGATCCCTCTTGATTCAATCACTCCCCAAGAGTCCCTCTGAGTACTGTTGGATTGGGGACCAAGTCTTCAGCACATGAGCCTTTGGAGAACATTTCAGATCCAAACAATAATACTATCTTAGAGCTTTAGTAATATTGGTGAGCATTCGTACATGTGGAGAAATGAACTAGAGCTTTGAACCTATATTTTAACCCCATTTGTTGTCATTAACTTATGTGTTAGTAAGATTTTCACTGGGACAAAAGTACCTAATAAGACTAATTTGGAAGAAGAAAAGATTGTTTTGGCTCATGGTCTCACAGCTCTCTATGATCAACCAACCCCATTGCTCTGAGCCCAAGTTAATGCAGAAGGGCATGGCCAAGAAAGTTGATCAGTTAATAGCAGCTAGAAGCAGAGACAGAAAGGAGCTAGGGACAGTTACAATATAGGGCTCTGCCCCCAGAGACTTACAGCCTCCAACAAACTCCACCTGTCTATAGTACCACCTAATAGTCCATTCACTCTTACTGGATTAATCCTGCAAATAGATTAATCCATTAATGAGGTCAGAGCCCTAATCATTGCCTACCTCCCTCAAATTGCTGCATCAGAAATCTTGCTTTCATCACATTATCTTTTCAGAGGACATTACAGATCCAAACCATGAAACTGGGTTGGATCAAGGATACCTGAAGAACCAGCATGCACCTCTCTTGCATGATGAGATTACACTTCTGCTCTCTCACCCTTACTTTTTTGGAGAAAGTAATATGTTTAGACAATTGTGTTAGTCTATTCCTTAACTAAGACCTAGGAGAATCTTCCTCCCCTTCTCTTGCTAAATCGGGACTGGCTGAAAATGGAATCTCTGGGTCAAGAGATTGCAGGTGAAGTCCTGACAGTAATTGAAAGAGGCAACACAAAGAGGTGTAAAAGAGCATTTAGGAATGCTAACACTATACAAAGCCTTTCCAGATGGTGGAGACCAACTAGGACAGCCTATTATTAAGTACAAAATAGTTAAGAATCACCTCCAAATTCTCCTTATCTGAAACTAGATCATACTGTTCATAACACCAATTGTTTTATTCTTCTAGGTATTGATCAGTCACGTGTAGCAACAAGAGAGAGCACAGGAGAGGCTTGAAAAAGCAAAACTTATCATACTCACAGGTCCTAGAGAGAGAGGGAGAGGAGTACCATGAAAGTGGTTCAACCAACTATGTGGAGAGTTAAGAGAGTACTTCTGCACAAGTGCCTTTATTTGAATTCAGTGTGAAGTGCACAAGAACAAAGTGAAGGGGATTATTTTAGTATATTTGAATTTTAGTAGGTTATACTTGGGGGAGCTTATGGCAAGGACCAACCTTATCACAGTAGTACACCTAGTCAATGGGGTAAAGTACTCCCTACCTATTTGTGGGGTTGTTGAGGCAGCAGGAAAATATGAAGTTTTAAAATTTGTAATGCATTGTCCTGACAGTAGCCTTTGAAGCACAAAAGTTTATAATTTTGATGATATCTGGCTTTTGGTTGTTTTTTGTTTTTGTTTTTGTTTTGGGTTTTTTTTTTATTCTTGTGCTTTGGTGTCTTGTCAAATGTCAACAAAATATTTCCTGATGTTCTGAATTTTATAGTTTAAGCTCTTTTTATTTTAAAGTTTTGATCCATTTTGAGCTACTTTTTGAGAACGGCACAAAGTAATGGTTTAAAATCATTGTTTTACATGAGATATACAGCACCATTGCTAATGAGAATGTCCTTCCCATTATGGAAAAATAATGGCATCCCAGTCAATAATTAATTGATCCTTATTTGAAGGCTCATTTCCAGGCTTTCTGCTATATTTATTGGTCTATACATCTGTTCTTATGTAAAAACCACACCATTTTAATTACTATAGCTTTGTAGCAAATTTGAACTTGAAAAGTGTTGGTCCTATAACTCCATTTTTTTAATATTGTTTTTGCTGTTCAGGTATACTTATAATTCCATATAAATTTGAGGATTGACTTTTCAATGTCTGTGAAAATGCTATTTTAAATTTGATAGGGATTGTGCTTTTCTGCAAATTTATTTGAGTGATATACATATCTTAGCCATGTTAAGTATCCATATTCATAAATGTGGTATATTTTTCCATTTATCTATGTGTTCATTAATGTCTTTCAGCTATTTCAACGCATTGGTTAGATTTATTTTTAAGTATTTGATTCTTTTAGAAGATCTTGATACTCTGTAAATGGAATTGCTTTTTTAATTTCCTTTTCGCATTATTTATTATAACTGAATATTGTGTATTGTTCTTATACTCCAAATATTTGACATATTTATTTATTACTTGTGCTAGATTTATTGTGGATGGTTTTGGATTTTTTATATAGGATTTCTTTATATAAGATCACATCATTGCAATGATGGTGGAATGTGATGGACATCATTATCCAAAGTATGAAGACATGAATTGGTGTGAACATACCTAATATACAAACTGAGATATGAAAAATTGTGTTTTATGTGTGTAATAAGAATTGTGATGCATTCTGCTGTCGTGTATTTAAAAAGTAAAAGCAATTTAAAAATAAAAAAGGATCAAATCAGCTGCAAATAAACAGTTTTATCTCTTTCTTTCAAATTTTGACCTTTTATTTCTTTTTCTCCTCAATAGCTCTGGCTAGAACTCTTTGTACAATGTTGAATACAGGGATATATGTATTATTTTCCTGATGTGGAAAAAATGTTTTGGTCCTTCACCATGTAGTATCATACTAGTTGTGAGTTTCTCATAAATACACCTTATCGTGTTGAAGATTATCTCTCTACTCTTAGTTTACTTAAAGTTTTTATTTGAAAGAATGACAAATTTTGTCAATTGCTTTTTCTGCATAAAAGGAGATAATTTGGGGTTTCCCCTTCATCCTATTAATGTGATGAGTCACTCTCTTTTCTTTTGTTGAATCACCTTTGCATTTCTTGGTTAAACACCACTTAGTCATGGTGAATAATTATTTAACATGTTGTTGGATTCTATTTGCTAGTATTTTGGAGGATTTTTATATTTATATTCATGATGAATATTTGTCCATAATTTTCTTTTCTTATGATATTTTTTTCTGGCTTTGGTATTGGGGTATTTCTGGTCTCATACAATGAACTAAAAAGTGTTCTCCCTTTAAGTCTTTGAAGAGTTTGAGAAGGATTGTTTTAATTCTTTAAATGCTTAGTAGATTTGACCTGGGGAAACAATCTGGTCAAGAACATTTTTGTGAGAAGTTTTTTTTTTTTTTAATTTAAGATGTTATATTTTATTTTATTGTAAACAAATAGTTGATTTAAGAAAATGTAAAAGCAGTAAAGAACAGTGCTGGATTTTTGTGAGGCTACTTGGCCACCTGAATGCTCTTTGTTGATCCCTAAGGGTGCCACTGGCTGTCCTGACCCAGGACACAGTAGGTGACTCTCAATGAATCCCTGGGACTTGATGGGCAGGTATCCTGATGATTCTGCACCAGGAATATGGGCTCATCATTGTGTCTTTCAAGCGGCTCTGGCTTCTGTGGGGAGACCAGCAGGCAACCTGCTCCAGGTGCTGTATTTTAGTGCCTTGTCTGACTTGCAAGTCCAGTCAGGCCGAAGGGTGGAACAGGAGTGCTCACGTGGCATCCCACAGGGATCTAGACCTGGTGCAGGCCATTAGAGTGAGTGTTGAGCGTCTAGTCCCCAGAAGGTCTGAAATGTGACCTTTTCTTGATTGTCCACCATTCTCAGTGCAAGATGACCAGGCCAAACCCTGGGTTTCCCCCAGGTGCCCTGCTGGAGGCTGAACCACAGACTTGGGACCAGCACAGCTAAAAGGCCCCCACCCCAACTACCCACTTCCTCCCCACAGGTGGGAGTGGAAGACACACCTGCAGGGGAGGCTGGGTCCCCAGGAGAAGTTTTTGATTACTGTTTCCATCTCTTTATTTGTTTTAGATCTATTAAAGTTTTACTTTTTATGAACCAGTTTGAGTAATTTGTTAATTTCATTTCTTCTAGCTTATTTAACCTAGTCGTCTCTTATAATGTTTGCTATTAGGATCAGTAGTAATGCCCCACTTTCATTTTTTAATTATTTGGATCATCTGTTTTTTTCCTTCATTAGTCTGAAGTTTGTAATTTTATTGATCTTTTCAAAGAACTGACTTTTGGGTTCTTTGATTGTCTCTGTTGATTTTCTCTTCTCTATTTTGTGAATCTCTCTTATAATCTTTATTATTTCCTCTCTTTAGTTGACTTTGGGTTTAGTTTGCTCTCCTCTTCCTCCTTCCCTACATCTTCTTCCTGTTCTTCCTCCTCCTCTTTCTTCTTCACTTTCCTCTTCTTCTCCTCTTTCTTCTTTCTCTCTTAAGGTACAAGGTTGGGCTTTTTATTTAAAATATTTCTTATTTTTCAACGTATGCATTTAATGGTTTTGTGTGTGTGTGAATGGAATTTTTATTTGTTCTTTTTAGTTATACATGACAGTAGAATCCAGTAATTTGACACAATTACACATGCATGGAATATATTTTATTCTAATTTGAACTCCATTATTGCGGATGCAAATGTTAGTCCGAGCACTGATTCTTACAAGTTTTGGTATTTTTTGTTTCTGTTTCCATTTACCTCCAAGCAATTTTCAATATTTTTCATGATTTCTTCTTTTACCCATTGGTTGTTTAGGGTTGTGTTCCACATATTTGTGGATATTCCAGCATTCCTTCTGCTACTGATTTTTGACTGTATACCATTGTGAATAAAGAAAATACTTTGTATGATATCTATCTTTTTAAATCTATTGAGACTTTCTTTGTAACTAGTGTATATTCTATTTTGAAGAATGTTCCATGTGCATTTGTGAAGGGTGTGTATTCTGCTGTCATTGAGTAGTATTCAGTATTTTTGTATTATGTATACTTGGTTTATTTGTTGTGCAAGTTCTTTATTTCCTTACTTCTGAATGATTATCAAAAGAGAGGGAGTGATAACTATTATTGTATACCTCTTTTCTCCTTCAATTCTTATATTTTTTAACTTCATATGTTTTGGTGCTCTGCTATTACATGCATAAATGTTAAAAATCACTATGACTTTTTGAATTATTAAAATTTATATTAATTTATAACATCCTCTTTGCCTCTTTTAAGCTTTTAAGTCTATTTTATATGATATTACTATAGATCATATTTCTATAGCATGATCATATCTCTAATATATATGTATGTATGTATGTGTGTATATGTATATATATTGTTTTATTGTAAACAAATACATTACCTGCAAGAAACACTCTTCACTGGTAAAGATATACACATTCTTAAAATGAAAGAAATTATACAAACACACATGGATTTTTGAACAAAAATACACTTTGGAATAATCAGTAATTCATTGGAGAAATTGGGGGAAAGTGTCAGAAGACCCTAGAATTAAATGAAAATGGAAGCACAACATATCAGAAGCTAAGAGATAAATTAAATTCAGTTCTAAGGGGGAAGTTTATAGCTATAAATGCCTATATTTTAAGAGAGAGAGAGAGAGAAGTCAAATAAATGACCTAATAATGCATCTCAAAGTCTTAGTAAAACAAGAATAAACCAAACTCATAATTGGTAGCAAAAAGAAATAATAAAGATCAGAGTTGAAATAAATAGAGACTAAAAGAACAATGCAAGGACTCAATGAAATAAAATTAGTTCTTTGAGATGATAAACCCTTATTTACACTAGCCAAAAGAGAAGACCCACATCAATAGAATCAGAGATGAAAAGGAGGAAATTAGAACAAATACCAGTGAAACCCAGAGAATCATTAGAGATTATTTTGAAAATATTCTAATAAATTGAAAAATCTAGAAGAAATGGATAGAGTTCTAGACATATATGACCTACCAAAATTGAATCAAGAAAATATAATAAAACCTAAAGTAATAATAAGAAATGAGATTGAACAAGTAATAAAAAGCCTTCCAACAAGGAAAACCCCAGGACTGTACAGATTCATGGCTGAGTGTTCTCAGACTTTTAAATAAGAAATAATATCATTGTTCCTCAAAATATTCCATAAAACAGAAAGGGAAGGAACTGTTCTAAGCTCGTTCTACAAAGTCAATACCATTGTGATGCCAAAACCAAATAAAGACACAGTAAAGAAAAGAAAACAACAGACTGTCATCCCTGATAAACAGATTTAAAAATCCTCAATAAAACACCTGCAGACCAAATTAATCAACCCATTAGTTGCACTTAGTTGCACTAAGCAGCTCAGTGAGATCTTATCTCTAAATAAAATTACAAAATAAGGGCTAGGACTGGGACTCAGTTGTCAAGTGTCTCTGAGTTCAATTCCTGATATAAAAAAAAAGAATACAAATAACTTTAATGCTAGTGAGAATTTAAGGAAAAGGGAACCTCTATATACTGTTATTGGGAATGTGAATTAGTGCAACCATTATGGAATTCAGTAAGTAGGTAGCATTAAAAAACTAAAAATATTATTGCCTTCTTCTTTGTATATATCTTCTTTTGGTTAATTTCTTCTTTGTATATATCTGAATAAATTACAGTCAGCATACTACAAAGATACCTGCAGTAAAATTCACAATTGTCAAGTTATGGAATCAGCCTAGGTACTCATTGACAGATAAATGGATAAATAAAATGTAGTATATATGTACAATATTTATTGAGTCAAAAAGAATAAAATCATGTCATTTTCATGTAAATGGATGAAACTAGAGATCATCATCTTAAGTGAAATAAGCCAGATTCAGAAAGAAAGAACCACTTATTTTCTCTCATTTGTGTAATATAATTTATCTATCTTCCATTTATACATTCATATTTATTTATTCATTCATTGAACACATATTGGTAGACATGTACCTATAGATTATTATATATGATACAGATAATATTTTACTTTTGGATAAATTTCATAAATAATTGTAATTTTTGCTTTAAACATTCAATAGTCTAAAATTCTTTAGTATATATTTACCTACTGTTATGGTTTAGATATGAGGTGTCCCCCAAATCCTCATGTGTGAGACAATGCAAGAATGTTTAAAAGTGAAATAAATTATTAGAGTTGTAACCTAATGAGCAGATTAATTCACTGTTATGGATTAAGTGAATGGTATCTATAGGCAAGGAGGGTGTAGCTAAAGAACACTGACCACTGGGAGTGTGACTTTGGTTTTATATGTTGTTCCTGGTGAGTGAAGTTTTCTGTTTCCTGTTAGCATGTTCTGAGCTGCTTTTTTTGCCATACACTGCTTCCATGATGGTCTGCCTCACCTTGGGCCCAGAGCTATGGAGTTGACGGACCATGCACTGAACCTCTGAAGCCATAAGCCAAAATAACCTTTTTCTCCTCTACATTGTTCTCATCATGCCTTTGGTTACAGTGACCAAAAGCTGATTGAAACAGAAATTAGTACCAAGAAGTGATGTTGTGACTAACCTGACCATGTGGTTCAGAAGCCTTTGGAGCTAGTTTTGTGGCGGGGGAAGAATTTCAAAAAATTCAGATAAAATCTGGAAATGATTTATAATGTTGTAAGTGGAGCTTCATGGGCAATTCTGGTGGGAATTCAGAAAATCAGAATGTTGATAGGACTGTGGATAGTAAAGACAGGAGTCATTAGGTTTTGGAGAAGGAGGACTCTATTAGAAATTTGTCTAGAGACCATTCATGTTATGTTTGTGCAAAGAAGTTGTCTATGTTTTGCCCATATCCTGAGAATTTTTGTGAGGCTGTATTTAAATGTGATGTACTAATCAATCTAGTGGAGGAAATCTCAAGGCAGTACAGTATTCAAGCAGTGGCATGAATATCTCTGGAAGCTTTTAGCCAAGTTCATTGTAAAAATGAGGAACAGAAATATTTGAAAAACTTGCAGTTTGGTCACAAAAAAAGATTTAAGAAAAACTGGAGCTAAGGTAGTTATGGTTGTTAGACACATTACAAACACTACAGAGCTGCTAAGTACTTTATCTAGAAATAATAAGAAAGATTTCTTAAGGACAGCTCAGGAATTTTCAAGACCAAACTTATCTCAGGCTCAAGGGTATAGAACTAAAAATTCCTTTGATAAAAGACCATGGAGGCATAGGGAGCCTAGAAATTTGTTTCAGCATGTTCAGTTGGCCAGGAGGCTTGGCTACTGCTTGAGATGGTGGCACATTTTGGCATCAACCACATGGTGCTGGTTCTTTGGAATTGCAGGATGCTGGAGTTAGGAGCTCATGGAGTCTTTCATTAAAATTTCAAAGGAAGACCTGGGAGGTCAGGCAAAGTTTAGCAGAATCAGAATTTCTGTGGGCAACCATGAGAACCCATGGCAACTCAATGCCTAAAGATGTAAGAAGGAAGCTAAAGCTACAGTGGAGACCCCTGAGATTAAGAGATGCCACTAACATGGAATGTACACTGAAGAAAGCTGTAGGAATTGAATGGAGATAAGCCAAGGGAGAGAGAGGCTATGTGGGCTGCAACCAGCAAGGTCATAGGGGTGGAGTTACACAAGTCTAGTGAAAAAATCATTATTATGCCATGTGTTTCAGATGTTAAACATGGAGCTACAAAACTTATAATCTAAAGAATTTAGATTTCAGTTTTGCTTTTGTCCTATCCCTTCTTTCTATGCCCCTTTTTCTCCCTTCTGGGATAAAAATATTTACCCTGTGCCATTATATATATTGCATATTATGTGATGAGCTTTTGATCTTTATAGGGAAAAATTGCCGTGAGTTTGTCTTGAATCTCAGATGAGATTTTGGGCTTAGACTTTTGGGCAATGCTAGAACTGTTGGGGTCTTTCTGTAATAAACTGAACGTATTTTGCTTTGTGAGATGGGCATGAGCTTTTGGGAGCCAAGGGCATTATGTTATAATTTTATATTGAGGTATTCCCCAAAAGCTCACATGTCAGACAATGCAAGAACTTCAGAGGTAAATAATTAGATTATGAGAGTTGTAACCTAATGTGTGGATTAGTTCTTTAATGGTGACTAAGTGGGTGGTAATTGTAGGAAGGTAGGCTATAGCTAGAGGACAAAATCACTGGGAGTCTACCTTTGGGGCTTATGTTTTTCCTTGGTGAGTATATTTTTCTCTCTCTCTGCTTTCTGTTGCTCTATACTGAGCTGATTTCCTCTGCCATGCTTCATTGTAGGCTCAGATCTGTGGAGCTGGTCCTCTATGGAATGAGACCTCTGAAACTGTGAGCCAATCCTCCTCCACATTGTGGTTGTCAGATCTTTTGGTCACCATGATGAGAAAACTGACAACAACATCTACATATATTATTTTTTTATGTTTTTAGTACTACTCTTTTTTTCTGTTGACTTGGGTTTCTATCTATAACAATTTCTCTGTAATCTAAAGAATTTAGATTACAAAAAAAAAAAATCTTGTGGGGTTTTTTTTTTTTTTTTGCCTTATTTTGGAAGGTTTTTCTCTCTACAAGTAGAATTCTAGATTAGAAATTTTTATTTCCATGACTTCAAGTGTGTCATTCAATTATTTTCTGACTTTCATTTTTTTAACAGGAAGAAAATCATTAATTCTTATTCCCATAAGTTTAATTTTATTTTTTCTTTGATTTCTTTTAAGACTTTTTTCATTATTTATGCTTTTCAAACAATTTAAAAATATTCTTAGGGGCTTTGTTGTTGCTGCTGCTGCTTCTGCTGCTATTTGTTTTGTTTCCTATATGTCCAGTTAGAATTAGATAAACTTCTTGGCTCTGTGGGTATAACAACCTAGGTCCCATCTCTTGATAAAAATTACACCATAGGTTCAACAGGGAAAGTTTAGTATAAGCAAATATTATCTATGATAAAGAGTATAAATAAAGAAACTCAAATGACAGCTTTTAGAATTTATCTGAAATCACCAGCCAAGGCAATCCTCATGAGTTCAGGGGAGTGGTGCTTTCAATTGCTGGAGTGAATTTGTAGCAAGAGTCTTGGTGGCAGATATGTTAAGAGTTTTTTAGAACCTACGGCTTAAAAAATGAACAGCATGTTTGTATATGCTCTACTTCCCCTAGGCAAGAAGCAGATATGCACAGGACATTAGGAAATGTCCAGAGAAAAGTTGGGCTCTGGCATGGGCAGTAGGCCCTTTGAGTGTATGCAGAGACTCTGGCTTCTCTGCAGACAAGGCTGTAAAAGTGTTGTTTCCAGAGACTGCAGTCACAGAAGGACCATATTCTTGGCCTTCAGTTGGGGAAGTACTCTACCCAGTATCCTCACCCACATTGCCAAATTTTAGCCCATGTCAGACATGATAGAAGAGATTCTTCCTCCTGCAATTCCTCTCCAGTGTCTATAAAAGGAAGCTTCATATTGTGCTTGCATTAAGGAAACATGCTTAAAGGAATTTTATTGTTTATCATGAAGCATATATTACAAGGTGCAGAATGGTGAGGCAATGTATTGATAACTAACACAGTGGGCTAATGACTCAGTTGAACTTTGGAAAATTCCATGTGATGTTTTTCTTGAAGCAACTTTAACATTCATATTTCTACCAGCAGTGTATTTATTATCATTTAAATATTTCTAAGATGGAATGCTTTTGTTACCATTCTCCTCACTTATTCTAAGTCCTCAACAAAAGAATCAGGAACACCCACATATATATTATGAGTGTAGTAGTCTAGGTCCAAAAGGGAGATTTAAATTACACAGTAAAACAGGAAAAATGTAATATAAATAATCATTAACTACAATAAAAGTTAAGATCTACACTTTCATATACACTTTTTTTAAAGATAGATGGAAGGAAATTCAATATGGTACCCCTTGGGCTGAGTAGCAGTATACATAAAAGGAAAAAGTTGAAATATGTTCAGACCCCTTTGGAGAAGATATGGTTCAGCCCACTAGATAGAGATGTTTGATTGTTTGAAAAAAAATCTTTTTAAGCCAGTCCCCCAAACATTCAAAATTTGAATGTTCCTTCTGATGCACAATGGGGGAGGGGATAGAAGTTTGTTGGATTAGACAAAGGGGAATGAAGGGAAGAAAGGGGGTGGGAGTTATAAAGACAGTAGAATGAATCAGGCATAACTTTCCTGTGTTAATATATGAATACATGGTCAGGGAAACTCCACATCATGCACAATCACAAGAATGGGATCCTAATTAGAATAAGTTATACTCCATGTAAATATAATATGCCAAAATAAATTCTACTCTCACATATATCTAAAAAGAAAACATAAATTTTTAAAAATCTATTTAAGCAGTAAAATTTAATATAGGCATTTAGAGGAAGACTACATTCCTAGTTGCTCCATGGCTCAGGATTCAAGCAGTGGGAATACTGCTTCTAAGTGAGATAAGTGAAAGAGGGATTTTACTACAATTCAATATTGAAAAGTTGGAGTGTCTTAGAGACTCAGAAATTTGGGTATATTAAGCAAAGTATAATGAGTACATTGGAGCCAAGCTGGTTGAAGCAGTGGCAATAATACCAGTCTTAAAGATCAGGAATGGGTTCTTGTTGAAGATTAAACACCTGAGAAATGCTGAGGCAAGCACAGAAAGCAAGTTTTATTTAAGAAAGTGATAGCAATAGACTTCTCAAAAGAGAAGGGACCCCAAAGCTGGGTTTCCATAGGAGGGGGTGTGTCTTGCTCTTTCATAGACCCCAGAACTCCTCTTTTAATTATTGTCTTCTCTTTCATCTCTATGCCCAAGAGCAAGGACAAAGAGGTTCATTGTTAGTAACCTAGAGTGCCCAGGAGCACAACTGCAGAGGTTAACAACCCACTGTCCTCTCTGTTTGATAACCTGTGATAACCAGTCATGGTTCTCTCTTGACACCCCCCCCCCAACATTACCTACACTAACTACCTGACCTTTGTCTTTGCCTAAGCCAGGAAGGGCTGCAGGCAGATTGCTTTTTTGGCAAAGAAAGCTTATAGGGGATCAGCACAACAGGCTTACTGTGTAGAATTATTCTCTTAACCTTGTGTTCCCACCATTCTCATTTATCTGTCCCCTTATAGCAGCACTGGTTCAACATAGAGGAGGGAAAGCACAGAGAGAAATACAGATTTGGTATAAAAACACCTGGGATCAGAAGAGCAGCCTGAATTTAGCTGATCTAGAAGATGCACTGTTCATTGGTGATTGAGAAGTGCTCTGTTTTTCAACTGACTGCAGAGAGTGAGGTGGTACCCATCTTGAGGTGGCTATGCTCCAGCTGCTGCTGCAGGAGCCAAGAGATCACAGCAAACATTGCCACAACTGTTCTAGCAATCACCTACCATATGACCTAAGGTATACCTAGTGGAAAATGAGTGAAACAGGCACAGAGAAGATATTCCCAGAGGGATTTAAGTCAGAAAAGCAAAGCTAATGTTAGCTCAGCTTGCTTCTTCTTTGAGTCTGGCAGATTACATGGCCAGCTGAAGAAGGTTGGTAATATGAACAGGCAGGTATGAATACACTCAGGGACTGAGCCTGGGAAGGCTCATTTACCTGCAAATGCCATGATTTTATTCTCTTTTATTGCTGAGTAAGATTTCATTGTGTATATATGCCACATTTTTTTATCCATTCATCCACTGAAAGGCATCTAGGTTGGCTCCACAGGTTAGCTATTGTGAATTGTGCTGCTATAAACATTGGCTGTGTCCCTGTAGTATGCTGTTTTTATTCCTTTGGGTATAATCCAAGGAGAGGGATAGGTGGGTCAAATGGTGGTTCCATTCCCAGATTTCCAAGGAATCTCCATACTGCTTTCCATTATTGGCTGCATCATTTTGCAGTACCACCAACAGTGTATGAGTGTACCTTTTCCCCCACATCCTCACCAACAGTTATTGCTGTTTATCTTCATAATAGCTGCCATTCCGACTGGAGTGAGATGATATCTTAGAGTTGTTTTGATTTGCATTTCTCTAATTGCTTATATTAGACCTAGGAACCAAAAACATGCATTGGAGAAAAGATAGTATCTTCAACAAATGGTGCTGGGAAAACTGGAAATCCATATGAAACAAAACGAAATTAAATCCCTATCTCTCACCATGCTCAAAACAACTCAAAGTGATACAAGTATATCAGTGTATCAAAGACCTACAATTAAACCAGAGACTCTGCATTTAATAGAAGAAAAAGTAGGCCCTAATCTTCATCATGTGGGATTAGGCCCCAACTTCCTTAATAAGACTCCTATAGCACAAGAATTAAAACCAAGAATCAATAAATGGGATGGAATCAAACTAAAAAGTTTCTTCTCAGCACAGCCATATTTATAGTGGCACAATTAATGATACTCAAGCTGTGGAACCACCTACATATCCATTAATGCATGAATGCATAAAGAAAATATGGTATGTATATACACAATGGAGTTTTATGTTATTTGCAGGTAAATGGTTACAATTAGACACCATTATGATAAGCGAAATAAGTCAAACCCAAAAAGTCAAACATTTTATGT
Organism: Marmota marmota marmota; assembly: GCF_001458135.2. Lineage (NCBI taxonomy): Eukaryota > Metazoa > Chordata > Mammalia > Rodentia > Sciuridae > Marmota > Marmota marmota. The sequence goes on from NW_026000081.1 coordinate 3,753,574, forward strand.
GTTCTCTCATATGCAGAAGCTAGAGAAGAAAAAGGAAAGGAAAGGTGGGGATGGATCTCATGAAAATCAATGGGAGATCAGTAGAGGAAAGGGAGAAAAGGGAAGTTATGTCAGATTCATTCCAGTGAATCTCATCATCATGTACATCTGCAAGGAATTAATTTAAAAAAATAACTATGAGTAAATGGCCAAATGATCATTAGAGTAGCAGGTAGGGAACAGGAGTTGGGGAAGGGGAGGTTCTGGGGACCAAGTTAGCTTTTATAATTATGTCAAAAATGGATTCTACTTTCATGTATAACTGAAAAAAAACAACAACAATAAATTAAAAAAAAACAAAGGTAAAAAAGTGGGAGTTAGGGAGGGAATGGGTAAGTACTGGGGAGTGAAAGTGGCCAAATTATATTGTTATTTTGTGTGGATGTACATATATGTAACAACAAATTCCATAATTATGTATAACTATAATGCACCAATTAAAATGTGAAAAAATCAAAATAAAAATAGTTTATTAAATAGGATTTTTCTAGAAAATCAATAAATAGAAGCCTCCAAAAAAATCTATTTAAATAAACCTAGGCTTCTTATAGCATGTTCCTCAAAATTCTCCCATTGTAATTCCAAAGCTACTTCCACACTTCTAGGCATTTGTCACCACAGCAGGAGCTTCTGTCCTTGTACCCGAATCTAAATTAGTTTCCTAATGCTGATGTAACAAATTACTGTAAGCTTAGCAAATTAATAAAAATTATTACCTTAATGTTCTGGAAATCAGAAGTCTTCAGTGTATCTTCCTAAGCTAAAATCAATGTGTTCACAGGGCTGGGTTTCATGTGGAAGCTGTAGAAGAGAATTTATTTCCTTTTTTATTTTTTTTAGTTTCTAAAAACCACCTGTATTCCTGGCATTGTGCTGTTCCTCCATTTTAAAGCCAGCAATATACGATTTTTCCAATCTTTCTTTGACTCTGACACTGTGGCCTCCCTTTTTCACTTCTGATGATTCTTATAATTACATTGGGCCCACTCAGATAATCCAAGATTCTTAATATAATTATACCTGCAAAGTGCCTTTTTCCATGGAAGATGAAATAGTCATAAATTCTGGTGATTATGACATGAGCATCTTTGGGGAGACACTACTCTTCCTACAACACTGTGCATTTCCGTTTTAGACAATTTTCATTTTGTTCTTTAATATAATCTCTATTTCTCTGTTGAAATTACCTATGTTCTCTATACTCTCTAATATATTTGTAATATGTATTTAGTCTAATTGATGCATTTCTTCCCCCTTTTGTCAATACAATGATGTAGTAATTATTGTTACTTTATGTTTTAGTCAGCTTTTTCACTGCTGTGACTTAAAGACCTAACCAGAGCAATTGTAGAGGAGGAAAGGTTTATTTGGGGGCTCACAATTTCAGAGATCTCAGTCCATAGAAGGCTGGCTCCATTCCTTGGGGCTTGAGGTGAGGCTGAACAGCATGGCAGAGTGTTCTGCAAAAGAAAGTAGCTCACATGAGATCAGGAAGCAGAGAGAGAGATCTCCACTTGCCAGACAAATATGTACCCCAAAGCCATACCCCCAATGAGCCATTTCCTCCAGCCACATCCTACCACTTCAATTACCACTCCATTAATCCCTATCAGGGGATTAATTCACTGATTGGGTTAAGACCCTTATAATCCAATCATTTCTCTTCTGCACTTTCTTGTATTGTCTCACACCTGAGCTTTGGGGGGACAACTCACATGCAAACCATAACTTTTTATAAGTCATGATATATAATAGTATAACTCCTTTGATGTTACTTTTAATTTTCCAAGTTGTCTTTATTTTTCTAGACTCTTCTAATTTTCATAAAATTCTGTTAATTTCATAAAACCACAAGAATTTTACTGAGATTGCATTAATTATGTAGATTAATTTCTAAAACAAACAAACAAAAAAAAACAATTAAAATCTTAATGCTTCTAATACATAAGTGAAGTATATTCTGGCATTTATTTTTTATCTTCTTTAATTCACCTAATATTTTATAGTTTTATTTTAGTCTTACATATGTTTTTTATGACTAGGATGTCTGATGCTATTGTTTAGAAATTTTTATGTTATTGTCTGGTGTTATTATTTAAAATTTTATATTTTGTTATTATCAAACAATGTATTTTTACACTATTGTTCTATGCAGTAATCTTACTAAATTTACATATTAATTGAAATATTTGCATGTTTAGTATTTTATATTTTCTCTCTGCCCAATGTGAATAATGATGTTTTGTTCCTTTCAATCCATATACCATTTAAATATTTTTCTTTATCTTATTGCCCTGACTAGCACTGATGGGAAACAGCTTTGGTAGGCATGACTGATATGTGATTAAGGGTGAACTTCCAACATTTTTAATATAATAAGTAATGTTTGCTTCACGTTTTTGGGTATAATTCTCACCAGATTAAGAAAGTTATCCCTTGTTTCTGGTATGCTGAGATTTTTTTTAAATTACACTGAACAATACATTTGAACAAATATCTTCTCTGCACTTAAGATAATTGTTATAGCTTCTTGATCAACTTATCTATCATTATAATAATATTTTTATTATAGTTTTTTAACTTAAAGTCTATTTTAACTGATATACTTCTCTCTTTTGGTTTCCATTTGTGTAATGTGTCATTTTCTACCCCTTTATTTTCAGTCTATATGGGTTTTCAAGGCTGAAGTGAGTCACTTGTACGTAACATACAGTTGGAAATTTTCCCTTTTGTTCATTCAGATACTCTGTGCTTATTGATTGGAGAATTTTATTTACATTTAAAATAATTATTGATAGCTAAGAACTTATTATTACCATTTTGTCATTTTTATTGCTTTCTGGCTGTTTTGTAGAATGCTTTTTTCTCCTCTCTGTCTTCCTTTGTAATGTCATTATTTTCTATAGTGGTATGCATTAATTTCTTTCTTGTTGCGAGCCATCCATGGGCTGCATGTGGGCCACTGTGTATCAAGCCTAGTGGATAGGAACATCTAATGTCTGGGAATAACCAGTGGACATTTTCTCTGGTTAACTGCTCTGACATATTGTGAATTTCTATCCCACTCTACCATGTTCCGTCAGCACCTGAGATGGATGTAACCTGCCAAGATGCCAATCAACCTGTGATTGCAAGACACCCTGAAGCAAGACTCTGCCCTTGAAACCTTATCCCTGCCTTGGATGTACCCCCTTAAATAAACAACTGGAGCAATCTTTCCTTTCTCTAGTTCAAGGTCTTTTTTGGACTGGATCCATCAGGAACTCTGCTTTTGTAAATACATTTCTGACTCTTTGTCTTTTGTTCTTCACAAATTATTTTAGACTTTAAATTCTCAGGTGGCTTACACCCTCCTTAGCAAAAAGAAGAACCCCTCAATAATATGCTGGCTGTCGCTCCATATATTTTCTCTTTACTTTTTGTGGATATTTTTAATCATAAAAGAATGTTGAACTTGTCACATGCTTTTCAAAATCTTTTGAGTCAATCATGTATTTTGGGGGGCTTAATCTGTTAATCTGGTATATCATGTTCATTGATTTAATCATCCTTGCATGCTAGGGATAAATTCCACTTGATCATGATCAATGATCTTTTAAATGTGCTGTTAAATTAAAATTGATTTTCTTTTAGTTACTTTTGTTTTGTTTTGCAGTACTGGGGATTGAACAAGTAGTGCCCTATCACTAGATCATACCTCCAGTCCCTTTATTTTTATTTTGAGGTAGAGTCTTTCTAAGTTGCCCAGTCTGGCCTCAAACTTGCTATCCCTCTGCCTTGGCCTCCCAGATGGCTGGGATTATACGGATGAACCCCCATACTTAGCAATTTGTTAGTATGCTGTTGAAATTTCTATATCTGTATTCATTGGAAATATTGACCTATACCTTTCTTTTCTTTGGTGTCTTTATCTAGCTTTGGTGCCAGGATAATGCTTGCCTTGTCCAATGAATTTGGAAGTATTCCCTCCTCTTCAAATTTTTAGAAGAGTTTGAGAAGCATTAATATGAATTCTTCTTTAATGTTTGGTAGATTTTAACAGTAAAGTTATTGGGTCATGGGTTATTCTTAGATGAGAGACTTTTTCTTACTTATTATTGATTTATTTAGATTTTCTTTTTCTTCCTCATTCAGTCTTGGTGGAATGTATAAATCTAGAAATTTATTTATTTTTCCAAATTATACAATCTGTAGCATATAGTTGTTTATAGTAATCTCTTATTTTCCTTTCTGTTTCTGTGCTAATAGCCATAATGTGTTTTATTTCAGTACTTTTTAATAATTATTTTGTTGAAAAAATGTTAATTATACATATGAGGTTCAACACATGAATATAGTGTGCACTGATAAAATTCAACTTCCCTTAATGCATCCTCCTACTTCCACAAACAACTTTTCCAAACTTTATCACTATTCTATATCCATGTTGACTTTTTTTTAAGTTTCCACATATGATAGAGAATATGTATTACTTACCTTTGTTTGTCTGGCTTATTTCAAAAATAAATTATTTCATCCATTTCCATACATTTTGCTGCAAATATAGTTGAATAATATTTTATTTTCTCTATATACTATATTTTCTTTATCCACTCACTTTTTTATGGGCAACAAGTTCCTAGGTACCTTCCAAATAAGGCCTATTTTGTAATAGTCCCACAATAAATTTCGACATACAGATATTTCTTTTATGCTGATTTCATTTTCTTTGGAAATAAACCCAGGAGTGAGATAGCTAGATTACATGGTATTTTTCTTTTTAGTTTTTTGAGGAAATGCCATATTGTTTTCCAAGGTGGCTGTACTAATTTACAATATCAACAGTGTATATAATTATTTTCTCCCCATCCTTGCTAGCATGTGTTATTTCTTTTTAAAAAAAAAATAATAGCCATTCTAACTGTATAGAGTGGTATCACATTGCAGTTTTGATTTGCATTTCCTTGATGACTAATGTAAGGAGCATTTTTCATTTATTTATTGGCCATATGTATATTTTCCTTTGGGAAGTGTTTATTCAAATTATTTGCCCATTTTTTTTAAAAAATGGAATACTTGGTATTTTGGTTGTAGTTTTTGTTCTTTGTTCTATTAATTGTTTTGAGGTCCTTATGTATTCTGGGTATTCTTTGTCAGATAAAGAATTGCCAATTATTGTCTCTCATTCTGTAGGTTTCCTCTTCATTCTTTTGTGTCTTTACTGCAAAAACTTTTTAGTTTGATATAATCCTGCTTTTCTAGTTTTGCTTTTGTTTCCTGTATTTTGTAATCATATCCAAAAAGTGTCTATATTAATGTCTTGAAGTATTTCATCTATGTTTTCTCCTTTTTATAATTTCCAGACTCATATTTATATTGTTCAATCATTTTGAGTCAATTTTTGTACAGAGTGAGAGATAGGGGTCTTACATGTGTTTTCCCAGCACCATTTATTAAAGAGGTTGCCCTTTCTCCAATGTATGGTTTTAGAATCTCTGTCAAGAATAAGTTGGTTATAGATGAATGGATCAATTTCTTGGTTCTATATTCTGTCTATATGTCTATTTTTATGCCAATACCATGCTGGTTTGTTTTTACTATAACTTTGTAGTATGTCTTAAAATCAAATATTGTGATATCTCTAGCTTTGTTCTTTTTGTTCAAGATTCCATTGGCTATTTGGGGTCTTTCATGCTTCCACATAAATTTTAGAATTATTTTTTCAAGTTCTGTGAAGAAGGTTACTGGTATTTAAATAAGGATTGCATTGACTCTGCAAATCACTTTGGGTAAAATGGCCATTTTAAGAGTATTTATTTATCTAGTCTATAAATAAAGAAGGACTTTCTGGTGTTTTGTACCTTCATTAATTTATTTCATCAGTGTTCTATAATTTTTATTGTGCAGATATTATACTTCCTTGACAAAGTTTATTCTCGGGTATTTTATTTTTGTAGCTATTGTGAATGAGATTGTTTTTTATGATTTCTTTCTCAATAAATTCATTATTGACATATGAAAATGTTCCTGACTTTTGTCAGAAGCATTTTATGTTGATTTTGTATCCTGTAACTTTGTTTATTGTAATGGTCTTTGGGGGAAAATCTTTAGATTTTTCTAGGTAAAGAATAATACCATCTGTTAACATGATAATTTGGCTTCCTTTCTTTCTGTTTATATGACTTTTATTTATTTCCTTGCCTATTTGCTCTTGCCTAATTGCTCTACTACTTGATTAAATAAGAGTGAACATTCATGTTTGTTCATGTTAGACAAAATGCTTTCAGTTCTTCTCAGCAAAGAAAATACTCAAGATCATGAAGAGAGAGCCTACAGAACGAGAGAAAATCTTTGCCACCTGCTCATCAGACAGGTTGTTAATTTCCAGGATATACAAGGAACTCAAAAAACTTACCACCAAACCCACAAATAACCCAATGAATAAATGGGCAAAAGAACTAAACAGACACTTCTCAAAAGAAGAAATATAAAAGGTCAACATCCCTAGTAATTAAAGAAAAAACGTTCAACATGACTAGTAATTAAAGAAATGCACATTAAAACTACACTGAGATTCCATCTCACACCAGTCAGAATTGAAATTATTAAGAATACAATAACAGTAAATGTTGGTGAGGATGTGGGGAAAGGGTATGCTCAAATATTGTTAGTGGAAAGGCAAACTGGTGCAACACTCTGGAAAGCTGTATGGAGATTCCTCAAAAAATGAGAAATGGAACCACCATTTGACCTAGTTGTCTTACTCCTCAGTATACATCCAAAGGATTTAAAATCAGCATACTACAGTGACACAGCCACATCAATATTTGTAGCAGGACAATCCACAATATCTAATCTATGGATCCAGTCTAGGTACCCTTCAACAGATGAATAGATAAAGAAAATGTGGTATATATGCACAATGGCACTCAGCCATTAAGAAGAATGACTCTATGACATTTGCTGTCAACTGGTTGGACCTGGAGACCATCCTGCTAAGTACAATAAGCCAATCCCCAAAAAACAAAGGTTGGATTTTTCTCTGACATGTGGAAGTTAACCCACAATAATGGGGTGGGAGAATAGAAGTTTAGTGGATTAGACAAAAGAGAATAAAGAAAAGGGAGAAGGGATAGAGAAAGAAAGGACAATGGAATGAATCCAACACAACTTTGCTGAGAGCCACAGCTGAGTCGAAATGGCCCCTGGCATTTTGCCAATAGTATTGGTTGAGAGGGAAGCCATTAAGACGATGCTGGATTGATTCATTTGTATATTAGACCCCTGCTGTCCGCCTCCACCTGCTACTTTGGAGTTCTCAGGCTACTTTGGAGTTCTCGCGGGGATTCCCAGAGAGTTCCCATTGGTTGGGGAAGTGCTGGAGGAGGGATTGCCGGAGGAGGGATTTCCGGTTGGTGTGTGGGTGTCTGGGAGAAGGCCGGGAGTGTGGAGAATAAAGGAGTTCCTGTTTTGAACCTACAAGGCTGTGTGGCGGCTGGGTTATTTTGTGCCCAGACAGACTGCGGCACAACTTTCCTATGCACATATATGCATACACCACAGTGTACATCCAAAAGAAATTAATTTAAAAAATTAACTATGGGTAAAAGGAAGAAAGATCAATAGAGGGAAGGGACCAGGGGAAAGAGAAGCAGAAGGAGAGGTACTGGGGTCTGAATTAGAATAATGTATATTCCATGCATGCATAATAATATCAAAATGGATTCTACTGTCATGTATAACTAAAAACAACCAAAAAAATTTTTAATAATGTTTTCAGGTTTTTCCCCATTCAGTATATTGTTGACTATGAGTTTTCATATATATCTTTTATTATATTGAGTATAATCCTAATTCCTTTAAGGCTTTTATCATGAAGTGTAGCTCAATTTTATCAAAGACATTTTCTGCATCTATTGGCATGATTGTGTGATTCCTTCCCACCATGGGTTTGTTAATTTTTAATTAAAAAAATTTATTCACAAATGGAGCACGACTTTTCATTTTTCTGGCCATGCATGATGTAGAGTCACACCATTTGGAAATCATACTTGTACATAGGGTAAGAATGTCCGTCTCATTCCACCATCTTATCCCCCACACCTCTCTCCTCCCCCTTCTCCCCTCTGATTAATCCAAAGTTTCTCCGTTCTTCCTTTGCTCCCGCCACACACATTATGGATCAGCATCCACTTATCAGACAAAACATTTGGCCTCTGGTTTGGGGGCATTGGCTTACTTTGCTTAGCATGATATTCTCCAACTCTATCCATTTACCTGTAAATGCCATAATTTCATTCTTTTTTAAGGCTGAGTAATATTCCACTGTGTATATATGCCACAGTTTCTTTATCCATTCATCTATTGAAGGGCATCTAGGCTGTTTCCACAGTATAGGTATTGTGAATTGAGGTGCTATAAACATTTATGTGGCTGCATCACTGCAGTATGCTAATTTTAAGTCCTTTGGGTATACATCCAGGAATGGGATAGCTGGTTCAAATGGTGGTTCCAGTCCAAATTTTCTAAGGAAACTCCATACTGCTTGCACCATTTTACAATCCCACCACCAATGAATCAGTGTACCTTTTGCCCCACACCCTCACTAGCACTTATTGTGGCTTAAATTCTTGATGATTGCCATTCTAACTGGAGTGAGATGAAATCTTAGAGTAGCTTTGATTTTCATTTCTCTAATTGCTACAGATGTTGAACATTTTTTCATATATTTGTAGATTGGTTGTATATATTTTTCTGTGAAGTGTTTGCTAATTTCCTTAGCCTATTTATTGATTGGGTTATTTGTTTTTGGGGTGTTCAGTTTTTGGTGTTATGTCATCAGCAAACAGTGAATAGTTTGAGTTCTTCTTTTCTTATTCATATTGCTTTAGTTTATTTTGTCTGACTAATTGCCCTGGATAGAGTTTCAAGGACTATGTTGAACAGAAATGGTGAGAGAGTGTATCCCTGTCTTGTTCCAGTTTTTAGGGGGAATGCTTTCAATTTTTCTCCATTTAGAATGATGTTGACCTTGGCTTATCATAGATACTTTTACAAGGTTGAGATATGTTCCTACTATATATAGTTCTTTATATATAAAACTACCACATAGTTCTTTTTTCACATCCTGGAGATTAGTGCTCTATCTGATGTAGATGTGGTAAAGATTTTCTCACATTCTGTTGGCTCTCTCTTCACGTTATTGATTGTTTCCTTTATTTAGAAGAATTTTTTTTAGTTTGAATTCATCCCATTTATTGATTATTGATTTTATTTATTGAACTTTAAGAGTCTTGAAAGGAAGTCAAGTTCTAAACCAATATGATAATATTGGTCTGCTTTTTTTTTTCTATTAGGCACAGAGTCTTTGGTCTAATTCCTAGTCCTTGATCCACTTTGAGTTTTGTCCAGGGTGAGAGATGGACATTCAATTTCATTTTGCTGTATATCCATTTCCAGTTTTTCCACCACCACTTGTTGAAAAGGCTACTTTTTCCTCCAAAATATTTTGGAGCCTTTGTCTAGTACGAGATAACTGTATTTATGTTCATTTGTCTCTGTGTCCTTTATTCTGTACCATTGGTCCTCAAGTCTATTTTGGTGCCAATACCATGCTGTTTTTGTTACTATTGCTCTGTAGTATATTTTAAGGTCTGGTATAGTGATGTCACCTGCTTCACTCTTCTTGCTAAGGATTGCTTCATCTATTCTGGTTCTCTTATTTTTCCAGATAAATTTCATGATTGCTTTTTCCTATTTCTTTGAGGAATGTCATTGGGATTTTGATTGGAATTACATTGAATCTGTATAGAGCTTTTGGTAGTATGGTCATTTTGACAATATTAATTCTGCATATACAAGAGCAAAGTAGATCTTTCCATCTTCTAAGGTCTTCTTTAATTTCTTTCTTTAGCATTCTGTAGTTTTCATTGTAGACATCTTTTACCTCTTTCATTAAGTTAATTCCCAAGTTTATTTGTTGTTTGTTTATTTGTTTGTTTTGAGGCTATTGTAAATGGGGTAGTTTTCCTCATTTCCCTCTCAGAGGATTTGTCACTGATGTACAGAAATGCCTTTGATTTATGGGTGTTGATTTTATATCCTGCTACTTGGCTGAACTCATTTATTAGTTCTAGAAGTTCTCTGGTGGAATTTTTTGGATACTCTAGGTATAGAATCATGTTGTCAGCAAATAGTGATAATTTGAGTTCTTCTTTTCCTATCCATATCCCTTTAATTTCTTTCATCTGTCTAATTGCTCTGGATAGAGTTTCAAGAACTATGTGTAATAGAGTGGTGAAAGAGGGCATCCTTGTCTTATTCTAGTTTGTAGAGGGAATGTTTTCAATTTTTCTCCATTTAGAATGATGTTGGCCTTTGGCTTAGCATAGATAGCTCTTACAATATTGAGGTATGTTCCTTCTATCACTAGTTTTTATAGTGTTTTGAATATGAAGAGATGCTGTATTTTATAAGATGCCTTTTCTGCATCTATTATGATGATCATATAATTCTTGTTTTTATGTCTATTGATGTGACGAATTATGTTTATTAATTTCCATATGTTGAACCAACCTTACATCCCTGGAATGAACCCCACTTGATCATGGTGCACTATCTTTTAAATATGTTTTTGTATGTAATTTGGCAAAATTGTATTGAGAATTTATGCATCCATGCTCATCAGGGATATGGTTCTGAAATTTTCTTTCCTTGATGTGTCTTCGTCTAGTTTTGGTATCAGTGTAATACTAGCCTCATAGAATGATTTTGAAAGGGCTTTCTGCTTTTTTATTTCATGGCTTAATTTGAGGAGTAGTTGTGTTAAAAATTATGATTTGAAAATCTTGTAGAACTTGACTAAGAATCCATCTAATCCATCTAATTCTTCTTGGTTGATAGGCTTTTGATAGCATCTCCTATTTCATTGCTTAAAATTGATCTGTTTAAATTGTGTACATCCTCCTGATTCAGTTTGGGCAGATCATATTACGGTCTCTAGAAATTTGTCAATGTCTTCAAGCTTTTCTATTTTATTGGAGAATAAATTTTCAAAATAATTTCTAATTATCTTCTGTATTTCAGTAGTGTACTTCATGATGTTTCCCTTTTCATCAAGAATTTTAGTAATTTGAGTTTTCTCTTTCTCTTCATTTGCATAGCTAAGGATTTATCAATTTTATTTAGGTTTTTCAAAGAACCAATTTTTCCTTTTGTCGATTTTTGAATTGTTTCTTTTGTTTGAATTTCATTGATTTCAGCTCTGATTTTAATTATTTCCTGTCTTTTAGTGCTTTTTGTGTTAATTTGTTCTTCTTTTCTAGGGCTTTGAGATATAATGTTAGATCATTTATTTGTTGTTTTTCCATTCTTTTAATGAATGAGCTCAGTGCAATAAACTTTCCTCTTAGCACTGCCACCATATTGTCCTAGATTTTTGATGTTTCATTGGTGTTCTCATTTACCTCTTAGTATTTTAAAAATTTCTTCCCTGATTTATTTTGCTTTACATTCATCATTTAATAGCGTGTTATTTAGTATCCAGGTGTTGGAGTGGTTTCTATTTCTTTATTTTATCATTGATTTCTTATTTCATTACATCATGATCTGATAGTATTCGGGTAGTATTTCTTTTTTTTTTCATTTTTTATATTTGCTAAGAGTTGCTTTGTGGCATAACATATGGTCTATTTTAGAAAAAAATCCATGTGCTGCTGAGAAGAAAGTTTATTTGCTCATTGATGAATGAAATTCTCTATATATGTCCATTAAGTCTAAATTATTGATTGTATTATTTAGTTCTATAATTTCTTTGTTTAGCTTTTGTTCAGAAGATCTAACCAGTGGTGAGAGAGATGTGTTGAAATCACCCAGTATTATTGTGTTGAGAATAAAATCATGACATTTGATTTTTGAAATTTAAAAGGTTTTTTTTATGTACACAGATGCTCTATTGTCTGGGGAATAAATATTGACAGTTGTTAGGTCTTCTTGATGTATGATTCCCCTAAGCAGTATGAAATTCCCTCTTTATCCCTTCTGACTAACTTTGGCTTGAAGTCCACTTTATCTGATATGATAGAAACCCCTGCTTGTTTACATAGTCCATGTGAGTGATTTGTTTTTTTCCCATCCTTTCACTTTCAGTCTGTGGATGTCTCTTCTTAGGAGGTGAGTCTCTTGAAGATAGCATATTGCTGGGTCTTTTTTTTCTCAAATCCAATCTGCCAGTCTATGTCTTTTGTTTGATGAGTTTAGGACACTAACATACAGGATTATTATTGAGATATGATTTGTATTTCTGGTCATTTTTGTTTATATATATTTTAATTGATTTTATTTTTTAAATACATGACAATAGAATGCATTAAAATTCTTATTACACACATAGTGCACAACTTTCTATATCTCTGTATGTAAAGTATGTTGACACCCAATTCATATCTTCATACATGTACTTTGGATAATGATGTCCATCACATTCCACCATCCTTGCTAATCCCCTGCCCCTTCCCTTTCCCTCCCACCCTTCTTTCCTATCTAGAATTCATCTATTCCTCCCATGCTCCCTCTCCCTACCCCACTATGAGTCAGCCTCACTCCAGTCAGAATGGCAGCTATTATGAAGACAAAAAACAATAAGTGTTGGTGAGGATGTGAGGTAAAAGGTACACTCAAACACTGCTGGTGGGACTGCAAATTGGTGCAGCCAATATTCTCCATATGGAAAGCAGTATGGAGATTCCTTGGAAATCTGGGAATGGAACCACCATTTGACCCAGCTATCCCTCTCCTCAGACTATACCCAAAGGACTTAAAAACTACATACTACAGGGACACAGCCACATCAATGTTTATAGCAGCACAATTCACAATAGCTAAACTGTGGAGCCAACTTAGATGCCCTTCAGTGGATGAATGGATTAAAAAATGTGGCATATATGCACAATGGAATTTTACTTAGCATTAAAAGAGAATAAAATTATGGCATTTTCAGTAAATGGATGGCATTGGAGAAGATAATGTTAAGTGAAGTTAGTCAATCCCCCCAAAAAACAAATGCTGAATGTTTTCTCTGATATAAAGAGGCTGACTTATTTTTGTTTTTTAACTTGACTTAGTTTCTCTTTTTAAAAAATATTTATCTTTTAGTTATAGGTGAACACAATACCTTCATTTTATTTTTGTGTGGTGCTGAGGTTTGAAACCAGTGTTTCATGCTTGTTAGGCAAGTGTTCTAACTCTGAGCCACAAACACAGCCCTTAATTTCTCTTTTGATTGACTTTTCCTTTAGTGTAGTTCCTCCTTCTACTGGTTTTTATTTTTTTTCCATTTTTCCCTCATGAAATATTTTGCTAAGAATGTTCTGTATTACAAGTTTTCTAGTTGTGATTTAAAAAAAAACTTTTGTGTATCATAGAAGATTTTTATTTCATCTTGAAATCTGAAGCTCAATTTTGCTGGATATTAAATTCTTTGTTGGCATCCATTTTCTTTCAGAGCTTGATATATATTATTCCAGAAACTCCTAATGTTGAAGGTCCGAGTTGAGAAATTACGTGAGATCCAAACTGGTTTCCTCCTATATGTAATTTGATATTTTTCTCTCACATCCTTTAAAATTCCATGTTAGTCCTTCTAAGTATAATGTGATTTGGTGTGGGTCTGCTGTAATTTTGTACATTTGAGATCCCATAAGCTTCTTATTGTTGATTTTCCATATTATTCTTTAGAATTTGGGAAATTTCCTGATATAATGTCATTGAAAAGATTGTGCATTCCTTGGTTTGTATCTCTGCATCTTCATCTATCCCAATAAATCTTAAATTTGGTCTTTTCATTTTATCCTATATTTCCTGGAAGTTCTGTTCATGATTTCTTACATCTTCTCTGGAGTGTTGACTTTATTTTCAAGAGTGTATATTTTGTCTTCATTGCCTGAGGTTCTGTCTTCCATGTGGTCTAGTCTGTTGTTGATACTTTCCATTGAATTTTTAATTTGATTTATTATTTTCTTCATTTCAAGGATTTCTGCTTGATTCCTTTTTATTTCTTTATTGAAGTAATTTTTCACTTTCTGTATTTTCTCTGATAGCATCCTTTATTTTGAAGATAAAGCTAACTATGTTCCTTCTAAACTCCTTCTCTGGTAAATCTGCTACTGTGTTGTCTTTGGATTCTCTTGTTGGAACACTTTGGTCTGTTTGATATACTTTGTTCTCTTGTTTTTTCATGTTGTTTGTGTGTCTTCCCATCTAGCAGTATGGATCTGAGACAGTACAGTTTCTTCCCTATAGTCTTATAGTGTCCCTGAAAGATTCCAGTACCCCATCTTTAAGGGGAAGAACAATAATAACAACACTCAATGGAAACAATATACAGCCTTAAACCAAATAACTCCTTTTATTTTACAGTTTTGTCACAATAAACAGGAATTGTATGTTCAATTATTGTCTACAATATAAACAGTAACTTTGCTAAAAGTGTTTAGCATTTCAAATTATGGACAAAGAGGGAGCATAAGCAGTGTAAGATGTGATGTTTATGAGAGAGAGGGATAGAGGTAAAATTTTATAGTAAGTGAAGGAGGAATTAATAGAGGTTGGCTGTTAGCATGAGAGAAGTGAGAAAGAGAATCCAGAGAGATAGATAAGTAAGAGAAAAAATCTATACAGATTTTTAAGTAAAAATATAAGAATGCACAACAAAACTGTAATATACTGTTCAGACATGCCATTCCTCAATAAACTGCTGGATGAAAAATATTTGGTTTCAAAGATGGTAGAGATGTGATAGAAAGTAAAAAGAAAAAGAAAAAATTTTTCAGTGAAAAATTGGAAAATTTTTTCTATTGGCATTCAAAAGTTTCTCACCTTCCCTTCTCCACCAATAGGTGGGCTTGTCTGAAATTTGATGGTAGCTTCAGTCTGGTGGGTGCTGACCAGTTGGCTGAGTGAGCTGATAGCAAGATGTCCTCACACCCTCTTCCAGTCATCCCACCCATTGTAGCTGGCCCCTTCGGTCCCCATGCATCTCAGGACTCACTGAGCTGGAGAGAGCCCAGTTCTCTTCAGTTCCGCCAACCTGTGCTTCCCTCTCGGGAAATGCCCCCAATCTCCATTTTCCACAGGCTCCCCAGGGCCAGACTGGCTCACATAGACCCAGCTGCAATCAGAGAGATCTGGGCTTCAGATTCCCCAGGATTTGCCTCACTGTAGCCCCAAGCTCTCAATGCCATTCCAACTTGCAGAGAGACCACTAGGGATTCACTCACACAAAGAAGGAACCCTGCAAAGAAGCAGCCACAGGATGGCCACTAGCATACCCATCAGAAAGACCTCAGGTGCAACCAGACCTGCAGGTACCCTGACAATTGATCTCCAGGTCCTGACCAGTGTCCCCAGACTGAGAAGCAGCAATGGTGGCTGCAAACCTGCAGGTCCCTTGGCCCTAGATTTCCAGGCCCTGTCAGTGTCCCAAAATGCTGTCAGCTGTGTGTAACCAAACCTGCAGGTAGCCTGGCAATGGACCTCCAGGAGCATCAAGCAGCAAGTTGCAGGCCATCCACTGGTGAGCTGGTGATAGGTGGATGAATTGTAGGCAAACAGCAGGTGACCAGCAGCAATCAGAGAGTGAACTGTGGGCAAATGGAGGGTGATCTGGGGGCAAGCAGTGGGTGAGTGGTTGGCAAACGGCAGGGGATTGGCAGGCAGTGAAGGCTGCCTCTTCATACTTCTTCTATTAGAGGTAAAAAGTGAAATTGGACTGTTTACTTGAATAATTGATATGTGTATTGTAAATACATGTATACAAATTTGTGAACAAAGACAATAAAAATCTCAACCTCATACATTTATTGGATTTTAAATGTGAAATCTGCTTAGCATATCTAAAATGAAGCAATGAAAAAAAAAACATCAGAAGGGATAAAGCATAATACTCCCAGACTGACAACTGTCCAAAATGTTATTAGATTTGACAAAAGGAGTCAAATCTGATATTCTCAGATTAAGAACACTGGCAACAACAAGACAAGCCATGTCATATGAAACCAACAAAATATTTATTTATTTTTTTATTAGTTGCTCATGACAATACAATGATCTTGACATATCATACATTTGAATCAAATGGGGTATAATTTCTCATTTTATCAAGTGTACAGGTTGCAGAATCACATTGGATATACAGCCACATTTACACATACAGCAATACTTAGTGTCTATTTTATTCTGCTGCCTTTCCTATTCCCCCTTCCTCTCCCCTCCCCTCCCATCACCTCCCTCTACTGAATCTAATGTGACACATTTCTTTTTTTTCCCCTCACATCATCATACATGTATTTTGTATAACGATGAGGGTCTCCTTCCATCTTCCGTGCAATTCCCCTTCTCCCTCCCATTCCCTCCCACCTCTCTTCCCTATTTAGTGGTAGTCTTCTTCTCATGCTCTTCCTCCCTACCCCATTTGGAGTCACCCCCCTTATATCAGAGAAGACATTCGGCATTTGTTTATTAGGGATTGGCTAATTTCACTCAGCATAATCTGCTCTAATGCCATCCATTTCCCTGCAAATGCCAAGATCTTGTTATTTTTAGTGCTGTGTAATATTCCATTGTGTATAAATGCCACATTTTTTATCCATTCATTAATGTAACCCTTTGAGGTATTTTGCTCTGTTCCACCAAATTAATTGTTAAAGAGGTCATGAAATCACTTATTTGTATATTGTACAATTTACAAACCCCCCCCCAAAAAAAAAATATGTGTGAATCAGCTTTTTGTCATTGTGATTAAAATATTTGGCCAGAACAACTTAGAAGATTCATAATTTATTTTGATCTCAGTTTCAGAGGTTCAATTTTTTGTTAGCTGACTCCATTGCACTGGGCCTGAGACAGAATATCATGCAGACAGCTGTGATTGATAAGAGCTGTCACGTCATGGTAGCTAGAAAGCAGAGAGGGGAGGTAAAGGGGCCAAGGACAAATATAGTGCAGGCCATGCCTCTAGTGATTAATTTCTTCTAGCCACACCTCACCTTCCTAGATTATCACCCAATAGTTTATTCAAGTTATTAATGTAGCAAATGATTAATCCACTGATGAGGTTAGAGGTCTCCAAATGTAATCATTTTGCCTCTGAACATTCCTGCATTGCCTATCGCATGAGCTTTTAAGGAAACATTAAAGATCCAAACCATAATATCATGTTTGTCCATTGTTCTATTTATAATATGACATATATTTTTATCAGTATCCTATTCATATGACAATTTGCATTTTCATCCTTAATGGTAATAAAGGATACATAAGTTCTATATTGTGATTTACAACCTATTTTAATGCACCCGTGTTGATTTTTTTTCAATTATTCATAGAATGGAAAACTTGTGACCTAAATTTGAGTTTTAAAATGTATTTTGTATATATATATATATATATATATATATAATTTTCTTTATCCATTCAAGTGTTGTTGATCACCTAGATTTCTTCAATATCTTAGTTATTGTGAATACTGCTGCAATAATCATGAGAATAATGCTATGCCTTTTGTAAGCTGACTTCATTTCTTTCAGACATAGACCTAGGAATAGAATAAATGGACCACACAGTGGTTCTATTTTTGAATTTTTGAGGAACCTCAATACTGTTTTTCATAATTGTACCAATTTAGATTCCCATCAATGGTGTAAAAGATTTTCTTTTACTCCACATCCTTATATGTGTTACTTTTAAAATTAAAATAGCCACTCTAACTGGCAATGAAGAACTCAATAATTTTGGTTTGTGTTTCTCTGATAGCTAATAATATTGCTCATTTTTTCATATATTTATTGCACATTTGTATATGTACTTTGAGAAGGGTGAATTCAGATCATTTGCCCATTTTAAAATGGGACTATTATTGAGTTCTTCATTGCCAAGATTTTTCTTTGGTTCTTTTTCAAAATCTATATCTCATTGCTGAATTTCTTATTCATAGAATGTTATTTTCTCTCTGTATTCACTAGGATCTCATTAAGTTTTTATGCTAATTTTTACAATTCTTTGTTAGGCATTGTGTACATTCTTTTTGATCTCTTTCTGGAGATTTATGTTCTTTCAAGGTGTCCTGTTACTTTTTCTTCATATTTCTCATGCCCTTATATTGAAATTTGTGTCAGTTGTCTCTAGATACTCTTATGGGGCAGAATTCCTCCTACATGACTTTCTCCTGAAGGTGTCTTGGGTCAGCTTAGGAGGCAACATTGACTTTGTTTCCAGGTAGGCATTATAGTGCATCTCCTTTGATTTCTTCAACTGTAATTAATGACTTTGGACAAATTAATGACAAAGTGCATACTTTGGTAGAGTGTGAAATACCCACTGTCTCCAGGGATGATGCAAGAGAGGGGACTTGTGGATTGTGGCTCCAGTCAGGTGATGAAGGTTTCCTCAGGTGCTGTTGATGCTAGTTCCACTAGTTCCACTAGTTCCAGCAAGTGTCTCTGGTACTGACAGTCCAAGAACTTACAAGGGTCCTGAAGTATATGCCCTCTATGCAGATAGTGGAGTAGGCTTGGATGCTGTATGGGAAGAGGCAGTTGTAGGAACTGAAGCATCCCTCTGTGGTGCCAGCTCCTATCTCTAACACCAATGCATGCTCAGATTCAGTGCAGGAGTGAAGCAGTGGTGGGAAGTGCATAAGCAAGCAACAGGAGAATCACAGAATCTGCCTCTTCAGTGTTAGTGTGCAACAAGAGGTGTGGCAGGAGCTGAAACTGGGGCATTGCTCTCTGCCTCTTTAGTTACAGTATTCACTTGGCGGCAGGACACCTGCTGGGGCCGAGAACTTTCTCATATCCCCTTTAGCATGGACCCATGGGCATGGCATCTGTAGAAACCATATCATTCCCTTCCAGCCCTGTTAGCAACAGGCACCGAAGCATGGCATGGGGTTGGGTAACCATGTGGGTGCCTGTATTCAGTCTTGACTCTGATGAGTCCACACAGGACTTGCCATGCCCTTTGTATTAGAGGGAGAGTGCCCTGATCTCCTAGCAGCAAAGGCAGTATCATATGTTCCCCTCCATTATGCAACATTCAATCCCCACAATGCATGAAACCTAGCAAGCTTGGAAACTGAAGTCTCTGTGACTAGGAAATAATGTGAGATCATTTTTCAAAGTGCAACTACTGTGCAGATTTCAGATTGTTTTCCTAACTAGATTGCAAGCCTGCCTAGGATTGCACAGTAGCTAGAATTGCCAGCATCTGCACTGATACGAGTTTTCTGGGACTCTTCCATTCACCCTTACTCATACAAAGAGGAGTCTCCCTCCTCGAGCCATGGAGCTTATGGAAGTTGCTCGGTGGATCTCTGCACTTTGTATGCTATCATTCCATATTCTGTTTCCAGTGAGCCTCATGCAGATTTCCAACATTATTCCACAGTCTCTTACCTCAAAATGCAACTATACACCTACCTATTTGGTTTCTTTTTGGTTTTGTTTTATTTCTATCTGGAGGAAGTGGTGAGTGTTAGGCACCTCTATTCAGCCATCTTTAATTCCTCTAATTTTATTTTTGATTTTATTTGAGTCAGGTTTTTTTTCATTTCATTCACCAACTGTTTTTCTAGTCTTAGTTTTCTTTATTTCCTCTCTAATCTTTATGCTATTCCTTCTGCTAAATTTTGGCTTAGCTTATTCTTTTTGTATACCTTTCCAATGTAATGTTAGGTTGTTTATTTGAGGTTTTCTTTTATTGGTATAACTTTCCCTCCTAGAATTGCTCTAATCTTGTAAGATTTGGTATGCTGTGTTTCCATTGTCATTTCAATGTTTAAATTTCCCTTTTAATCTTTTCTTTAACCCATTGGTGGTTCAAGAGCATGTTGTTTAATTTCCAAGTATTTATGAATTTCCAAGATTCCTTCTGGTATTAATTCCTAGTTTCATATCATGTGGTCAGGAAACATACTCAATATGATTTCAATATTTTCAAACTTAACACTAATTTTATATGACCTCTCTTAGAGAATGTTCAATCTTCAGTTGAGAATAATGTGTATGTACTCTGTTGTTATTGGATGGGATTTTCGGTATATGTCTTTTTTTCCCTTTTATGATCAGGGATTGAACCCAGGGGAGTTTAATCCCTGAGCCACATCCTCAGCCCATTTTATTTATTTATTTATTTATTATTTTGAGAAAGGATCTAAGTTGCTGAAGCTAGCCTCAAACTTATGATCTTCCTGCCTCTGCCTCCTGAATTACTGGGATTTTAGGTGTTCCCTGTCACTCCTGGCTCTCTATAACTTTTAGATTCATTTGGCTTGATGTGTAGTTTAAAGCCAATGTTTTCTTCTATATTATCTGTCTGAATGGTGTGTCCATTGCCGAAATGGAATATTTATGTCCCTTATTAATATTGTGCTGCAGTCTATAGCTCCCCTTCAGTTCTGTTTATATTTGTTTTATATATTTAGATGATTTGATGCTGGGTACATATATATTTCCAATTGTTATTCCATCTTAATGAATTCATCCATGATTTATTATATAATGATCTTCTTGGTCACTTTTTATAGCCTTTGGCTTAAAGTCTACTTTGCCTGATGTAAGTATAGTTACCTTTTCCTCTTTTGGCTTCCATTTGTAATGGTTTAATTTTTTCTATATCCCTGTACATTCAGTCTATGTGTTGGATGTTAAAAAATGAAGTCTCTTCCAGGCAGCCTACAAATGGAATTCTTACCCAGCCATTTGATACATTTTGATTGGAGAATCTTAATCTATTTCCATTCAAAGTAATTATCAATGGGTAAGTACTTACTGGTGTCATTTTGCTCATTGTTTTCTGTTTGATTTTTAGATCCTTTGCTTCTTCCTTTCTTGCAGTCTTCCTTTGTGTTTTGATGATTTTCTATGGTGGTATACTTTGAGTTTTTCTCATTATCTTTTGAGTATCAACCATAAGTTTTAATTTTGTGGTTATCATGAGGTTTACATGTAATATTTCAAATTTTAATAAGTTTTTAAAAACTATTAACAACTTCATTTTGATAACTTACTCAAAATTGTACCTTCCATTACACATTATATATTTTGATTCCACAATTTACACCTTTTATAATCTTATCCCTTCATAATTATTGTAAGTAAAACTACTTTAAAAGATATTTATCTTTAAATTTTAATAGTAGATATGGAATTTGTTTTCTTACCACCACTCTAATATTAGAGTATAAAAAGTTTTACAATCTACTTATGATTACCAATTAATTTTGGCTTTATATTTTATGCATATATGTAAAATGCAATATATAATGCATTTATTCGTGCATTATAGTTATATATAATAGTTGGGTTCATTCTGACATTATTATGCATGTATAAACTTTAATTGGCTCCATTCCAGTCCCCAGTGCTTTCTCTTTTCCTCCCTTCCTCCCTCCCCCAACTCTTCTTCCTCTACTCTGTAGGTCTTCATTTCATTTATTCATCTAGTTTTAGTTGGTATTGTCATAGATAAACATAAAGGCGGGATTCACTGCGCATATTTATACATGCTTATGGCATAAATTTGTACATTCCCTTTCCTGTATATATCCTCCCTCTCCCGTAGTCTTCTTCTTTGACTCTGCTGGTCTTCTCTATTCTTAAGATATCCAACTGTGTTAGAGTCTGTAAACAAGTCAAAATAACACCTGGCATTTTGCCAGGGGAATGTTAGAGTTCCTAAACAAGTCTGGATGGTGCCTGGCAAAATGCCAGAGGGAGTGGTTTGAGAAGTAACAAAAGCGAGCCATTAAGTGTGGAGATTCCTGATTGGTTGACTGATGTATCTAGTTTATGCTAATTAGATAAGCTGTGTGGAATGTATAAATACTGCTCCTGTCCTGCAATAAATGGCTCCTTCTCCTGCTGTATCAAGCTACAGAAGTTATTCGTTACCCCCCTGATTATTCTGCTGCAGCCGGACTGCGGCACAACTGTCCCCACCCCACACACACACACCATTTTCCCCATTATTTTGCTCTAGCTTCTGTGTGAGAGAAAACATTTGACACTTCCTTTCTGAGTCTGGCTTATTTCATTTAGCATTATGTTCCCAGTTGCATTTATTTGGCATATGGATTCAGCAAATGCCATAATTTCATTCTTCTTTATGGCTAATCAAAACTCCATTGTTCATATATACCATATTTTTGGTGGTTTTTTTTTAGTTCTTTATATATTCTGGATATTAATCTCCTTTCAGGTTAGTAGCTGGTAAAGATTTTCTCTTCTTATTTAGACTCTATTCACACGTTTTATTGTTTCCTTTGCTATGCATAATTTTTCTTATGTTCTGTGATCTCACATATTGAGTCTTCATTTTATTTCCTGAGCTTTAGAAGTCTTAGTAAGGAAGTCATCTCATGCACAAATATTTTGGCATATTGACCTACTATTTATTCTAACAGTTTCAAAATTTCTGATCTAATTACTAAATCTTTTATACTTACACTTTGATTTGACTTTTGTGCAGGATGAGAGGTAGATATCTAGTTTCATTCTTCAATATATAGATATCCAGCTTTCCTAGCACCATTTGTTAAAAGGGATATCTTTTTTTTCTCCAACATATATTTTTGGAACCTTTGCAAAGTATCAGATGACTGTAACTATGAGGATTTGTCTCTGTGTTTTCTATTCTATTCCATTTGTTTTCATGTCTATTTTGATGCCAATACCATGCTATTTCCATTACTATTGCTCTGTAGTACAATTTGAAATCAGGTATTATAATGCCTCCAGCATTGCTTTTTTGACTTAGAAATGCTTCGGCTAGCCTGGACTTTTTGTTCTTCCAAACAAATTTTAGGACTTTTTTTCTAGTTCTGTGAAGACATTACTGGTATTTTGATGGGGATTACATTGAAACTGTATAGTTTGTTGGTAGTATGGTCATTTTGACAATATTAATTCTGCCTTTTCAAGAACATGGAAGTTCTCTCCAGCTTCTAAAGTTTTCTTCAATTACTTTATGTAGTGTTCTATATATTTTATTGAAGAGGTCTTTCCCCTCCTTAGATTTATTCCCAAGCTTTTGGTTTGATTTGGATAGTTTTCCTGATTTCTTTTTTTTAATTTTTTTATTAGTTGCTCAAAACATTACAATAATCTTGACATATCATACATATGATTCAAATGGGGTATGTAATCTTATTTTTCCATGTGTACAGATTATAGGAAAGCTATTGATTTATAAAGGTAGATCTTGTATTCTGCTTCTTTGCTGACTCTATTTATAGTTCTAGAAGTTTTCTGGTAGAATATTTTTGGGTCTTCTGAATATTTTGTCACCAACAAACAGATATTTTATCTTCTTTTTCCCCCTTGTTTTATTTTTTATTATTTTTTTTAAATAAATGACAGCAGAATGCATTACAATTCTTATTACACACATAAAGCACAATTTTTTATATCTCTGGTTGTATCTAGAGTATGTTTACACCAATTTGTGTCTTCATACATGTGCTTTGGATAATGATGTCTATCATAATCCACCATCCTTGCTAACTCCCTGCCCCCTGCTTTCCCCTCCCACCCTTCTGCCCTATCTAGAGTTAGTCTATTCCTCCCATGCTCCCCCTCCCTACCCCATTATTAGTCAGTCACCTTATATCAGAGAAAACATTCAGCACTTATTTTGGGGGGGATTGGCTAACTTGACTTAGCATTTTCTTCTCCAATGCCATCCATTTACCTGCAAATGCCACAATTTTATTCTCTTTTATTGCTGAGTAATATTCTGTTGAGTATATATGCCACATTTTTTTATCCATTTATCTGTTGAAGGGCCTTTAGGTTGGTACCACAGTTTAGCTATTGTGAATTGTACTGCTATAAATATTGATGTGGCTGGGCCCCTGTAGTATGCTGTTTTTAAATCCTTTGGGTATAGACCGAGGAGAGGGATAGACTGGGTCAAATGGTGGTTCCATTCCCATATTTCCAAGGAATATCCATACTGCTTTCCATATTGGCTGCACCAATTTGCAGTCCCACCAGCAATGTATGAGTGTACATTTTTCTTCACATCCTCGCCAACACTTATTGTTGTTTGTCTTCATAATAGCTGCCATTCTGACTGGAGTGAGATGAAATCTAGACTAGTTTTGATTTGCATTTATCTAATTGCTAGCGATGATGAACATTTTTTTCATATATTTGTTGACTGATTGTATATCCACTTCTGATGTCTGTTCAGGTCCTTGGCCCGTTTATTGATTATTTTTTTTGTTGATGTTGTTGTTGTTTATTTGTTTTTTTTTTTTTTTTGGTGTTTAGCTTTTTGAGTTCTTTATATACCCTAGAGATTAGTGCTCTATCTGATGTGTGAGGGGTAAAAATTTGCTCCCAAGATGTAGGCTCTCTATTCACCTCATGATTGTTTCTTTTGCTGAGAAAAAGCTTTTTAGTTTGAATCCATTCCATTTATTGATTCTTGGTTTTAATTCTTACACTATAAGAGTCTTACTAAGGAAGTTGGGGCATAATCCCACATGATGGAGATTAGAGCCTACTTTTTCTTCTATTAGACGCAAAGTCTCTGGTTTAATTCCTAGGTCCTTGTTCCACTTTGAGTTGAGTTTTGTGCATGGTGAGACATAGGGGTTTAATTTCATTTTGTTGCATATAGATTCGCAGTTTTCCCAGCACCATTTGTTGAAGAGGCCATCTTTTCTCCAGCGCATGGTTTGGCACCTTTGTCTAATATAAGATAATTGTACTTTTGTGGGTTAGTCTCTGTGTCCTCTATTCTGTACCATTGGTCTACCAGTCTATTTTGGTGCCAATACCATGCTGTTTTTGTTACTATTGCTTTGTAGTATAGTTTAAAGTCTGGTATAGTGATGCCACCTGCTTCACTCTTCTTGCTAAGGATTGCTTTATCTATTCTGGGTCTCTTATTTTTCCAGATGAATTTCATAATTGTTTTTTCTATTTCTATGAGGAATGCATTGGGATTTTTGATCAGAATTGCATTAAATCTGTATAGAGGTTTTGGTAGTATGGTCATTTTGATAATATTAATTCTGCCTATGTAAGAGCAAGGTAGATCTTTCCATCTTCTAAGGTCTTCTTTGATTTCTTTCTTTAGGGTTATGTAGTTTTCATTGTATAGATCTTTAATCTCTTTTTTAAATTGATTCCCAAGTTTTTTTTTTTGAGGCTATTGTAAATGGGGTAGTTTTCCTCATTTCCCTCTCAGAGAGTTTGCACTGATATACAGAAATGCCTTTAATTTATGGGTGTTGATTTTATATTCTGCTACTTTGCTAAATTTATTTACTAGTTCTAGAAGTTTTTTGGTGGGGTTTTTTGGGTCTTCTAGGTATGGAATCATATCATCAGCAAATAGTGCCAATTTGAGTTCTTCTTTTCCTAAGTGTATCCCTTTAATTTCTTTCATCTGTCTAATTGGTCTGGCTAGAGTTTCAAGAACTAGTTTAAGTAGAAGTGGTGAAAAGGGGCATCCCTCTCTTGTTCCAGTTTTTAGAGGAAATGCCTTCAATTTTTCTCCATTTAAAATGATGTTGGCCTGGGGCTTAGTGTTAGTTAGCCTTTACAATGTTGAGATATGCAACTCTGCAACTGTTCTGGTCAAGTCTTTTGGTCACAGCAGTGAAAAGGCTAACTAAAACATATTGACATGGTCATATGATTCTTGTCTTTAATTTATGTGCTGAATTACATTTATTGATTTGTGTATGTTGAACCATACTTGCATCCCTGGAATTAGACCCACTTGATCATGGTGTATATATTGATATATTTTTCAATGTGGTTTGCTAATATTTTACTAGAGATTTTTACATCTATTTTCATCAGGGATATTTGTCTATAGTTTTTTTTTATTTGATGTGTCTTTATATAATTGGGGAGTCAATCTATGACTTTTGCTATTGGGTTATAGTGGCTTCATAGAATATATTTGAGAATATTCCTTTATTCTGATTTCATGGAATTTTTGAGGAAGCCTGATGTTTTTTCTTTAAAAGTATGGTACAACTCACATAAAAATTCATCCTGTCCTGGGCTTTCTTTTTTTTGAAAGAATTAATTGCTGTTTCAATTTCATTGCTTGATATCAGTATGTTAGGTTTTCTCTATCTTCCTGGTCTAATTTGACAAATCATCTGTGTTTAGAAATTTGTCAATGTCTTCTAGATTTTCCAGTTTATTGGAATATAAATTTTCAAAATAGATTCTAATGACCTCTGAATTTCAAAAATGTTTAATGTTATTTATTTTTGTCTTCTATCTCTTCCTTTTGGTTAGTTTGGCTAATGGTTTATCAATATTGTTATCTTTTGAAAGAACCAAATCTTTGTTTCATTGATTTTTACATTTTTAATTCTCTATTTCATTAATGTTTGCTCTGATCTTGATTATTTCCTGTCTTCTATTGATTATGTATTATTTTCTTCATTCTTTTCTAAGGACTTGGGCTCTGACATTATTTATTTGAGATTGTTCTGCATTTTTAAAATATAGGCACTCAATGCTATAAACTTTCCTCTTAATACTGCTTTCATACTGTCCCAGAGATTTTAATACTATTCTTTTTTGTTTCTAAGAATTTCTTCTCTTATTTTTTCTAAGATCAATTTCTGTTTTTAAAAAAAGATTGTTTAATCTCCATGTGCTTATATGGCTTCTATTATTTTTCTTGGTGTTGATTTCTAGTTTCATTATATTATGATCTGATAGGATTCACAGGGTAGTTGGTTTTTTTTTTTTTGGTTAAGACTTACATCATTATGACCTAGAACACAGTCTAACTTGGAAAATGTTCGTGAGCTTGAACAAAAGAAAGTAAATTTAGCTGTTTTGGGGTGAAATATTCTGTCAGTGTCTATTTAGTCCATTTGATTTATAGTATTATTTAGGTCAGAAATATCTTTATTGATTTTATATATAGATGATCCGCCTATTGGTTAAAGGAGTGAGATGAAATCACCCAGTATTATTGTATTGGGCTCTTTCTGGGATTTAATGTTATGAAGTTATTTTAATGTAATTAGTTTCACTGATATTTAAGGCATAAATATTTACTATTACTATATCTTGTTGGATTTTTCCTTTTACCCATATGTAGTGACCTTCTTTGTTTCTTCTGATTAATCTTTGCTTGAAATTTACTTTGTCAGATATGAGAATAGCTATTCCTGCTTGATGTTGGACTCTGTTTGCATGGAATATTTTCCTCATTCTTTTACTTTCAGTCTATGGGTGTCTTTATGAGATACTTCCCTTGCAAACAGCATAGAGTTGTATCGTGTTTTCTAAGAAATTCTGTCAATCTATGACTTTTAATTGGGGAGTTAAGACAATTTACATCAGTGTTATGGAGAGAGATTTGTTATTTCCTGACATTTTGGTTTGTTATATTTAATTGTCTTTGTATTTCATTTAAATTGTTGCTCTTCTATTAAACATCATTTTTTAGAGATCTTTGGGGGTTTGTTTTTGAGTTCTGTGTATAGTACATCTTTAAGTATTTTTTATTGGTAGTTATGTTATGCATGACAGTAGAATCCATTTTGATAAAATTATACCAACAAGAAATATGTTATTCTAATTAGGAACACATTCTTGTGGGTGTACACAATGGTGGGATTCACTTAGGTATTTTCATATATGTACATTGGAAAATTATGTTAGATTAATTCTACTGTATTTCCTCTTCCTATTCCCCCTCCCTTCCCTTCATTCCCCTTTGTCTAATCTACTGAAATTCAGTAGGTTTAAGCCTCCTTTTAGTGCTGGCTTAGTGGACATGAACTATTTTAGTTTATCCTTAACATGGAAATTTTTTATTCATCCATAAATTCTGAAATACAGCTTTGCTAAATACAGCACCCCTGGATGGCAATAATTTTATTTTAGTGTTTGCAATATCTCTTTACAAGCCCTCCTTGATTTTAGGTTCTTAATTAAGAAGACAGAAGTGAGCCTTATTGGTCCACCTGTAAATGTGACCTGACATTTTTCTCTTGAAGCTTTAGATATTCTCTCCTTATTTTGATTTTGATCTGTCTTGGAGAGGTTCTTTTTTGATATGGCCTATTTGAGGTTTTACATATTTCTGAATGAAGGTGTCTATCTCATGTCTAAGATTGGGACAATTTTCTGTTATTTCATGGAAGAGATTCTTTGTGTGTGTGTGTGGGGGGGGCGGTATGCATGCAATGCCAGGGATTGAACCCAGTGATGTTTAACCACTGAGCCACAACCTCAACCCTTTTTTAATATTTTATTTAGACACAGGGTCTCACTAAGTTGCTTGGCCTTGCAAAGTTGATGAGGCTGGCTTTGAACTTGCAATCCTCCTGTCCCAGCCTTCTGAGCTGCTGAGATTATAGGCATGCACCACCATGCCCAGTTATGGAAGAGGTTCTTAATGCCTTTAGTCCCTGTCTCCATGTTCTTTCTAGCACAATGACTCTCAGATTTGGTCCGTTGATATTGTCCCACAGTTTTTGTATATTCTGATCATGGCCCTTTTTTCCCCTTTAAATTCTGAGTATTTAAGTTTATATATTCTGTCTTCAAGGCCTGAGGTTCTGTCTTTAAGGCCTGATATTCTATTTTCTATGCAATCTGATGAGTTAATGATATATTCAAGTGAACTTTTTATTTGATTCATTGTGTCTTTCATTTCCAGGAGTTCTGATTAGTTTCTTATCAATATTTCTATTTCTTTATTGAAATGGTCTTTCACCTCCTGTATTTGCTTTCTTAATTTATTCTTTGATCTTCTTAGTTCATTGAACATTTTAGTAATCATATTTTCATAATCTTTCTCTATAATTTCATCCACTTTTTTGTCAGTGGGATATGTTACTAGGGGATTGTAAATTTGTGGGGGGAGGGATTTGTTTAACCATTTCCTCATGTTTTCAGAGATTTTTGACTTTCTCATAAGTTGGTATGAATTCTTCTTCCTCTTTTATGCATAAGAGCTTTTGTATGTAACCTTTGGTATATAATTATCTTTTCTGTTTTTTTTTAAATTTTTTTGCTGTATTATTAGATATTCTGGATGGGACCTGCAGTCCCCCTCTGATTGTTTCTTCTTGGAGCCTGGTTGTTGGTTTGGGGTTTTTCTCTCCCCTTTTCTATGTGCTGAAGTACTGTTGAGGTTCAAGTGAAATTAGTTCATGTGTGGAGTGAGGGTCACTGTTACTTGGCTGAGTTTTGATGTTGTTCACCAGCAAGATCTCTACTCTGTGAGATTGACAGCTCCCAATCACTTCAGTCTTAGAGAAAGAGGAGCAAGTTATAGAAATAATGTTAGCAACATATGTACAATCTTAAATATATGGTGTCAACTTTGACATCTATAACACTAATTACCATTTATAGAGGAACAATGGAGTTGGCATTTAACATCAGTACCAAGACTAAACAATGATGAACTAGATCAGACATTAAACAGTAGGTGTCTACTACATTGTCCACTATATTAATAATCTCAACGACATGCATGAGAAAGGATTTACATAATTCTATAAGATAGTGAAATTTCTTCTCTCTTTTTTTAATTTTTTCTTTTAGGTACCAGGGATTGAACCCAGAGGTGCTCAACCACTGCCACTCCCTCCCCTTTTTAAATATTTGATTTAGAGAAAAGTTCTTGCTAAGTTGCTTAGGGCCTCTCTCAGTTACTGAGGCTGGCTTTGAAATCAAGGTCCTCCTGCCTCAACCTCTTAAGCTGCTGAGATTCCATAGAATTACAGTTTTTAAGTCAAAATAGAGTAATAGAGTAGAAAAGCAAGAGAAAATTGAAATACTTAAAAAGTGAACAGATAAGAAGCAGGAAAGAGGTAACAGGAGTTACCTCTAAAGAGGAGTCAAAATAACTAAAAGTAATAAGAAGAGGAAGCATAATAGGAAGATTTGGCTGTTAGTGGGGGTAGAGAGTACACCAGGGGTAATAAGAGGAACAAAAACCAAGGGAAAAACAAATATAAGATCAAAATTAATCAAATCTATGTAAAATTTTATCCAACCAAAGTCAAACCAAGGCTAAATAATAAATGGGTGCAGAAGAAATTAAAATGTATATATATGTATGTATGTGTATGTATGTATGTATGCTTATATATATATATATATATATATATNTGGGAGGGGCATCCGAGGAGAGAGAAGAATCCGAGAGGGAGAAGAAGAACTATCAGGGGCCTGAATAAAACTGCTGAAAGAAGATTCTTGAGTTGCGTCTTTCTTGCGGGCAAGAAGTCGCGACAGTATCCTCCCCTTCTGCTTGTAGCAGATTGTTTGTGGTGTTTGTGTAAAACCACTATGGTCATTATTTAAATTAAACAAAAGGGGGAAATGTTAGGGTCTGTAAACAAGTCAAGATGGCGCCTGGCATTTTGCAAGAGGGAGTGGTTTGTGAAGTAACGCCAGCAAGCCATTAAGTGTGGAGATTCCTTATTGGTTGACTGCTGTATCTAGTTTATGTTAATTAAGATAAGCTGTGTGTAATGTATATATACCCCTCCTGTCCTACAATAAACGGCTCCCACTCCTGCTGTATCAATGTACACAAGTTGTTCGGCACCCCCCCCCCGCCCGGGTTATTTTGCTGCAGCTGGACTGTGGCATCGGAGAATGGTGTTATGGCTGCTGGACATGACTGCCGTCCGATGCTGTTTAATTAGGATGACCGCGGCTGCTTGACCATTGTCTCTAAGCTAGACATTCCAAAACAGAGCATCCAGCGTGACATGTCTGCCATGGACCGCTTTCGCAACATGGACAAGAGGATTACGACTGAGGACCGCAATAAAGCCTTGGAAACGCTGCACCAGAGTAGCATCACTCAAGTGTCTATTTATGAGGGGCACAAACAAGATTGTCGCAAATTTTGCACTATTGGCATTGATGGAACCATGACAACTTGGGATTTCAAGACCTCAGAGTCTTCGATCCAAGGCCTCCAAATAATGTGAAGCTGTGTGAGCCTTCATTGTCCAGCAGGAGAAACCTGACTGACTGCCTCTCTGCCCCTAGCATGATGGTGAGGAAAGCCGGCCCCTAGGATACACTGTAAACACATATCATGCAAATATCGTGTGTTTTTGTTTAAATATAATTGGTGAAAGTGTTGGGTTTTTTTAAAGGCAACAGTGGTTTGTGGTTTTTTGTTTTTGTTTTGTTTTTGCTATTTCATTTCATTCTTGACCAAACCTTCTGTTCAAGTAGTTGATTGTGGCAAATTGTCACACTAACTTAAAGGAAAGGGTGAGGGAGGTATGTAAATTGTCTGCTAGAAAATTAAATTAAAATCCCAAATGTAAAATAATAATAATAATAATAATAGAAAGAGGAGAATAGGAAACATCCTTAATGAGAAATATAGGGCTTGTTTGTGCTGAGATTATCAAAATTGTTGACAAGGATGATGCTCATTGCTTATGCTGTTATTCCTGTTTATCTATAATATATAAATATTTATATATTTATTTATCCATAAGACTCTCTTAGGTCAAGGGCTGGGTTCTTAAGTCACACTTCTTTGTGTTTTTCACCAAACTTCCAGCTATTCTTTCTAGGGTCAAAGCTGTTTGTAGTAGCTCTCAGCTTCCCATCTCACATGACAGGATGGGATAAACTGGGGAATGCTGTCATATGATGTACTTCCATCATGGGGCTGGTGCAGAGTTCTAAATTGGAAGTTCCAGTATGCGGAGTTTAGTCTTGCCTGACTTTTGGAACTCTGTTGGTGGGTATTTGAGATTTGATCCACACCCTTGCTGTGGAGATGCCAATCCCTGATGGATGTCTGGGTCTCAGGAGTCTCCCCAAATTCCACTTTCAGGGTAAGGAGTCTAAACCTCCTCTAGTCTCACTTATTCATCACAATGAATGTGAATTATCCAGGATCGGATCTGGAATGTGGATGCATCTCTGTGGCTGGTAGTTAGCATCTTTCCAGTTGTTTGTATTGAATGCCAGCAACAAGGGGAGCTTTTGCTCTTTGGTATCTTGACCTTGGATCACTAGAGGTTCAATTCTCTCCATGTTTGTTTCAATCATGCTGGTCCAGACACACTCCGGAACTTGCAATAGGTTTCTGGGTCAGGCTGGAAGTATACTTTATCAGTTCCCAATCTCTTTTCACTGCCATGTAGCAGCTTCAAAATTGTTCCCACAATCATGGCATCTCTCCTTCTCACTAGTCTCTCTGTCCATGGGCCGAGTGATTTTGGTTTCTTTTCCCTCAACAATTTCCCCAACAGTCTCTGAGTCAGTTAAGGTCAGCCTAGGCCAGCCTCCTCCTCTTTTACACCATTTCCCTCAAACTAATTTTATTCACTGCCCTTTCATCTCTGTGGTCCCCCTCCCCTCTGCAGTGGGCTGGTGGCACTGACACTGCTCACCAGCCAATCTGGTGTATCTCTAATGTATTATTTATTTTATATTCAAAGTTTTTGGTTTTTTTTTTTAGTTTCTGTGTCTCTGTGATTATTTTATTGTCCACAATTGAATTTCAGTGAATTCCCTTAGTCACCCATTTTGCTAAGGTGCAGTCTTCCTACTGTTCAAATTTTGTGCTGAAGAACTGCTGTTCTAGGCACCCTTCCTCTAATTAGTGACTTCCTGCAGCTTCAATAATTTTATTTAGCAGATTTTTTTTCTTTTACTGTAAGGAAGGTCTAGTGATAACAAATTTCCCCAAATTTTGTTTACCTAATAAACTTTTTCATCTTACCCTCATTTTTCAATGACAGGGTAGCTGGGTATAGAATATTTGATTGGCATTTTTTTTATTTTTGAAATCTATCTTCTCTCTCCATTCTTGCCTACCAGGTTCTACTGAAAAGTCTGATAGTTTTGTGAGAGTTTTCCTGTAGGTAACAAATAGCTTTTTCTTCACTACTCTAAAGATTCTTTGTTTTTACATTTGACAGGCTGATTATAAGGTGTCTTGATACTCCTGGATCTCGATTTATTTTCTTCCCATCTGGTTTGTATCCCATAAGCCAATTATGGTTTATTTACTCTTTTTCAGTCTTTCTTTTTTGCTCTCAGATCACATGATTAATAGTGATCTATCTTCAAGTTTGCCAATCCTTTATTTTGCTTTGCCTAGACTATTTTTGGATTCTTCTACTAAAATTTTGAGTTCAGTTGTTGTATTCTTCAGCCCTATAATTTCTTTTTGAAACTTTTTGATTCTTTTTTTATTTTTTTGTCTATTTATGATAATTATTTGAAATTCCCTGTCAGATAAATCACATACATCCATGTTATTAGGGTAAACTTCTAGTCATTTATCTTTTATTCCTATGGAATATATTTTCCTGTTTCTTCACTTTCCTTGTTTCTGTGTGTTGGTTTCTGCACATTTGATAAGAACATTATCTCTGCCAGTCTTGTTAAAGTGGCCTGATGTAAGATATTCCTCACAATCATCCTGGTCATAGTTACTAAATGCCTTTGCACTCTTTGTGATTGTCCAACCCACTACCTTTGTTCTTAATGCTTCTCAAGATTAGGATATGCTGAGTTGCATTGTTGCCTGAGACAGATGGTAGCTGTAAGAGTTGGGATGTTATACACATGTTCCAATTCCTTATTTCCTTGTGGAGATATTGAGAATTGGGAGTTTATCTCCCACTGTATTTCCTTAAGGCCAGGAGATTGTGTAGATATCAGATATGTGTAGATATCTTTTTCAGACTTTTCACTCTGAACCTTGGTATATAGCTCCTTGGTATATAGCCCATTCATTCTCTATGATGGAGTAGACTCAGAAATGCAGAGCCCCATCAAATCACAAGAGCTAGGTGATTTAGGATCCAGTGCCTCAAGAAGGGGCTGTGAAAGTTGAGGAGCTTGATTCATGCAGAAACTACTTCAAGATATAGTGTGTAGATTTGGATTTCTTGCCAAAGAAAGTCAGGGAGGAGAGCACGAGGAGTTCCCACTCTTTTCAGGCTTGCTGAAGTCACAGAAACTTCCATGTAATTTCTTCAAGCCTGGATTTATCACTGAAGCAATATACAGAGGAAATTGTGAGGTAAGCCCACTTGCCTTTTCTGGTGCAGATGTCCAAAAAAAGTCCTTCCAGGGGGAATATTCAGGCTGGGGTTTATTGGTGGAACAAGCTAGGAAGAAGGCATATGGAATACTGGAGTTGAGAGGACTATCACTCCCATTTAGGCTCACTAAAGTCTGTCCTTTCAGTTCCTCCCTAAAAGGAGGCTGGAAAAAAGAGACTCTGGAGACTGTAGACCTGGATTCATCATTAGAATAACCCAGGAAAGGTGACCTGGGGAGTGCCATTCCTCCAACTTAAGCTCAAGAGATTTTGTTTTTATAAAGAGAAAAGGTTTATTTTGATTACATGGAGAGCTTTATTCTTTATTTACTTACATAGGCTTCCAGATGCAGACTTGTTGGGGAACAGAATCATGAGAAACATCTGAAAATGTGTGTAACCAAACCCTGTCCAAGGATATCTGAAGGCTAGATTGGTCTAGGAGGCTGCAGCTGTGAAAGTACACTCATGGTTTAAGTCCTCCCCCACTTTGCTCTTCAGGAAAATCCGCTGGTGTCAAGTCTCTGCATTCCTCACGGAAAGTGAATTAAAAGCCAAGCCCTCTGGCAGGAACCACTGGGGTATTATATTTGTGGTAAAATTCCTCCTCCTTTACAAAGAGGGTAGAGTTGAGGATCTCTCATCCTTATTGCATGGCACTCTGTTTAGAATGGAATATGAGCATTAGAGTATCTCCACTTTTACTACCCTCATTTTGAGGTAAAAATTTTTCTCAGTCATCTATGCATATGCATCTTTAAATTAGATTTTGTCTTTTCTCTGGACAGAACTGATCCATACATAGATGTTTACTCAATGTGTGTGTAGGAGTAGAGATGGTCCGCCATTTTGCTAATGTCACAATACAATATTCATATAAATACTACTCTAAATATTGCCCAATATTGTCTCTGAAATAACTTACTTTTAGATTGCACACATCTAAAAATGTGCAAATTACTTTGTTCTAGAATCACTTATAATTCCTATTCTTGCATGATTATCTATTAAATAGTTTGTTACAATGTGAGGGTATTAACATTCTATGAACTGACAATTATAAGTTTTTGGAGGTGGAGACTTTCAGATGTCTCCATATTCCAATTTGAAATAAGAATATTCTAAAAGTTAAAATTTTAAAAAACAACTTTCAATATAGAATCATTGAGTCTATCTACAATATCATTTTCAATGTGTTTAGCTCCTTCCTATGTAAGTTTTCACTTAGGAATATTTGACTTCAAGTCTGAAGGATTTCTTTCAGTATTTATGGTAGTGCAGGTCTAGATGAAAAACAAGTATTTGAGATCTGGGTTAACAATCCAGCTGTTTCACTTATTAATGTCTGGTGCTAGAAAAATTAATCTAAGTCTTCAATTTTTCTTTTGTAAATTGTGTAGAGTTACAGCTGTATCACAGTGATAATTCAAAATACAACATGTGGATATATATTCATCCATTTTATGTTGCTGTAACATACTATTAGCAATTTAATAGCTACTATTAGAGTAATTCTCAATGAATGGAAATTTATTGGTTCATGGTTTTGGAGGATGGTTAGTCCAAGATTAAGGGGCTAGCATTTGTTGAGGGCCTTCTTGATGCATCATATCATGGCAGATGCAAAGAGAGTAAAGGCAAATTTGCCCCTTGATAACAAACCCCTCCCAATATATGGCATTAATTCATTCATGAAGGCAAAGACCTTGTGTCTTAGTCACTTCTTAAAAGTTAAGACACTTGATTCTATTAAACTGGGAATTAAATTTCAATATGAGTTTGGAAGGGATCATACATTCAAACAACACCAGGAGATTCCACTAAATGGCACAGAGTACCTGGTGGCAGACCAGATCTCCTTCAGATTAAAAAAAATAGAAATGTCATAAAATATAAAGTGAAGTGTTTGAAGAAAATCAAAGGCAACTCAAGCAATAACTAGAAGGACTAATATTTTCAGAAAAAAAACCTTAGAGGTAATATGACTTCTTTAAATTCTTTCATTGTGATCTTCCTCTTAACAAAATTGTGTGTAAAATACTGTATTGTTAACTATAAACACAAAGTTGTACACAGATCTCCAGAACTTAAATCATCTCACATACCTGAAATTTGTACCCATTGAATAAAATTCTATTTTCCTCTCCTCCCAGTTCTTGAGAAGTGTAACTTTGCTCTCTGCTTCTATATGTCTGATTATGTTAGATACATCAAATAAATGAAGTTATACAGTATTTACTCTTCCAAGGGCTTATTTAACTTGGCATAATTTGTTCTCAAGGTTTATTCATGTGTCATATGTCAGAATTTCTGTCTCTAAGACTGAATAATAAATAGTATATGATATGTATAAACCACTTTTTCTTTATCCATTTATCCACTAGTGGATCTTAAGTTTATTTGCACATCTAGCCTATTATGAATAATGCTGCATTAAACATGGGAGTTCAAATATCTCTCCAAGATCCTTATTTCTTTTTGATAAAGTCCCAGAAGTAGGATTACTAAATTATATGGTGTTTTCATTTTTAACTTTTTGAGAAAAATACATACTATTTCCCATAGTGGCTGCACAACTTTATGTTCTCATTGAAAATGCATAAGGGGTCCCAATTCTCTACATCCTCACCAATAGTTACCTTTTCCTGTTTTTAAAATAACAGCTATCCTAATAGGTACAAGTGATATCCCATTGTAGTTTTACTACTGGCCCTTCCTTAATGATGGGGCATCATTTTATATATGTTTTCTTTGGATAAATGTCTATTAAAGTGTTTTGCCCAACTTTACAATCAGATTTTCTGTGTTTTTTATTTGCTTTTGCTATTGAGTTGAAGATATATATATATAAGTTTGAGTGTTGTTTCCCAAAGATCTGTAAATAAAGGTTTTGTCCTCAGGGTGGCGATGTTGGAACGATGTTGAAATGATATTGGAAGATTCTAATTTTGCTTCATCCTATGAGTGTTTGATATGATGTGATTTTGTTTTCATTTGTGTCAAGATATTTTAAATTCCCTGTTGATCTCCTTTTTGGCCCATTAATTGTTAAAAGAGTGTCTTTTAAAATTTCTACACAATTAATATCACACATTATCTTTTGCTACTGGTTTCTAGTTTCAGACTAATGTGGTCAGAAATATGCTTGATAGGCTCTCTTGTGTTCTCAAATTTGTCACAACTTGATTTGGGTCATATCATCTATCCTAAAGAACATTCCATGTGTGATTGTAAAGAATGTATTTTCTGCTGTTGTTGGAAGGAATATCCTCTGTACATCTGTTGAGTCCCTTTGTTCTAGAGTGGTATTCAAATCTGTTTTCTTATTTTCTATTTTACTCATTTTAAAAAGTAGGCTGTGAATCTCCTATATTATTATATTGCTGTTTCTTCCCTCAAGCTCATCAATGCTTATATTCGTACTCAGATATTCCAATATTGGGCACATATACATTTATAATTTTTATTTCTTCTGGGTGAATTGGTGATTTTATTATTAGTAGTACCCTTATATGCATGCCTCTTGGGAGTTTTAGATTAAAGCCTTTTGTATTTGATAGCATATAGCCATTCTTGACTTCTTTTGTTCATAATTTGCAAGGAATATTTTTCCACCCTATCACTTATAACTGATATAGGATGGGGGAAACAAACTACAATATGCCTTTTTATAGACAACATATAGTTGGAGCTTAATTTTATTGTTATTGTTGTTCTGGAAGAGGCCACTAGACAAGGGAAGATTTTTTTAAAAAACAAATAATTGAGTGATTTTATGTCTTTCATTTGGTAATTTAACCCATTTATATTTAAAATACTGATAGAGAATTTACTGTTGCTATTTTGTTGGTTTCTGTTTGTCTTGTAGTTTGTTGTCCCTTTTTTCTTTATCTTACTTTGTCTTTCATTTATGTACTTTGTATCTCCAGTAATATCTTTGTGGTTAAACACATTTTAATATTTATTTTAATGATTGCTTAAAGTTTGTCTTGTGTGCTTTTCACTAGAAATAATTAATTCACATTTAATCAGTTAAAGTATTATGCTATTTTGTGTTTGTCATTATATTTACATTCAGGAATAAGCTATATAGTTTTATATGATTTTGTATTGCTATTCAATATCTACTTGTTTCAATTTGGAAAACTTCCTTTAGCATTTCTTATAAGATACATCTAGTGGTGATGAACTTCTAGCTTTGGTCTGGGACATTTTTTTCTACTTCATTTTTGAAAGATAGTTTTCCAGGTATAGTATTCTTGGTTGGCTGGGTTTGTGCCTGCCTCTCTCTCTCTCTCTCTCTCTCTCTCTCCCCAACTCCCTTTCTTTTTCTTTCAGCTCTTTAAATATATCATTCTACTTACCTCTGGCTGAAATGTATTTGCTGAGAAATCCACTTATAGAGGCTCCTTTGTTCATGACTACTTGTTTTGCTCTTGATGCTTTTAAAATGCTTATTTATTTGAATAAGTTTATTGTCCCATCTCTTCCATTTTTGAAATTCCTATAATAGTATATAGAAACACTTGATGGCATTTCTAAGGATACCAGTTCATGTCTTTTTGTCCCTTGCTTGCACACTGCCGTAGATGAATAAAGTCATAAATTTTTAATATAATTTTTATTTGTTCTAATTAGTTTTATATATGACAGTAGAATGTATTATGTCACATCACACATAAATTGAGCATGACTTCTCCTTCATCTGGTTGTCCATGATGTACAGTTACACAGGTCCTGTAATCATTATGCACATAGAGTATAATGTCCTATTCATTCTACTATCATTCTTACCCCCATACTCCTTCCCCTCCCTTCACTCTCCTCTGTCAAACTACCTCTATTCTCCCCCCACACACTTATTGTGAATTAGCACCTGCATATCAGAGAAAACATTTGGCCTTTGGTTCTTTGGGATTATTCTCCAGTTCCATCCATTTACCAACTAATGTCATAATTTCATTCTTATTTGAGGCTGAGTAATACGATATATATCACAGTTTCTTTATCCACTCATCTGTTGAAGGGCACCTAGGTTGGTTCCTTAGTTTAGCTACTGTGATTGAGCTGCTATAAACATCGACATGGCTGCATCACTATAGAACGCTGATTTTAAGTCGTTTGGGTATAAACCAAGGAGTGGAATAGCTGGGTCAAATGGTGGTTCCATTCCAAGTTTTCTAAGGAAACTCCATACTGCTTTCCAGAGTAGTTGCACTAATTTGCAGTCCCATCAGCAATGTATGAGTGTACCTTTTCTCCCACATCCTTGGCATTTATTGTTGCTTGTATTCTTGATGATTGCCATTCTGACTGGAGTGAGATGAAATCTTAGAACAGTTTTGATTTGCATTTCTCTAATTGCTAGAGGTGTGTTCAGAATTTTTTTCATATATTTATGGATCGATTATATTTCTTCTTCTGTGAAGTGTCTGTTCAGTTCTTTGCCCATTTATTGATTTTTTTTTTGGTGTTAAGTTTTTTATATATCCTGGAGATTAATGCTCTATCTGAGGTACATGTGGTAAAGATTTTCTCTCATTATGTAGGCTCTCTCTTCATGTTCTTGATTATTTCCTTTGCTGTGAAGAAACTTTTTAGTTTGATTTTATCCCATTTATTGATTTTTTATTTTATTTCTTTCACTTTTGGAGTCTTGTTAAGGAAGTCAGTTCCTAAGCTGACATGGTGGAATTTGGGGCCTACTTTTTCTTCTATTAGGCACAGGGTCTATGTTCTTGTGCCTAAGATTAAGAACTGGAACAAGACAAGGATACCCTCTTTCATCAATTTTATTCAACATCATCCTTGAAACTCTAGCCAGAACAATTAGAAAAAATTAAAGGGATACAAATAGGAAAAGAAGAACTTATATTATCACTCTTTGCTGATGACATGATTCTATATTTGGAAGATCCAAAAAATCCACAGAAACATTATAGAACTAATAAATAATTCAGCAAAGTAGCACATATAAAATTAACACCCATAAATCAAATGCATTCCTATACATCAGTAATGAATTCACTGAAAGAGAAATTAGGAAAGTTATCCCATTCACAATAGCCTCAGAAAACATAAAATATTTGGGGAATCAATTTCACAAAGTGTGAAAACAAAACAATGAGTACTACAGAACACTAAAGAAAGAAATTGAAGAAGACCTTAGAAGATGGAAAGATTTTCCATACTCTTGGATAGACAGAATTAACATTGTCAAAATGGCCATACTACAAAAAAAATTATACAGATTCAATGTAATTCCTATTAAAATCCCAATGGAATTCTTCATAGAAATAGAACAGGCAATCATGAAATTCATTTGGAAAAATAAGAGACCCAGAATAACCAAAGCAACCCTTCCCAAGAAAAATGAAGCAGGAGGCATCACAATACCAGACCTTAAATTATACTACAGAGCTATAGTGACAAAAACAGCATGTATTGGCACCAAAACAGTTATGTAGACCAATGATATACAATAGATGACACGGAGACAAATGAACATAAATACAGTTATCTCATACTAAATGAAGGTGCCAAATAAATAAAGAGGACATAAAATAGCCTCTTTAACAAATGGTGCTGGGAAAACTGGAAATCAATATATAGCAAAATGAAATGATACCCCTATCTCTCACATGCACAAAAATCAAATCATAAATTTTTAATTCAGTCAGGCTCATTGTCCTATTTGTTCACTTCAGTATCTAATTCTTCAACATCAGTCTTTAAAAAAAACAACTTGTTTCATTGATTTTCCTCTGCTGCTCATGTAGTCTCCACTTTATTAATATCTGCTATATCTTTACTTTCTTCCTTTTGTTTTGTGTAGTTTGCTATTTGTGTGTGTGTGTGTGTGTGTGTGTGTGTGTATGTGTATGTATGCGTATGCACTGTGCTAGGGTTGAACCCAGGGAAGGTCTTGCCCAAGCCAGGCAAGCACCATACAATGAAGCTCTATCCCTAGCCCCTTTAGTTTCTTAATGTAAGAGTTCAGGTATTTGACTTTTTTATCTTTCTTTCTTTTTTTTTAAGTATTTACAGATTTTTTTTTTTCCTCTAAGACTTTCCTTAGTTTTATAAAATAAGTTTTGGAGTTTTGTAGAATTTTTGATAGCTACAGAGGTATGTGTGAAATCTTATAATCTACAATATGCCCAAAAGATACAATAATTTCTTTACCTAAAATATTTTCTGAGGGCTGTGGTAAAAAGGAAGTCTGAAAACTTACAGAGAAATAGCTGTGCTTATGAATCTTAACATGCTCAGACTTCGGAGAAAATTGCCTACAAAAAATCCAAAAGGACTCTGATATGGTCTGAATATTGTTTTTACCTCAAGGGCTCATGTATTAAAAACTTGATTGTCCCCAATGTGATGGTAGGAAGAAGTGGTGGGACCTTTGAGGTGGGTCTTAGTGCAAGATAATCGGGTCAATGCAGGAAGTACCTGGAAAAGATTGATAAAGTACTCATGGGGCACAAGTTTCTGGAAAACAGATTTTATAATAGAGCAAGATTGACCTCTCCTTACTCCATGGCTTCCTATCTTTCCATTTAATTGCTCTCACTACCACCATTGTGATATC
This sequence comes from Marmota marmota marmota, assembly GCF_001458135.2. Taxonomy (NCBI): domain Eukaryota; kingdom Metazoa; phylum Chordata; class Mammalia; order Rodentia; family Sciuridae; genus Marmota; species Marmota marmota. Next base: position 3,795,284 of record NW_026000081.1, read on the forward strand.
ATCTGCTATGATACGATGCAGCTGGGGAGAGGGGAGTCCACAGAGTTGGTGCCATGCTGTTTTGAACTTTAGCATTCAAAACAGCAAGATGAATAAAATAATCCTTTTATTAACAATCCTCAAATATTTTCTTATAGCCACAGAAAAGGGACTTACATAGACCCAGTTTCATAAACTCTAAAGATAGATGTGATAAGTCTACCTAAAGCTTCAACTTACCTTGAGCATCTCAATCCCTGTTTAAGTTGAAGTAATCAGCTTGTCACTCTGTATAACAAAAATGGAAATTATGAAGATTGACTTCTGGAATGACAGGTGAAGAATGCGGCTAAAAATAAAACTTATGAAAATTACTTTGAAAACAACAATCCAAAGCTTCTAGGAATAGAAAGTGGAAAAGCATTTACCTGAAAAAAAATTTATAAAAATTGATGTTTGATGCAATTACATAAAGACACTACTCAAAGACTCAGATAGACCCCATTTAATAATACTGGGTGACTTCAACACACTTCTCTCATCAATAGATAGGTCATCCAGACTTAAACTCAGTAAAGACTATTTGATCCTAAAAATCATTACAAGTAAAATGTTCTTAATAGACATCTATAGACTATTTCATACAACAGCAGAATACAATTTATTTTTATCAGATCATGGAGCATTCTCCAAAATATACCTTATTTTAGGCCACAAAGCAAATCCTAGCAAATACCAAAATAATTCCTCACATCTTACTGAGTAATAATGGAATAATATTAGAAACACACACATACACACTTACAGAAACTAGATAAAGACATAGAGATGGAACAATCAACTTTTGAATGGTGGATGGGTAATATAAGAAATCATGGGAGAAAACAAAAAAGAATTATTAGAATCAAGTGAGAATAGTGTTCCAACAAACCAGAACCTATGTGACAGTATGAAGATGAATCTAGGGAAAATTTGATAGCTATGAATGCCTACATAAGGAATTTAGAAAGATCAAAAACAATCTAATGATACATCTTAAGGCCCTTGAAAATGAAGAACAAACCAACTCTAAAACAAATAGAAGGAAGAAAATATTTAAGATCAAAGACAAAAACATTAAAATTGAGAATAAAAAAATCAAGCAAATAAAAAGTTGGTTCTTTGAAAAGATAAATGATATTGAAAAACCCTTAACTAACCAAAAGAAAAAGCTAAGGCCCATGTTAATAAAATTAGAGATGAAAATGGAGAAATCACCACAAATATCAGAAAATCATGGGATCTTTAGAGACTATTTTGAAAACTTAAACTCCAGTAAATTGAAAACCCTAGAAGAAACAGATACATTTCTAGACACATATGATCTGATAAAATTAAATCAAGAGGACACAGAAAACCTATACAGACCAGTAACTAGCAATGAAATAGAAACAGTAATAAAAAAGCCTTCCAGACATGAATGGTTTGAATATACTTTATATACAACCAGAGATATGAAAAATTGTACTCTATATGTGTAATATGAATTGTAATGCATTTAGCTGTCATATATAACAAATTAGAATAAATAAATAAATAGTCTTCCAATTAAGGAAAGCCCAGAATCAGATGGATTCTCAGCAGAATTCTACTGAGCCATTTTTTTTTTAAATGGTACTAGGGATTGAACCCAGTGCCTTGTACATGTGAGGCAAGTACTCTACCAACTGAGCTATATGAGCTATATCCCCAGCCCCTCTACTGGGCCTTTAAAGGAGAACAAATGACAATGATCTTCAAATTATCCAGGAAATAGAAAGGGATAGAACACTTCTAAATTTATTCTATCCAAATCAGATAAGAACACATCAAGGAAAGGAAACTACAGACCAATTTCCCTGTTGAACTTAGATGCAAAAATACTTAATAAAAATATTAGCAAATTGTATTCAACAACATATTAAGTAGATTGTACATCATGACTAAGTTGGCTTTATCACAGGGATGCAAGGATAGTTTAACATATGCAAATCAAAAAATGTGATTTGCTATATAAATAGAATTAAGGACAAAAATCACAGTCATCTCAATAGATACAAAGAAAGTCTTTGACAAAATTCAGCACCCATTCATGATAAAAATACTTAAGAAACTAGGGATAGAAGGAACCTACCTCAACATCATAAAGGCTATATATGACAAACCCAAAGCCAACATTATAGTAAATGGGGAAAAACTGAAGGCATTTTCTTTAAAATTGAAAATAAGATGAGGGTATCCACCCTCTCCAATTCTATTCAATATAGTACTAGAAATTCCAGCCAGAGCAAGTAGGTCAAAGAAAATAAAGTTCATGTGCAGAAGCTAGAGAGGGAAACGGTAAAGAAAGGTACAGAGGGATCTCATAAAAATCAAAGGGAGATCGTTAGAGGAAAGGGAAAAGGGGAAGGAAAGAGAGGAGGGCAAGGGGTAATGCTTGGGAAGTACATTGGCCAAATTATACTGTTATGTTGTGTGCATGTACATGTATGGATTTGTAACAATGAATCTCAACATAATATACAATGATAATGCACCAATAAAAATTATGGAAAAATGCTGATACATAGCTGCTCAATGGGAAAGGGAAAAGTCCCTCTACAAGCTGAAAAGATAAAGGAATCATGATGATTCAAGAATTATGGACTCCCCCACTGAACATATAGTCAGTTTGAGCAGAAAGGAGATATACATACAATGTAACAAACTTGCATGACTCAAAAGCAGACCAGCATTTCCCATTGGAGTCTGGGAGAGCTGTGAAGGGGGACCATCTTAAAAGGGACATCATTGTATAAATTGTCTCTGCAGAGGATTATAAATTTCTTCATACTTTTCTGTCTTCTTTATCATTTTTAAAATCCTATTTTTAGTATCCCCAAGCTCCAAATGCATTTTTTTCATTCTTTTTTCTCTTGATCAATGGGTTCCTCAATCAGGACTGAGTTTGGTATACATATGTCGGGAGCAGACAACAGGCAGACAGCAAAACCCTTGAATTGGTGATTTAGAGCTATGTGTGCTCTTGCATACCAGGTGCAGTCTGGCAGTTTAAATTTCCAGATCCCAAGCAGTGGAGTTTGTCATGGGGATCTCAAAGCCACTCTGTCTACACAGAAGGTAGGGTGAGATAAATACTATTTATCCCTGGGGCAAAAATGCATCTCTTTACTGTGAATGACATTCAGAGCTGCCAATTGCCATGGAGAAGAATGGGATATTCACCACCACAATTGAGATTTAGAATGGGAGAATTTCAGACCTATCACAACCACCACAAAGAAGTGCAGCCACAGAGAATTGGATTACTTATCCAGGAAAGTTATCCTTCTGAATCAAAGTAGAAACAAAATCTTACAAGAAAAGCATAAACTAAGAGTTAATGACTACAAAGCCAGCATTACATAAAATACTTAAAGAAACACTACATATAGAAGAATGTTAAAAACAAAAGCCAAAGATAATGGATAAATGAATATCATTAAAAGAGAAGCTAAACAAATGAGTATTTGGGGCCAAATTAAACATTAGAAATAAAACAAATGGCATGAAATAATAATCATCTCTTCATAAAAATACTGAATACAAATGGTCTCAACTCTCCAATTAAAAGACATAGAGTGATGGGTAAAGTGGATTAAAAAGCAAGACAACTAAATGTTCTTCAAAAGAAACTTGTATTACAGGCAAATACATCAATAAGCTGAAAATGAATGTGTGGAAAGTGATATTTCATGCAAATGGTGCCTGAAGGCAAGCAGGTGGATACTCTCATAGTCAACAAAGCAGACTTCAGGCCAAAATTAACCAACAGAGACGTCATTTCATACTGGAAAAGGGAACAATCCAATAAGAAGACATAACAAAAGTAAATAGCCATGCTCCAAATGTTGATGCACCCAACTTCATAACAAATGCTACTCAATATAAAGGCTCAGATAGACCACTATCATAATACTGATTGGCTGATTTTGACATATTTCTCTCACCAATAGAGAAGTCAGGCAGACATAAAAATCAGTAAAGACACTTTTGGCCTAAAAAAATACTACAAATTGAATGGACCTAACAGACATCTCTAGAATATTTCATCTAGCAACAGCCAAATTCATTTTTTTTCTCAACTTCTCCTGGACATTTCTCCAAAATATATCATACTTTGGGTCACAAAGCAAGTCTTAGAAAGCACATACAAAAAAACCCCTGATATAATCCTGCATATTTTTTAGAATAAAATTAGCAAAAAATAATAAGAAAAACTATAGAAATTGTATGAAGAAATAGAGATAGAAGAGTACCTTTGGGGGCTCCTGAGATCCAGACTTCCAACAAAGATTGCAATTGCCAAGCCCTAGGAGTGTGTTGATCTAATCTCCATAGAGCAGACACAACACAACAAAGCCCCTGAGGCCTGGTTAGACTTAAGCATCATCTGCTGAAACTTCATTCATAAACGCTGCAGGAGCCCCACCCTGGGAGTGCATCAATCTTGGTCTATGCAGATAAAATTCCAATTGACAGTACTTCTCATCCCATACTACCCCATACTGGGAAGAAGATATGCTGAGAATTATTTGAACCAATTTGGTGAGCAACACGGGAGGAGAAAAGGGTAAACAACTCCCAGTCCTTGCTCTCATTCTCAGTACATAACTCAAGAAGAAATGGAAAGAAAGACATTCAGGCATAGACAGTGACCCTATATTCATGTTAACTATTTTGACAATATCAGTGGAAATGATTTCTACATTTTTCATTAAGAATCTTTTCTTTTTCTGTTTATATATATGTTTATTTTTTTCTCATTATTAGCATTTTTAAATGTAGTTATTTTTACTTGCCTTGTCTTTAGAAGGTTAAGGTTTTTTGATTAGTACATTTTGGTTTTGTGTTTCATTTGTCTGATTCTCTTGCTTTTCTTTGTCTCTTCTCCTCCTACTAAGAGTGGAATTTGTCATGGGGATCTCAAAGGCACTTTGTCTATATATATTATTATCTCTTTAATACTCCCTTTACATTGTGATTTCTATTTTTTCTCCTCCATTCTTATAACCACCACAAACTATATCTCTTCTGCATCCTCTGTTCTCTTTAAAATTGTACACTCTCTTCTACCTTTCTAGCACATTTTCTTTTCTCTTAACTATATTCCTGTAAGGGTAAAAGAAATTGAAGTTAAAGTGTAAAAGACTGGGCATTGTAAAGTTTCTAAGCTGCAAGGCCTGAGTTAAAATGTAAAGGACCAGGTATTGTTAAGTTCCTATGCTACATGCAAAACCTGAAATTCCTGTTGCTGTTAAGACAATACTTGGAACCGCCCAGTAAATATTTCCCCTGATCGCCTGGTTGTTTGATAACCTAGGACCCTGTATGACTTTGCACGTAGACATCGCAGGGCCTAAACCAATCAGTTTGAATGTACCTCCCCCCTTAGAACTGACCTATCACTCCTGCCTGACCTGTTCCCGCCAATGAATGAACTAATCATGTTTAGGAGTTGTTGTTTGATTTTCCCGCGGTGTATGATGATTTGTTAAAGGAGACTGTGATGTATGTAAAGTCCCCGCCCTCCCCAAAAAGTGTACTTAAGCAGTGCTCAGCCCCTGCTCGGGGCTCTGGGCTGCTCTCCCTTCTTGAGTGAGCACGGAGCCCCAGCGCGCTGGATTGGATCCTCAATAAACCCCTTTTGCTGTTACATGAGCCGCGGTCTCTTGGTGGTCTCTTCCTCCGACGTTGGCCGGGCCCTTACATTCCTAATACATTTCAGCACTAATTGGTTTATATAATTCCTTCCCCCACCAGAATGCTGTTGTAATTATTACTGCTGTGGATAATATAGTTGACACTTGTTGTTTGCTTTAATGCCAGATATAGTTTATGGTGACTTCTTATTTTTGCTTTTGGCAATTGCTGACCCTACCATTTCTGTTTTTTTGTGGCAATTAACATTGTAGATGTCATAGTCCAAACCAGGTATTTAGGTCAATGCTGTATAATATTTGCCCTGTTTTTTGCTGTGGTATATTTCCCTTTATTCCGTGAGGTCCTGGGAATCTATAGGAACACTACACGTTCAAAGGGTAGAAACTCTGCTGTTCAACTACACCAAAAGACAGAACACCTTGCTCCACAAATTAAGAACACTCAATCTTTAGCTATACTTTCATACAAATAATAGAAGAGATACAAATCCAAACCAATGAACAGTTCTCAAGTAGAAACAGCTGGGAGAGGAAGAAGGTCCTACCTGTGGACATTTACTATTATATCAAAAACAGAGGGAAATAACACAAAGTCTGTGGATATCACACCTAAGAGAGATGTCAATCTAGATCACTGTAGAACACTTTGGCAAATGAAGAGTGTGCCCTAAAAAGGCCCATACATAAGAGTTGAAAAGAAATACCTTCTAACAGATGCATAAAACCCAACAGAAGACAAGAAGAAATATAAAAAAGACAAGGTAACATAATAATTACTAAACATCATAATTCACCAGCAAATAACCCCCCAAATATTGAAGTGGACATCAAATCAAAATTAACCAGAAAATATAAGGTGACTCCATACTGGTAAAGGGAACAATCCAAAAAGAAGATAGAACAATAATAAATATTTATGCACTGAACATGGTTGCAACTAATTACATAAAAGAGATATTACTGATATTGAAGTCTCAGTGAAAGGAAAGCAAAGAACTAGAAGATGGGCTAGAAAGAGAAATGAAAGATGGAAACCAGCCAGAGATACACAAGGGTTTATTTGTCAGAGCTGACAAATAAAGGAAATAAAGACACATCTCTCCATAGATGAAGAGAGGCGAAACAGGCTTGGGGTTCAGGACTTTTATGGGGCAGGCTCAGGAATTAGAGCTGGGCGGGTCCCAATGAAGCCAGATTTATAGATAGGTAGTTAGTGTAGTTAGGTAAATGGGGTCTAATATGGAGAATGAAGGCCATATTGAGAATGGAGTCCAGGAAAAGGGGAATTGAAAATGTCCCAAGGCCCAGAGCCCATCCCAAGGAAATGTTAATGAAGCAGCTCCCAGCAAATGTGGAGATGCTATTCCAAAAGTCCTTCCTGCCCAGATAACTCCTATGGCCCACCTGTCTCCCACCCTTTGGGCTTTCCCACCTATATTCCATCACTGCAAGATAACAGAACTAAGGACAGAAATGTGGGAAAGCTGAAAGAAGACCTTAGCTATAAAAAGGGGAAGACATTTCCCTTCCATAGATTCCACCTCTTGGGTACCCTTCTTCCTCCAGGGAGAAGTCTTTTCCACTGTCCTTTAATAAAGCTTCAACTTTCCACTCTAAACTTGCGCGGCATGCTTCTCTGGTGTTATTCAGTGGGGGGTTAAGAGGGGGTTGGTATGAGGGAGTGGTGAGCCTTTCTCAGAAATGCCTTTGGGAAGGAAAGCAAAATTTTTCTTAAAATGGCAGCTGTCACTTAAGATGACTATCCAGATGCTAAGCAAGGACCTTACTTCCCCACTTTTTTGTTTGTTATTGGGCCCCTTAAGGGAAAGGGGCATAGATTAATCTTCTGTAGCTTCTTCCTGATGGGAAGGGGCAGCATCTGGACACTTGTTAGGGCTGCAGGGTATCATTGAGGCAATGGTGATGGTCAGGAGGTGCCAGGCGATGCTGACTCTGGGTGGCCCAAATTTGGTGAGGGGTTAAAAGTCCTGTAATAGAAGCTGGTTCACAGTTTGGCTGGAGATCCTTTGAATCTGGTCTTGAATAAATCTAATGACACAGGAGACAAGCATTAGCAAAAGGCCTAAGCAGAGAGGTCGGGAAAGGAAATGCCCACTGGAGAAGGGGGTTACTTAGCTGCCATCCTTCAGTTCCAATGGCAGTGGGAAGCTTTGAGGCTTGAAGGAGATTGGAGATAAAGAGGGCATTAGTAATTGAAGTTTCCTTGGTGGTAAGGAATCCGCGTTCCTTCCAAATAGTGAAGTAGGGGGAAAGTATGTGGAAAGCGGATTTAGAGTCAGTGTAGACATTGAGGGAAGCTCCCTTTGCCAAAGTGAAGGCTCTGATGAAGGCATCAAGTTCAGCTTGCTGATTGGATGTATTATTGGGGAGGTTAGAGAGACTATAGCATACACTGCCTGATGAACTCCCTCCCTCCTAAAGGAGGAGCCATCTATGAAGAACGTGTATGTTGCCTGGAGCAAAGGGCCTTCCTATAAGTGGGAGGAATGTGGAAGAAACTCCTTCAGAGTTTCAATGCATGAATAGGTAAGAGGAGAAGAGATGGAAGAGTCCTGAGGAGCGGGGAGGAGAGTAGCAGGATTTAAAGGTATGGAAAGTAAGACTGGGATCTTCCACCAGGGAAACCTGTAGAGATAAAAGGTAACAGGGGGGTAAGGAATGTAAGCGCTTGTGTGAGGAGTTCCTTTAGGTGGTAGGCAGCCAGAATGGTGATTGGGGCCCCAAAGGTGAGTTTCTTTGACTTGTTAATGAGTAGAGAGACTGCAGCCAACTTTTGTAGGAAAGGGGCCCATCCCTAACAGTAAGGTCCAGACTCTTCAATAGATAACCCCCAGGGGCAAAGGTTGGCCCCAGCAAGTGTCTGAGGACCCCTAGAGCAAATCCCTGCTTTTCAAAGGTGAAATGGGTGTGTGAGATCAGGGAGATAGAGAAAGTTTTGAAGTCATTCTTCTGTGTTGTAGCCAAGGGAAAAGTTAAATTGACACTTTTTTTTCTTTTCTTTTCTTTAGGTTCTTATCAAGCCTTGCTGAGTCTGTCCTTTGTATTTTAATGTTAGCTTCAGTGTGGCCTTGGCCAGGGAGATTCCTGCTTAGGGCTTTACAATGTAGGAGAGTCTGGGTCCCTTGTTTGTCTAAAAGTAGGGTCTCTGAAGAAATTCAAAGCTTTAGTGGCATGTAGGAGCCAGGTAGGGGAGCAATAGGAGCAAAGGGAAGGCTTAGAATGGAGAAAGGAAAAAGCCTGTACATAAGGGATTTTCTTCTTTTTCCTGAACACTCACAAAAATTATGAAAATTGGAAGGCTGAATTGGTTGATGGGTCTTTCGATTAGGAGCCAAATAGAATGGGAGAAAGTAGGCGAGGATGCAGCTGAGAGGTGAGTCAGATGGGATTTGGGAGTTCCCCATGGTGAGTTGGAGTCACCTGCTACTTCCCTAGTCCCTTGGGCGTAGAGAGTCTTGGTTTCCTGGCCAGGGCTTCCATGAGCTCTGCTGAGGAGCTGAGGACCAAGACCCCAGAGTGAACTTGCCAAGGGGAAGGGATTGGGAGTTCCTCATGGTGAGTTGGTTTGAATTCACCAAGGGGAAGGAATGGGTGAGGATCTTGGTGCTGGGCCAAGATCTAAGTCCTAAGAGGAGACTTGTCACTGCCATCTCCAGTAGACTTGTGAGGAGGAGGGAAGGGGAAGGGTGAAGTCACTTACCCAAATGAGGCCAGAGTGTGGATGAAGAAGAAGAGCACTAGGTGAAGGAACAACGAAGGTGTGTGGTCATTGTCCGGGGCCCTCAGGCCAGGATCCCAAAGCAGCTCAAATCCCTGGAGGGGAGAGCAAAGCTGATGGGAGAACATGATGGAATCGCTGGCATCAGTGAAAGAAAAGTAGTGCAGGACTAATCACACACCACCTGGGATAAGAAACAGGTTTATTATCAGGAGCCTGACAAGGCTGCTCTGCCAAAAGAGAGTGACAGCAGGAGCAAGGAGAGAGAGCGGGTATTGTGATTGGGCAGAAAATGGAGGGGGTTTCTGAGATGGATGTGAATGGGCTCATGGTGTGGGTAGGATCAACCTTGGAAGAGGGTAATGGGAAGGCACTGGTAGACGGAATAGGGGATGGTCCTAAGGTAAGGGTGAGGATCAGGGGAGCAGCAGTGAGTCTGGATGGAAGCATATGAGGGGAGAAGGAAAGAGTATCCTCCAACTTTGTGAGGATATCCCTTCCCATAAGAGGAACAGGGCACTGTGGAATGACCAAAAGGGCGTGGTTAAAAATTAGAGAGCCAAAAGAACAAACAAGGATGCTGTCTGTAAGGATTGGTAGTAGGCCCCCAGAACTCCTTGAGGACTGAATATGTAGCACTGGTGTCTAGGAGGAATGAGATAGGTCTACCTGAAATACACAGTTACCCGGGGTTTCTGTGGAGTGATGGTAGTGGTCAGGTGATGGGAACCTGGGCCTTGTCAGTCCTCTGCGGCCAGTCCTAAGAGTTGAAAAGGGGAACCAGAAGGGCTGGATGGCTGGGGCTGCTATCGGCTCTGGGACAGTCAATGTCAGCACATGTAGCTCAATGGTAGAGCATTTACCTAGTGTGCATGAGGCCCTGGGTTATATATCTAGCACACAAAAAAAAATCTTAGAGGAAATGGGGATATAAGTACCACCCAATCTAAAAACAGAGGCCCTAGTGTATATCCCTATCAACAATGGCCCAGTGTCCCTCCTGATGGCATTTAGAACAAAGGCCTGGAGGCTTGTGAGGCTTGGTATATGTATAAGACCAATGATCCATCTGATCACATTTAATACAGGGTCCAGGAAGTCCTGAGGGACCCTTCCACAGGCCAGTGGAACCAGAGACAATGCTGAGGCCGGACAGATGGCTTGAGAAAGCATCTGATATTTCTGCTTCCAGCCTTCTGGCCTCATTATACACCTTAAAAACCACTCCCAGAACCTCAGCTTGGGGAGTTAGGGACCTCCTCTAGTTTGGCCTTAATATCAGGGAAACTCTGGGAGGAAAAGTAGGTCACTAGTAGTTGTCTCCCATCTGGAGTGTCAGGGTCCAGATCAGTATATTGTAATAAAGCCTTGGCCAATCGATCTAAAAATGCTGAGCATTTTCATTTTAATCTTGGATGACTTCCTGGAGCTTTTCATAATCAATAGTCTATGGGCTGCCTTTCTAAGGCCTGCCATGAGGCAAGCAATGAATTGGTTTCTACTAGTTACTCCTCCAGGTGAATTGTAATCCCAACTGGGGTTCTGATCAGGGACTGCTTCAGTGCCAATCAGATGGGCAGGGGAGGGCTGATGTACCTCATCAGCATAATTTCTAGCTTGTTCCCAAACTCGCTTGCACTCCTCAGGTAGGGGGGTTTTAGATAAGATCCTGGACATTATGGAAGGTCAAATCATATGATTGGGTCAGATACTGAAACTCTGATATATGTGGTGGGACTTGAAGTATAGGACCCAAGCCACATTTCTATTTCTCTGCTTTTCTCTATCTGACAGAGGAAAAGCACATGAACCCGGATTACACCATCTACCCCAGCCACCTTGCGTAGAGAACACAGAGATCATGTTTGGCAGTGGCAGCCCGTAAGTGTGTAGCAGGAGGAGAGAAGGGTGGAGGGGCTGAGGGGATAATTGCTGCAGTAGCTTCATCAGAAAGAGAATTGTAGTATGGCAGGGGATAATCTTCTGGGTCAAAGGAGGAGGAGTCTTGGTAGGATTTTCTGTTCCTTTGGAAGTAGGCATAGGGGAGGACTTGTGTGGGAGAGCAAGAGTTGCAGAGAGAGGGCGTAGAACATACAGAGGAGAAACCTTGAATGTATTTTCCTGAATGCTCACAATAGTTGAAATGATCCCAGATAATATTGGGATCTAGAGTGCTGTTAAGCAGCCATTTAGAGTCCAGAGGATAGTGAGGCCAGATCTGATTGCAGGGTAGACAGAGTAGTATGTAAGTATTATTCTAAAAATAAATAAAATAGTAGGGGTAGTTATGGTTTTTAGGTTAAATTTTGTTATAAAATTTTAATCTACTGGGGAATAAGTTAATAATTTTTGAAGTGCATAAGAAGAAGAAATGATGAAAGTAAATTATGGCATTTGCAGGAAAATGAATAGAACTAAAGATCATCATGTTAAGTGAAACAAGTCAAACTTAGGTGGTCAAGGATCATATATTCTCTCACATTAGGAAGCTAGAGAGGAAAAAGAGAAAAAAAAAGGTGTATCTCCTAAAAATCAAAGGGAGATCAGTAAAGAAATGGTACAAAGGTGGGAGATGAGGAGGAAAGGGGTAAAATAATAATAATATATTCCCTCAAATGCCCAGTCCCCGACAATAACAAAAAAACCAGGCATGCAAAGAAAAAGATGATGATAAACCATACAATGGGGATCAAACCAAACAACAGACAGTGCTTTCAAGAGTGATCAGATGCTATATTTAAATGGGAAAGATTTCAAAGTAGCCATTATAGAGAATACCAATAGAGTTAGAAAATTTTGAAAAGAACTAAATGGAAATTCTGGAGCTAAAATTTACAAAAACTGAAATAAAAAATTACTGGACAACTCAAGATCGGTTTTGAATTGGAAGAAAAGCAAACCTGAAGCAAGAATAAAAAGAGAGATTAAGCAATCTGAAAGAACAGGGAAAAATAAACAAAAAAAAATAATATGTGAACAACAGTAAAAACTGTCTAGGCTGAACAGACTTCTACCGAAGTGGGACAGTTACTGCAATAATGCCTTTGTTATAATCTTGTCCCCGCCATCCTCTTTCTCTACCCTGTGCTCACTCACCATGTGTTGTGTCCTGCGATGTTTGGATGCAGCAAAAAGGCCCTCGATCTGATGTAGCTCTTTGATCTTGGACTTTCCAGATTCCAGAATTGTAATAAATTTCTTTTCTTTATAATTTATCCAATCTATGGTATCCTAGTATGGTAGAATGTAAGGCTGCTGAAATTATTTAACAATCCTAAAAATTAAAAAAACTGAACAAACTAAAAAAACAACTCTTCTTAGGTCTATCAGAGAAGTGAGGTCACAGGGCAAACTGCTGCCCACAAAACTGGAGAGACAGACAGGAGTTACAGAGAAATCACAACTAACTGAAGCAGAAACCTGTAAGCAGAAATCTCTGTGGGAATCACTACCAGAGTCAGAAAACCTAAGTGTAATTTATTAATTACTGGAAGCACATGTGAAAAAGTCTGAGTTTAAAACTCCAGTCTATCTTAGGAGAACCTCCAAAACTTTTGAAGTTTTACCTCCAGGAGCTCTACCAGGTTTTTACAGTAAATATCAAAGAACACTCGTACTTACAGTAGAAGGGGGAAAGTAACCATTTTAAAATATGATAAAAGTATTCTATTATTCTTAACAATGCCTGCCCTCAAGAGAAGTTATCTAATCAGAGTCTACTCTATTGGGGTTGTATCAGAGCCTAATCAATCTGGGGGAAAGGAAATACCAAACTCTGGCCTGCTCTAGCCATCCTGTCCTACCTAAATGGGGGAGAAATTGGGGAGCACTTGTAAAGTTAAGAGCTCAGGGGCACAGACTCCCTAAATGACTGAGAACTAATTCCAGGAATACTGAACATTACTCCTGGTCCAAACCCTACCACCAGGTTACTAAAGTCCTGTCTTTCAACAAAAAATTACAAGACACACGAGAGTTTAAAAAACAGAACAGTGCAAACATTCCTCCTTTGGTAAAGATGTTAAATTATCTAATCTATAATTTAAACAACTACGATTAATATCCTAAGCGATCTAACTGAAAGAGTAGACAACTGTCAAAAACAAATGGGAAATGTAAGAGATAAAAATTTTAAGAAATAAAATGAAATGCTAGAGATAGAACAATATTGTTAACAGAGATGACAGACTTACTGGTAGAGAGGACAAGGTCAAAGAAAGCATCTCTGTGCTTTAGGCTATGTTCACAGAAACTTCCAAAACTTAAAAGTGAAGTGATATAAGATGGAAAAAAGAACAGGAAGTCCAAGAACTTGGGACAACTACAAAAAGTATAACATGAATAATGGGAATACCAAAAGGAGAAGGAAAGGCAAAGCAAGCAACCAAGCAAATATTTGTAAAAATGACTGAAAATTCCTTCTAATTCAACCACAGGTTCAAGAAGCTCTGAAGGTTGAGCTCAGCGGTTGAGCATTCGCCTAGCATGGGTGGGACCTGGGTTCGATTCTCAGCACCATATAAAAACATAAAGGCATTGTGTTGTGTCTATCTACAAAAAAGATTCTTTCTCCTCTCAAAAAAGTTTTTATAAAAAGAAGCTCTGAAAACATGAACCAGGATAAAAATAAATTAAATATATGAATACCATATTCAAACAGCAGGAAGTCAAAGAAAAACAATTCAAAAAATAGGAATAATGGATGCCATTGTTACTGGAGTGAGAAGGTATCTTAGAGTAGTTTTAATTTGCATTTCTCTGATTGCTAGAGATGGTGAGCATTTTTTCATGTATTTGTTGATTGATTGTATATCCTCCTCTGAGAAGTGTCTGTTCAGGTCCTTGGCCCATTTGTTGATTGGGTTATTTATTTTTTTATTGTTTAACTTTTTGAGTTCTTTGTATACTCTAGAGATTAGAGCTCTATCTGAAGTGTGAGAGGTAAAATTTTGTTCCCACGATGTAGGCTCCCTATTTACCTCACGAATTATTTCTCTTGCTGAGAAAAAACTTTTTAGTTTGAATTCGTCCCATTTGTTGATTCTTGATTTTAACTCTTGTGCTATAGGTGTCCTATTAAGGAATTTGGAGCCCGACCCCACGAGATGGAGATTGGGGCGACTTTTTCTTCTATTAGACGCAGAGTCTCTGGTTTGATTCCTAGCTCCTTGATCCATTTTGAGTTGACTTTTGTGCATGGTGAGAGAAAGGGATTCAATTTCATTTTGTTGCATATGGATTTCCAGTTCTCCCAGCAACATTTGTTGAAGATGCTATCCTTTCTCCATTGCATGCTTTTAGCACCTTTGTCAAATATAAGATAGTTGTAATTTTGTGGATTGGTCTCTGTGTCCTCTATTCTGTACCATTGGTCTACCCGCCTGTTTTGGTGCCAGTACCATGCTGTTTTTGTTACTATTACTCTGTAGTATAGTTTAAAATCTGGTATCGCTATACCACCTGTTTCACCCTTCCTGCTTAGAATTCTTAAGCTATTCTGGGTCTCTTATTTTTCCAGATGAATTTCATGATTGCTTTTTCTATTTCTGCAAGGAATGCCATTGGGATTTTGATCGAAATTGCATTGAACCTGTAAAGTGCTTTTGGTAATATGGCCATTTTAATAATATTAATTCTGCCTAGCCATGAGCAAGGTATATCTTTCCATCTTCTAAGGTCTTCTTCTATTTCTCTCTTTAGAGTTCTGTAGTTTTCTTTGTAGATTTTTCACCTCTTTTTTTAGGTTGATTCCCAAGTATTTTTTTTTTTGAGGATATTGTGAATGGGGTAGTTGTCCTCATTTCCATTTCAGAGGATTTGTCACTGATATACAGGAACAACAACAAGTGCTGGCGAGGATGTGGGGAAAAAGGTACACTTGTGCATTGCTGGTGGGACTGCAAATTAGTGCAGCCAGTTGGGAAAGCAGTATGGAGATTCCTTGGAAAGCTGGGAATGGAACCGCCATTTGACCCAGCTATTCCCCTTCTCTGACTATACCCAAAAAAACTAAAAAGAGCATACTACAGGGACACAGCCACATCAATGTTTACAGCAGCACAATTCACAATAGCTAGACTGTGGAACCAACCTAGATGCCCTTCAATAGATGAATGGCTAAAAAAAATGTGGCATTTATACACAATGGAATATTACTCAGCACTAAAAAATAACAAGATCATGGCATTTGCAGGGAAATGGATGGCATTAGAACAGATTATGCTAAGTGAAGTTAGCCAATCCCTAAAAAAATGCCAAATGTCTTCTCTGATATAAGGCGGGGGGTGACTCTAAATGGGGTAGGGAGGAAGAGCATGAGAAGAAGACTACCACTAAATAGGGAAGGGAGGGAATGGGAGGAAGAAGGGGAATTGCACGGAAGATGGAAGGAGACCCTCATTGTTATACAAAATACATGTATGATGATGTGAGGGGGAAAAAATGAAATGTGTCACATTAGATGGGGTAGAGAGAGGTGATGGGAGGGGAGGGGTGGGGAAGGGGGAATAGGAAGGGCAGCAGAATAAAATAGACACTAGTATTGCTGTATGTATATACGTGGCCATATAACCAATGTGATTCTGCAACCTGTACACTTGGAAAAATGAGAAATAATACCCCATTTGATTCAAAAAAGAAAAAAATTCTCATTAAATAGCTCCAAGATTTAAAAAAAAAAAAAGGAATAAAACAGCTTTCCCACAAAAGAGGAATGATCTGAATCAATCCTACTTCTCTTCCAAAATTATGCAAGAAAGGAGAGTGGAGTGAGAATTTTAAGTGTTATCTTCTATTTGGGACATGGAAAAAAGCAAGAAAAATAGACTTGGGTTGGGGGACCTATAAATTGGAATCCTGGGAGATCAGCCTTTAAAAATGAAGAAGAGATAGGGCTGTAGCTCATGGGTACAGCATATGTTTAGCACATTTGAGGAGGCCCTGAATTCAGTCTCCCATCTCCCCCCCTACACACACACACACACACACACACACACACACTCACAAATAAAAGTGAAGACGATAGGGAGAATACTATGAAGATAAAATAGGAAACACCAGAAATATATCCCTCCACCTAGACAATAATTGCACTGGCAGATTCCATTTAACTATTTTAGAATTTACAAACCTACCAGAGGCTTGCAACTTCCAAAGGAAGGTTTGGATGGTAAATTGTGGTTAATTTAAGTAAATTTCAGTCCCTCACAAGGTAGTAGCTACCATTATTCTACCCCTCAAACCTGAGACGTTTAGGTGTGCCCGAGTTCCTCAAGCAACATGTACACAGCATGGGGTGTGCAAAGAAGGACCCAGTCTTCCAAATATCAGGACTCCTGTGCCCCATCACTGCATACTGAGAAGAGACGGAGGTTGCTGTAGCACTCTCATTGTTTAAGCCCTGACCCCACACAGGCTGAAGTGGCTTCCATGGTATGTGAAGTTGGAGTACTCCTGATCCCTCTGCTGTGCCTCTCCCAGGCCCGCCACACCCCAGGAATGCAAGCTGGAATGGCCTGTGGTTCTCCTGGGGGAGGGGGGGATGATGGATCGCCTCTCAAGTCCACTTCTCTTTCATTCCTGTACGGCATACACCAAAGGCACAGACCGCTTCCTCAAGTTCTCTCTTTGCGTCATGGAGCACTACTGAGGGCATGGCCAAGTAGACCGCGCTCCAGTTTGTGACGCACATGGGCACGTAAACAAGCAAAAGTTCTCCATATATTTTCCCTCCAGTTCCATTCCTTGGATATGCCATAGCATTTGGTATACGTCCAACTGAATTCCCAGAAAATGTATATGCGAAATATGCACCTGTATTTAGTTTTACCACGTGGGCAAAACTTACTTATCTCCTAGGGAACGATATTGCTGCACTGCTTTTTAATAGTAAAAATGAAACCCCAAGTGCTGAAGATGTCTACAGTCATCTTAAAACACCTATGTTTGGGAATGGAGTTGTTTATGATGTGCCAAATTCAATTTTCTTAGAGCAAAAGGAAACGTTAAAGAGTGACCTAACTTTAACCAGTGTCTTTTTATAAATGAAAAAGAAACAAAGGAATTCTTCCAAAGTTGGAGAGAAAGTAAAGGAAAAAAATTTCTGAGCTCATAATTTTAAGAGGTAGCCATTGTCTACATGGAAAAGAAATCAGAAGTCAACTCAATGAGAAGGTGGCACAACTATATGCGATTTGGATGGAGGTTTAAGTCATTCAGCCTGACTTGCCAATTAGCTGCCTCTGCCTCGGTTCAGATGAGAAACAGAGCTCATCAAGATCAAGAATATTTTCTGGGAGGCAATCCAGAAATGCAGAGAATCAGAAGAGAAAAATTGATGACATTCTCCAAACTCCATTAGATTCTACATATAAGAATTGGTGTCCTTCCACAGATGATGAAACAGCAGGGATGCTGATTGGACTCCTCTTGGCAGGACAGCATACATCCTCAACTATTAGTGCCTGCAAGGGCTTCTTTTTGGCCAGAGACAAAAACCTTCAAGAAAAATGTTATTTAGAACAATGTAGAAGGCTGCAGAGAGGATCTCCCTCCTTTAATTCATGACCAGCTCAAGAATTTAAATTTATTTGATCAAAAAAATATGTATATATGAAACATTAAGACAGCCCTCCTATAATGACCATGATGAAGATGGCCAAAACTCCTCAGACTGTGGCAGGGGGTACCATCCTCCAGTTTTTCATTTCTCCCAATGTCAAAGACTCATGGGTAGAAGTCTGGACTTCCATCCTGATTTCTACCTACAGGATAACCCAGCATCAGAAGAGAAGTATCCTATGTGCCATTTGAAGTCGTACTGGGGAAAATTTTACCTATGCTCAAATTAAGACAATTTGGTCCACTATGCTTCATTTACAAGATTTTGATCTCACTGATGGATATTTTTTCTCATTGTGAATTATAGAACTATGATTAAGACTACTGAAAATCCAATTATTCACTACAAAGATAAAAATGAAAAAGTCTACAAGCTGCAAAAACATTTCAGAATGAAGTTTATGAAACAGCTCTCATAGTATACTCTTTGAGTGTGTAATTCTAAAAACCAGTTTATTATTTTAATGTAGAGTTTTTTTGTTTTTGTTTTGTTTGAGGTTGGTTGTTTTTGGTGGTGCTAAAGATTGAACCCAGGGCCTTGTTCACTATACTGAGCTATATCCCTGGTCTGAGCCAGTTTATTAATTTAATATTTTATTAACTGAATGATTTTATCAAATTTAATGACATTTGAAATTTTTATAATAGTTTTGACACTTCCTACATGTACTTTGTTTAGGGGAACTAGATAATTAGCAGATTCTAAATGTACAACTTCTGGGTTTTAATTTTAAAAGCTACATAGCTCTTGGCAACCAAGCTCAGGAATTTCAAATCTGGGACTAGTTCTACCTTTGGAAGACCATAAGTTATTCATTTATCTGGTCAATTTTTGTGTGTAAGGATGGAAAGGCAGGGAATAAATTCATAGTCAATGCCTTAGATAAAAAAGAGTACTATTATTTGTTTTGGTATGATGATATTCAGCAGTGATTGAATTATGTTGCAGAAAAACATAACCTTTGAAAAATATATCCTTCAATATATCCTTTAACTGGAAGCACTACTATCAGAAGTTGAGAGAGATCTGGAACCATACCTTGATAGTCATATTTCCTAAAATTAATAAATACATAAAAGACTGCCCATGTGTCTTGATATAATTACTAAGTATTATATGCTTCTCCATATGTTAAATATCAGTCTTGTTCCACAAAGTCACATCTATGTGCAAGTCCAAAATCAAGCCCTTAGGAGAATATTTTTGTTTTCTACTTTGGCTTAAGGTTTTTCCCTACCTCCTCTCCAAAATATAACTAGGGATGTTTCTATTACTAGTTCTGTTCATTCAAGTAGTTAAACTTTATTAAAGTATAGGATTTGAGACCAGGGTATCTTGCTTTAACATAAGGTAATATGAAGCAGGATACTTGATAAATAATATCACTGGTCATATTCCATGAAGCCTATGTTCAGGAATCAACCTAACTCAAATTATAACTAGGGATCAATTTTATGAGATAACTAATTTGATTTGCTTTTACTAGATGAAGCCAAAATATTGTCCTTTATGTATATTATAGTTCTGTTTAAGAGGCTGGAAGACTTATGTTAAATTCTGTGAAGATTAAATCTCTGTTGCTACACATTTTTTCACATTAAAGTTCTCTTTGAGAAAAAAATGCTTTCATAATTTCCTACTTTGCCTCCTTTGAAAGCAAGACACTGACATTCAGTTTCAAAACAACACATATGAGTAAAGTAGTAAGTCACCACACATGCCCAGTAGAAGGCACAAGCTTAGAAAAAGATCTGAGAGTACTGTAAATTTATATCTCAAGGTGATCTTAGAATGGTAGACAATCTACAACAATTAAAAAAAATTTTTTTAAACGGCAATCCTAAAGGAAGGGGGGAGAATCTAATCCCTGAGTTGCCATCATACTAGATTGAAATGGTCATTTAAAAAAAAAAACCACAAGGAACACAAAGAAAAAGGAAAGTAGATCTAATTCAAAGGGAAAAAAATCAGCCAATTGAAACCATCTTGAAAAAGAACCTGATGGTAGATCTACTAGTTAAAGACTTTAAAGAAACCATCTTTAAGATGTTCCCCAAACGGACACATGAGGTGGGAAAAAGTAAGAAGATGTTTCAACAAAATGGAAACATCAATAAAGAGAAAGAAAACCTAAGTAGAAACTAAAAGAAATTTTGGCATTATAAAGAACAGCAACTGAAAAGAAAATCCACTAGAGGGATTAAAAGGCAGATTTAAGCAAATGAAAGAACAAATCAGCAAACTTGAAGGTAGAACAATGGAAATTATCAAGTCCAAGGAACAGAAGGAAAAAAAAATAAAATAAAACTGAACAGAGACTAAAGGACTCATGGGACTAAGGGACTCGAGCTGACCAACATAGGAATAGATACATAGGTATAATGGTTAATTTTTTGTATCAACTTGACTAGGCTAAAAGAATCCAAAATAGATGGTAAAACATTATTTCTAGGTGTGTTTGTGAGAATGTTTCCAGATGTTATTAGTATTTGAAGTGGTAGATTAAGTAGAAGATTGCCTTTACCAATGTATGTGACATCATTTTATAGATGGAGAGCTTAAACAAAATAAAAGACAGAAGAATGGTAGATTTTCTCTTTTTTTATGAGATAGAACATTAATCTTCTCCTGCCCTGGAATATCAGCACTCTTGGTACTCAGACCTTTCAAACTGGATCAGAACTTACACCATCATTTCCTCACTCCCCCGACCATTCTTGAGCTTTTGGATTCAGATTGATACTTACAACATCAGTTCCTGTGGTTATCAAGCCTTTAGAAATGGACTGAATTACAAAATGGCATTCAGAGTTCTCCAGCTTGCACACAACATACTATGGAACATCTCAGTCTCCTGGGACATCTCGGTCTCCATAATCATATGGCCCAATCCCTACATTTAACTTTCTCATATACATTGTCCTCCTGCACAACCACACACAAACCTTTTGGGTTCTGCATCTCTGGAAAACCCTAATACAGAAGGAAATTAATTCTGCATAATAAACCCATAGAGGAAAAAACACAGTTAATCTCTTTCCCAATGGTGAAAGACTGAAAGTTTTTCTCTAAGAGCAAGACCAAACAAGGAAGCAAATTCTGCACACAATGTGTGCATGGACTATGATTAAGTTAAATTAAAAATCAACAATTGAAATGTAGCTAAAAATTCCCAAATATGTGAGGTTAAATGATAATTTTCTAAATAAACATATAGGTGAAATGAGTATTCTCAAGAGAAATTTAAAACTATTTTGAATAAAAATGAAAATCAACAAACTAAAAGTTGGTTCTTTGAAAGTATTCGTAAGCTTGAAAAACTCAGATACACTAAGAAAAATGAGAAAGAAGACATAAATATATCAGAGATAAGCTCTTTTTCCTGGTACCCTGAAGGCAATCAGCTGCTCCAAGATGAAGCTAATTATCTCCTTCCCTGCTACTGGCTGCCAGAAACTCATTGGAGTGGATGATGAACACAAAGTTGGTACGTTTTATGAGAAGTTGCCGCTGATGCTCTGGGTGAAGAATGGAAAGGTTATGCAGTCCGAATCAATGGCGGAATAACAAACAATGTTTCCCCATGAAGCAGGGTGTCTTGACCCATGGCCATGTTCACCTACTACTAAGTAAGGGGCATGCCTGTTATAGACCAAGGCGAACTGGAGAGAGAAAGTGCAAATCTGTTCAAAGTTGCATTATGGATGCCAATCTGAGCGTTCTCAACATGGTTATTGTGAAAAAAGGAGAGAAGGATATTCCTGGACTCACAGATACTATTGTACCCCATAGACTGGGACCCAAAAGAGCTAGGAGAGTTTGCAAACTTTTCAATCTCTCTAAGGAAAATGATGTCTGCCAATATGTTGTCAGAAAACTCTTAAGGAAGGTAAAAAATGCAAAACCAAAGTATGGGAGATTCAAAGTCTTATTACTCCATGTGTCCTGAAATACAAGCACAGGCCTATTGCTCTCAAGAGATAGATACTAAAAAGAATAAGGAAGAGGCTGCAGAACATGCCAAGTTTTTGGCTAAGAGAATGAAAGAAGCCAAATAAACAGATTGCCAAGGACAGATTGCCGAGCCAAGAACAGATTGCCAAGAGAAACAGGCTGTCCTCTCTGAGAGCTTCTACTTCTGAGTCCAATCAAAAATAAAAATTTCTAAGAGTAACAAGTAAATAAGATCAGAGGAGTCATCACTACAGATTCAAAGGACATTAGAAGGACAAGAAAGGAATAGATGTTCATACATTTTATAACCTGGATGAGAGAGACAACTTCCTTGAATGATACCACCTATGACAATGCATGCCAGAAAAAGATAAAAATATTAATAAACCTATGTCTAGTAAAGAATTGAATCAATAATTAAAAACCATTGAAAACAAAGTTCAAGACCAAGTTGAGTTCTCTGGTAAATTTTTCCAAACATTAAAAAAGAATAAATTGAAGGAGGTTAAGATGGTGGAGCAGAACTAGACAGCAATTCCTCACCTCCCCATAAGACAGAAATAAGACTGAAAAAATGACAGCTCTAAGAGGTGGATGACAAAATAAAATCTCTAAGATCCAGAGTTACAAAATCTAAACACGGAGAGATTAGAAGATGGATTACTAGAGTATAAGAAAAAGCTCAGATTTCTCCAACCCCAGGGTGGGGGGAAAGAGGAGAGGCAACAGAGAGGGAATGGAAAAGCACCTAAAATCACCTGTTTTACAACAATTGAGAAGGTAAAAAAGACCGTATTAAAACATAATAGGAGCAATGAGTTGTCCTTAAGCCAGATCAAGCAGTTTAAAACCAAAACAGAAACAGAAAGCCCATGCTGGGCTCTGCAGCCATTTCAAGGAGCACACAGATGAGCACACAATTAAATCATTCCCATTTCCAGATATCCACAAATTGAAATACAGGGAACACCCCTTGGTGGAACCTCTTAAGAATCTGTCTAGTAAGAACTTACAGAGGGATTACCACTAGGAAAGTCATTATAACCCCCTCCTCATCTCCAAAAACAACTGGAGCAGGGTGGAGCAGAGCTCTGTGCAACCTGAATGCCCTGGCAGAGGAGTGTTCCACACAGCATCCCTAGGAAACCGGGCAGAAAGGAAATACTCTGCATAGCCTCCATGAGAACCCAGAAGGACAGGGTGCACTCCATGAAGCATCCTTAGGACCCCAGAGAAGAAGTGCTCCATACAGCCCAAGTGGGACCCCAGGCAGAAAAGGAGCCCTCCACGAATTCCATGCAGCATTCACAAGAACCCCAGTACAGATGAAGCAGTCTCCTGCAAGTCATGGAGATAAGAATCAAGACCTCAAATCCAAGTGGGAAGGTAGTTTGGCTCCAAGCAGAAGAGAGGGAATCCGGCAGGACTGTTGCTCCCAATGATCACTGACACTGGGTTGTCACAGTGGGAAATTGCCCGAGTCCTATGAAGCCTAGAGGGGCTATCTCACTGATTGCAGCCACAGATAGCATGGGGCCCATTCTAGAGGGAAGATGCCTGGATAACAAATGGCATAGTGGGACAGTCCACAGGTTGGGGCAGAGGCTAGTGGAAGGCCAGAATTAGAAACTGCCTGAGACCATGATGCTTAAAAAGAAGGTATCTGAATTGCAATAATAACCAGTGGGAAGTTGGTTAAGGTGAAAAGCTGCCTGGACCCAAGGCAGGAGATAGTAATGGCACCCAGCCTGGCCCTCAATCAGTGTTTGGACACTGGCTGGACATTTGCAACAGTCACAGTCAGCAGAGTGAAACAGTGCCCACCAATCACTATCTGGGTTAGTGAAAGATAGAACACCCAAGAAAGCCAGCTGAGTCACCTTACTCAGTAGTAAAAATAGTACCCAATGAGCTATGTCAACCAGGAGGAATATTTCTGCACCACAGATCAACCATGGAGAACCCACAACCACAGGCTCTGTGCTTATAGCAGCTACCAGGCTCTACATCACTTTGAAAAGGATGCTGTAGAAGGGAGCAGATACATGGTCACTTGCAGCATTTATAAGAATAACCCAGAGCTCTGCATTAAAAACCATTGAAAACAAAGTTTTCAATCTCAGGCATACAATAAAAACGACCAACAGAGACACCCTGCACCCTGTGAGTATTCAGCCATAGGCCCCTGAGCTGACAAACCAGAACCAGCCAGTGGGAGGTCCAAAGCAACTGGGGGAGTGACTCCTGCACTCTAGCATGTCTGGAGGGATCCAAAGCCAAGAATAATGGGTATCTTCTAAATATCCCAAATCCTCATCAAACCCAAACAAAAATTTAACAAGAACTTTCTTCACCTTAGCATAGTTTACTTTAAATAACTGTAAAATCAACTTTGTTCATATATATATCACTCTTTATCTTGATTAATAAGTGGTTACCCTAAAAATCAACACTGGACCTTCAACCTATTTAAATATATTTCTTCTAATGGTTTAAAGCATTAATCGAAATCACTCTTTTTTATTTCTCCTAGCTCTGGTTTATACTTTCTCCTCCTTCTCACTATTCTTCCTCTTACACTGTCTGCTACAGTCTCAATTTTCCCCACCCCCATCCATTTTTTTCTCCTTACCTCGGTATGCACTATTCATTTCTACCTTTTTTTCTTTTTTCTCTTCTTTTTGCTTAATCTTTCTCTCTTTGCCTTCTCAACCCCCATGAAATGTTACAGAAATTTTATTATTATATATAACTATGTTTTACCTATTCCAGAACTTCACTACAACTTTACATATGGATTAGAAGAACTGTTAAGAACAATAACATGTTTTTTGATTTTTCACAAGATTGAGTAAGCACATGGCTTGGTTGTGAAGTGATCATAGTAAGTAGGGTTCAGAGGCTTCTTTCAAAGTGGTGCCGACACTGGAACCAGCAAAGGCTAAACACTGAATTAAAGTATTAATATTTGCATATTTGCCCAACTCAGGACTCCTAAGAGAAAGAAGCTCACAAAAGAGTCCCTTGCTTAAAATAACCAATAAGAATACCAATAGATGGGAATACAGACAAGCAAGATGAAAAAACAGTGAACAAACCACCCGAAACATTCTATAATACTTTAACAACTAACTCCATTGACAACACAGAGAAGGAAATGTGAGAGAAAGAATTTAGAAGGTTCGTAGTTAAAATGTTCAACAAGCTAAAAGACAATATAAGGAGTGAAATTAGAAAATACAGGAAGTGAAAGATCACTTCAATAAAGAGATAGATATCCTGGAAAAGAACCAAACATAAATCCCGGAAATGAAAAACTCAAAAAGCCAAATTAAAAATTCAATGGGAAGAATCACCAATGGATTAGAACATTTTGAAGATAGATTTTCAGGCCTTGAAGACAAAGTATATAATCTTAAAAATAAAGTTGAAAAGAAAGAAAAGATGTTAAGAATCCATTACCAGAATATTCAAGAAATCTGGGATAACATCAAGAGATCAAATTTAAGAATCATTGGGGTAGATGAAGATTCCAAAATACAAACTAAAGGGATATACAATCTTTTCAATGAAATACTATTAGAAAAGTTTCCAAATCTTAGGAATGAGATGGAAATTCAAATACAAGAAGCATACAGGACTCCGAATAAACAGAATTAGAATATCTTCTACAAGACACATAATAATGAAAATGCCTAATATGAAGAATAAGGATAAAATTATAAAACCTGCAAGAGAAAAATGGCAATTCACATTTAGAGGTAAACCAATTCAGATTTCAACTGATTTCTTGATCCAGACCCTAAAAAAGCCAGGAGGACTTGGAATAATACATACCAAACTCTGAAAACAAAAAAAGGATGCCAACCAAGATTACTATGCCCAATAAAACTATCCTTCAGAACTAAAGATAAAACAAAAACCTTCCATGATAAACAGAAACTGAAAAATTCATAACTACAGAATGTGCACTACAAAACATACTTAACAAAATATTTTGCAAAGAAGAAATGAAGAATAAAAAATGAATATCAATATAGGGATAAATCGCACTAGAAGAATAGTCTATTCAAGGAGAATCAAGTCTGAATTAAACATTAGAAATGAATCAAAATGGCAGAAAATAAAAGTCACCTCTGTATAATAATACTGAATATAAATGGTCTAAACTATTCAATCAAAAAGAGATTGGATGAAAAAACAGAACCCAACAATATAATATTTACAAGAGACTCATCTTACAAACAAAGACATTCATATTCTAAAGATGAAAGAATGGGAAATTATATACCATGCAAATGGTAGCTCAAAGCAATTAGGGTTAGCTATTCTCATATCAAAGTGGATTTCGAGGCAAAATAAATCAGTAGAGAAAAAGAAGTTCACTTCATACTGCCTAAGGGCATCATCCAACAACAATAAATGATTGTAAATATTTAGCCCCAACCATGATGCATTTACATACATAAAACAAACCCTTCTCAATATAAAGAATCAAAGAGACCACAATACAATAATACTGGGTGATTTCCAATACACCTCACTCACCAATAGATGGACCGTCCAGACATAAACTAAGCAAAGATTCTTCCTTACTAAAAAGCTACTATTCATTAAATGGACCTAACTGATATCTATTGACTATTTCATCCATCAATCAATGAATTCATTTTATTCTCAGCAACACCTGGAGCATTTTCTAAAATAGACCAATTTAAAATCACAAAGCAAACCTTAGCAAATACAAAAAAAAGAGAGAGAGAGAGAATTGTTCTATTATATCATATTGAAATTAAATTAGAAATCAACAATAACATAAAAAACAGAAATCACTCTAACATCTGGAGATTAAATAATGCTCTTTCAAATGATAAATGGACAGCAGAAGAAATCAGGGGATAAATTAAAAAATTCTTAGAAACAAATAAGAACAAATGATACCACATATCAAAATTTCTGTGACAACATGAAGCTGTTCTAATAACAAAGTTTATAGCACTGATTTCACACATTAAAAAATAGAAATATTCTAGATAAATAATCTACCATTATACCTCAAGGCCCTAGAAAAAGATAAACTGACACCAAAATCAGCAGAGGACAGGAAATTATTAAAATCAGAGCTGAAGTCAATGAAATTGAGAATAAAACAATACAAAGAATCAATGAATCAAAGAGGTTTTTTTTTTAAAGAATAAAGATTGAGCTGGGCATGGTAGTATACACCTATAATCCCCATGGCTCAGGAGGCTGAGGCAGGGGGAATCACAAACTGAAGGCCAGCCTCAGCAACTTAGCAAGACCCTAAGCAACTTATTGAGACCCTATCTCAAAATAAGAAATTAAAACAAACAAACAAACAAAAGAGCTAGGGATGTAGCTCAGTATGTAAAGTGCCCATTGGTTAAATTCCCAGATTAAAAAAAATGAACAAGACTGATAAACCCTTAGCCAAACTAACCAAAATAAAGACAAAGAAGTCACAAATTAATAAAATTAGAGCTGAAAAAGGAAATATCATCAGAGATACTACAGAAATCCAGAGACTCATTATAAACTATTTTGAAAATCTCTAATAAGCTAGAAAATCTTGAAGATATTGACAAATTCCTAGAGATATATCACCTACCCAAATTAAACAATGAAGATATAGAAAATTTAAATAGATCAATATCAAGTAGTAAAACTGAAGCAGCTATCAAAAGCCTTCCAACAAAGAAAAGTCCAGGACTGAATGCATTCTCAGACAAGTTCTACTGAACCTTTAAAATCTATCAATGAAATTTTCATTGATCAAATTATTCAATGAAATAGAAAAGGTAGGAACACTGCTAAATTCATTATCATCCGGATACCAAAACCAAACAAAAATGCATCAAGGAAAAAGTTTTACGCTAATGTCTTTGATGAACATATATGCAAAAATTCTTAAAATAATGGCAGACTGCATACAAAAGTCATTGAAATTCTAGCCAGAGCAATCAGGCAAGAGAAGGCTATTAGAGGCATTCAAACAGGAAAAGAAGTCAAATTATCTATTTGTCAATGGCATGATCCTACATTTAGAAGACCCAAAAACTCTACCAGAAGAGGTCTAGAGCTGATGAACACATTTAGGGTACAAAATCATGGTACAAAATCAGGGTACAAAATCAACATATATTAATCAATGATTTTCCTATACTCCAATAATTAATCTGATGAAAAAGAAATTAGGAAAACTATTCCATACACAATAACTTCAAAACAAACAAACAAACAAACAAAAACCCACCCTGGGAGTTAATCTAATGAAGGTGGTTAAGGACTTCTAAAATGAAAACTATAGAACATTGAAGAAATTAATTGAAGAAGACCTTAGAAGTATCCAGATGCTTTAGTCAACTTCTCAGAGTTTTCTAAGAAATACGCAGAGAGGTAGAAGATGGCTTATGCTAAAAAGAAAGAAAAATTTGAAGACACAGCAAAGGTGGACAAGGCATGTTATGAAAGAGAAATAAAAACCCATATACTTCCTAGCAGGGAAACAAAAAAGGATCCTAATGTACCAAGGGTCCTCCTTCAGTCTTTTACTTGTTCTGAGTATCACCACAAAAATCAAAGGAATGCATTCCAGCGTATCCATTAGTGATGTTGCAAAGAAACTGGGAGAGATGTGGAGCAGCACTGTAGGAGATGACCAAAAAAACAAAACTTATGAAGAGGCTGCTAAGTTTAAGGAAACATAGGGAAAAGATTGCTGCCTAATGAGTAAAAGGAAAACCTAATGCAGTAAAAAAAATCAATAAACAAAAAACTGGAGTCGTCAAGACTGAAAAAAAGAAGCAAGAAAAAGAAGGAAGAGAGAGAAGAGGAAGATGAAGAGGATAAACTAGTTGGTTTGAACAGTTTGTTGTGCATATGTCTATAAAACACTCCCTGCACACACCCATATACAACTCACCCCTTTTAAAGAAAAATAACAACGTAAGGTTGTGATTCGTTTTCAAACCGTATAACAACTTTTTTGTTTTGTATAGTTAACACACTACTGAGTGTGTCTTTAGATAGCCCTTATTTTCAATAGCCACTAACCTTGTCTGGTACAGCACAGGGGTTGTAAACTGGTATGGGAATTTAAAGCAGGTTCTTGTTTGTGCACAGCACAAATTGTTGTATATGAGAACAGTAGATTTTTCATCTTACTTGTCTCAAATATACCTTATATGAAATAATCATTGCCTTGTTACCTGAATAGAACTCTCATTGCCAAAAATATACAGCTGTTTGTTGACATTCTGAATGCTTCTAATGTGGCATTTTTTTAGTTTAAAAAGTACCTAATTCTAGAGTTTATACAGATATTTAAAAGACCAAGCACAGCCAATATAATAATATTGAAGGATAATAAAGCTATCAGGCTGACACTACTTAACTTCAAGATTTATCATGAAGCTAAAATATTCAAGACTGTGTGGTATTGGTGAAAGAATACATGAAGATCAATGGACAGAATACAGAAAAAAAAAACCCACAAAGATACTATCGATTAATTTTTGACAAATACTGAAAGATAAAATAATGAGGAAAACATAGTCTTTTCAAATGCTGCTGAAACAATTGGACATCCATTTGTTTTGGGAGCCAGAAAATTCTAGTATTTCCATCTCTGGTACTCCACAGACATTCCACTGCTCTGGTTCAGTGGATGGCTGCCCCATAAGCCACATATGCCTTAGTGGAGATAGTGCTACACCTGGAGAATGGGTATTGTGAAGTAGATAGAATAGAGGGTACCATCTACAAGAACCAGGGGTTGGGGAGGGGGCCTACCCTCTGAGACTGGGGACATGGCTAATTACACATGGTTAACTTTGGACAAGACACAGGGCTGTAGCCTGCACGGTTCCTACCACCCTTGTCCCAGCACAGCACTCAGGCACCCATCACTAGCTGGCAATAAAAGAACTACGAGTTCCCTCTGCCCCTGCCCCACCTTACAGATGAATGTTAGGGAAGCGTCAAGCAATACTGCTGCTGTACCAGCTGGAGTGCCTCCCTCAAGGTGCACAGCCTAAGAAGGTCCAGAGAAAACATCTGCCCAGCAGCGCCAGTCATGTACCACTCCCTTCCCTCCTATGAGAATTTAAGCTAAGGGGAATTTTAGCTAGCTCCTGCCATAACCTACTATTGCTACTACTACAAATGAAAGATAAAGGAGAGAAAAGCCCTTGGCCATCACTCCACCTTCTGGGTGCATAGCTTAAGAAGGTCCAGAAAGAAATGTTGCCCAAAACAGCCAGCTACATTTCACTCTCACTCTACTTGGAGCAGGTCAGCTGAGAGGAATTTTGCCAGGTTCCAATAGCAAAACACCCTGCTCAATCTTTGGCACATCTAGAAGAAATGGGGGAGAAAAGCCTCTAGCCATCACACCAGCCCAGGAGTACATACTTAAGAGGGGCTCTGAGGTCCCAGTTTTGGGACCTCAGCAGTAGCCCACAATAGCAATAGAGAATACCACTTTTCCCAACTCCACCTTACACAGATTCCCTGCACAAGTCACCTCTGTACCTTGTCTGATCATGTACTGCTAAGTGCCAGAGAAAAAGAAGCTATAATTCCTGCCCCTTCTTCTCCTCATGAAACACTTGAATCTTCACTAGTGTCAAATAAGAGAACAAGTGCTTCAGGACCCTCATCACTTTGGAAGCAGCCAATACTAGAAACCCATTCAAGTAACAGAGTTAATACCAATAGTGCCAGAGAAAATCCCTACCACCTGATAGGAGCCACCACTTCCATTCTAGGAATAATCACAGTATATCCCCTCTACTATCTGTAGCACACTTTCCTGAATTGCTTAAGCATTCCCACTCTTGCTTGGCCCACAGAAATCGTGGGTCTCTCCCACTCTGACATGGAATGCATGGCACCCAAATGAATCACAAAGAAGCTATATGCAGATTGCACCTTAGTTGTCAGATGGAACTCAACTCAACTTTGCAAAACAAACCTGATACTACAAGACACATCTTTAGGAGAAAGCTGCTTACAATTAAGACCATCCCATAAAAATGGCAGACATATCCATTTTGCAAGAAGTGCAAATCATAACATAGGAACATAGGAAATATGAAAACACAAGGTAATGGAAACTCTAAAGTTCATAAATCTCCACGAACAAATTCCAAAGGTACTGAGGTGGATGAAATGCCTGGTAAAGAATTCAAAAGAATGATTTTTTTTTAAAAAATCAATAATATCCAATAGAATATAGATAAATGGTCAATTAAAATTAGGAAGAAAATACAGGATATGAATGAGAAATTCAGGAAAGAGATTTTGCAAAAGAATCAGAAATCTTGAAAATGAAGAATTATATGTCAGTTTTTTATTAGCTTCTTTGTCTTATTTGTTCTTTTTAGAAGTCAGATTTAAAAAAAAAAAACACTCAGTTGAAAGCCTTAAAAACACAATAGATCAAATGGAAGAAAGAATATCTGTGAAGTCAAGTATTTTGAAATATCACATTCATACAGAATTAAAGGAGGAAAAAAGAAAAAGATCTTTGAGACACCATTAAAAAATTAAATGTCCACCTCACTGGCACATCCAAGAAAAGAAATAAAGTCTAAGAACACATATTTGATGAGTTAATAGCAAAAACTATTAATCCTGGGAAAGACATGGACATCTAAGTACAAGAGGCCTATAGAACCTCAAATACACATGACATGAAAATATCCTCATCAGGACATCATATAATCAAACTATCAAAAACACAAGGCAGGGCTGGGGATGTGGCTCAAGTGGTAGCACGCTTGCCTGGCATGCACGCGGCACTGGGTTCAATCCTCAGCACCACATACAAACAAAGATGTTGTGTCCACCGAAAACTAAAAAATAAATATTAAAAAAAATTCTCTCTCTCTCTCTCTCTTTTCTCTCTCTCTGTCTCTCTCTTAAAAAAAAACACAAGGCAAAGAAAAGAGTTTAAACATCGCAAAAGAAAAAATGCCATGTCATATTTCCTACAGGCAAGGAGGCCATGAAATTATGTATTTCAAGTCCTGAAAGAAAACAACTGTCCACCAAGATGAATATACACAGCAAGGTTATTCTTCAAAATTGAAGAATAAAAAACCTTCCAAGGTAAGAAAAAACTAGGGGAATTCATGACCACCAGATCAGCCTTTAAAAAAAGATACTTAATGTCTACTTAGTTTCTTCACCCATTTGTTGATTGGGTTACTTGTTTTTTGAGATTAAGCTTTTTGAGTTCTTTGTAATGCTGGAACTTAATGTCTTATCTGAGGTGCAGGTGGCAAAGATTTTCTCTCATTCTGTATGCTCTCTCTTCATGATCTTGTTTACTTTGGTATGAAGAAACTCATCTCATTTATTGCTTTACTTTACTTGTTGTGCTTTACGATTCTTGAAGAGAAGTTGGTTCTATGCCGACATGTTGGAGTATTAGGTCTGCATTTTCTTCTAGTAGGTGCACTGCTTCTGGTCTAATACCTAGGTCTTTGATCCACTTTGAGTTTTGTGCAGGATGAGAGATAGGGGTTCAATTTCATTCTACATATGAATTTACAGTTTTCCCAGCACCATTTGTTGAAGAGGCTATCTTTTCTCCAATGTATGTTTTTAGCATCTTTATCTAATATGAGAAAACTGTATTCGTGTGGGTTTGTCTCTGTGTCTTCTATCCTATTCCTTGGTCTTCATGTCTGTTGGTGCCAATACCATGCAGTTTTTGTTACTATAGCTCTGTAGCATAATTTGAGGTCTGGTATTGTGATGCCTCCTGCTTCACTTTTCCACTAAGCATTGCTTTGGTTATTCTGGGCCTTTTATTTTTCCAGATGAATTTCCTGACTGCTTTTCCTATTTCTATGAACAATGTCATTGGAATTTTAATAGGAATTGTATTAAATACGAACAGTGTTTATGGTAGTATGGCCATTTTGATGATATTAATTCTGCCTATCCAAGAACATGGGAGAACTTTCCATCTTCCAGTGCTCAACATCTCTAGCAATTACAGAAATGCAAATTAAAACTACACTGAGATTTCCCCTCACTCCAGTTAGAATGGCAATTATCAAGAATAGAAGTAACAACAAGGAGGCTGACTCATAGTGGAGTAGGGACGGGGACCATGGGAGGAATAGATGAATTCGAGATAGAGAAGAGGGGTGGGAGGGAAATGGAGCAAACAGGGGATTTGCAAGGATGGCAGAATGTGATAGACCTCATTATCCAAAGTACATGTATGAAGACATGAATTGGGTGTCAAAATACTTTATATACAAACAGATATATGAAAATTTGTGGTATATATGTGTAATAAGAATTGTAATACATTCTGCTGTCATTTATTTATTTATTTATTAGATCATTTAAAAAAAAAAGAAGTAACAATAAACGTTGGCAAGGATGTGGGGAAAAGAATACACTAGTCAGTTGCCGGTAAGAATGCAAATTGGTGCAACCATTCTGGAAAGCAGTATGGAGATTCCTCAAAAAACAACTAGGAATGGATCCACCCTTTGATCCAGTTATATCACTCATCCATATATAATCCAAAGGATCTAGAATCAGCATACTACAATGGTGTAGCCACCTCAATGTTTATAGCAGCTTAATTCACAATAGCTAAGCTATAGAACCAACCTAAATGCACTTCAACAGATGAATGAATAAAGAAAATGTAGTATATATACATAATGGACTATTACTTAGCTATAAAGAAGAATGGCTTCATGATATTTGCCAGTAAATGGAAGGATCTGAAGACTCTCCTGCTAAGTGAAATAAGCTGATCCCCAGAACCAAAGGTCAAATGATCTCTCTGTTATGCAGATACTCACACAGAAGGGGGGGGGGATAGAAGTTCAATGGATTAGACAAAGAAGAATGAAAAGAATGGAAAGGGATATGAAAAGGAAAATAGAATAAATCTGATATAACTTTCCTATGTTCATATATAAACACACCACAGTGAATCTCAACATCATGTACATCCGTAAGACTGGAATCCTAATGAGGATAAGATATACTCCATGTTTCTATAAGTATGCCTATAGACTCTATTGTCACATATAACTAAAAAGAACAAATACAAACAATACACAAATAAAGCATCAACTTAATGATATTCTATTTCTCATTCTCAACAAATAGACTTAATCTAATTATTAAAAAGTACTGTTATATTTGAGTTGGAATTTATATCAGAATTTTATGCTTTAAAATAAAATTGATATTTTATGTTTTTACATCTTTGTGAGAGAATATTAAAAAATAAATTGTTTCTATAAAGAAAAGATACTTAAAGGAACCTTACACCCAGAAGTGGAAGAAAGATAACTGCCACAATGAAAGCACATGGAAGTATAAATCCCATGAGAAGAACAGTTACATGAAAGATGAATAAAAAAGAATAAAACATTATCAATATACTAAACCACCAAACCATAAATATGAATAAGAGAGGAAGAATCAAAGAGGATTCAAATCAGCTAGAAAAAAATCAACCAAATGATAGATGCAAGTCCATACCTTTTGTTAATAACTCTGAATATAAATGGTCTTAATTTGCCAGTTAAAAAGCACAGAGTGGCTTAATGAATATTAAAAAAAATTAAGACCCAACAATATGTTGCCTACAATAATCTCACCTCACCAGTAAGGATGCACACAGAGTGAACAAGAGGAAGGACAGAAAATGATATTCCAAGTCTATGGAACCAAAAGCAAGGAATAGCTACAACTATACCTGACAAACAGGCATTAAAAGAAAAACAGAAGAGACAAAGAAGGTCACTATAGAATGATCAAGGAATCAATTCATCAAGAAGATATAATGATCATAAAAAATCTATATTAACCAAATAATGGAGCAGCTTTTTGGTTGTTGTTTTTTTTTTTTTTCTGAGGTGGGAGGGTGGTTAGCAGGGACTGA
The DNA here is from genome assembly GCF_001458135.2 of Marmota marmota marmota. Taxonomy (NCBI): domain Eukaryota; kingdom Metazoa; phylum Chordata; class Mammalia; order Rodentia; family Sciuridae; genus Marmota; species Marmota marmota. The sequence goes on from NW_026000081.1 coordinate 3,830,248, forward strand.
ACTCAGGGACACACAAACACTGAGCCACATCCCCAGCCCTATTTTGTATTTTTTATTTAGAAAGGGTCTCACTGAGTTGCTTAGCGATCCTGTGCCTTAGCTTCCTGGGCTGCTGGGATTATAGAGCACTCAGTTTTATTAAAAACAAAATAAAACACTATTAGACTTGAAAGGAGAGACAGGCTTTACTACAATAATAGTTGGGGCCTTTATTAATTTATTTATATGGCTATTTTATTTCTATATCTATCTATCTATTTATTTATTTATTTATTTTTCAGGCCACTGACTTTTTTGATCTAAAAAACTTTACAAGGACAGTGACTGTTATGCCAAAAAAAAAGGTGCCAAATGGCATCAAACAGACCAGAGGTGAAGGTGGGGTGAGGGAAGGGGCCCAGAATCCAATCAGAAAAGGTAGTTAATGGTTTCCATGTAACTGGGAGAGGAAAGAGGAAGGGAGCTGCATGCAAGAGCAAAAATTCCAAAAAGATTGAGACGGTAAAGGGAGAGAACTCCTAAAGACCCTGGAGAATGTCAACAGCAATCTTTTCCTTTGTAGAACACAAGGAGTCCCCACTCAGCTGCAAACTCTGGAGACTTGATAATGGGGCTGGGATTGATGGCTCCCAGAGAACATCACAAGAAGGAGTCATGCCATTCTTGAAGCATTCCCAAAGCCTTATGGAGACTGCTTGGCAATGTGCCACAAGTGTCGTTCAGCCATTCCCATAAGAGGTCTTCATCTTTCTTTAGCATCAGAAACTGACCAAGGATGATGTATGCCTTGTCGAAGCCCCTTTCTTCCAGCTTCTTGCCCAGGACTTCATCAAACCCAGCCAGGCTCCCCTCTGGCTTTCCTCCAGAGGTTCTGCCATGAAATCTCCATGCTTTGGGGAGGCTGTCATCTTTATGGAGCTTAATAGGCAGCTCTGTAAGGGCTGCTCTCACCACTCGGACATTCCTGGCCACACCTCAGTTGGGGCCTTTAATACAACAATACCTCACTATCATGAATGGGTAGATTATCCAGATAAAAATTCAGAAAAGAAACATCAGAGTTAAACTACACCTTAGATCAAATGGGCTTGACAGATACTTACAGAACGTTCTCTCCAATAGCTAAAGAACATACAATCTTTTCATCATCATGTAGAACTTTCTCTAGAACAGACCACATATTAGGTCACAAAACAAGTATTAGAAAATTTTAAAAAATTGAAATCATATTATGTTATCTTTTTATCATAATAGGAAGAAACTACAAATCAATAGCAAGAAAAACTTGAGAAATTACACAAAAAGATGGAGACTGAAGACACTTATAAATAAGCAGTGGTTCACTGAGGAGGTCAGAGGAAAGTCAAAAAAATTCCTTGAAACAAATTAAAATGAAAATACAATATACCCAAACCTATGGGATACAACAATAGCAGTACTAAGAGGGAAGTTTACAGCAATAAATGCTACATTAAAAAATAGATTTCAAATAAACAACTTAATGATGCATCTCAAGCTTTTATAAAAGAAAAAATACTCAAAATTAATAGAAGGAAAAATTATAAAGATGAGAGCAGAAATAAATGAAATAGAGTCTTAAAAGAACAATAAAAGGATCAATGAAACAAAGAGTTGGTTCATTGAAGGGTTAAATAAAATTATAAACAATTAACTAGACAAGTCAAAAGACAGACAGCACATACCAAATAAATAAAATTAGAGGTGAAGAAGGAGACATTACAACTGATACTACAGAAATTAAAAGGATCATTAGGTTTATAAAATATTATGTTAACATATTGGAAAAATCTAGAAGAAATGAACAAATATATGGAACATAACCTATCAAAATTAAACCAATCATATAAAAATCTGAATAAAGTGAAAACAAGTAATGATATTAAACCAGCAATTTTTAAAAGTTTTCTAACAATGAGCCAAAATTAGATGGCTTCACTGCTGAATTTAATGAAACATTTAAAGAACAACAATGCTCCTCAAAATATACCATAGATTAAAAGAGAGGGAACCCTTTCTAACTCATTTTATGAGGACAGCGTTACCTTGACACCTCTTCTAATGAGTATATAACATCAGCAAAAACAGACACAGTCCAATATCTCTGATGAACACAGATGCAAAAATACTAAACAAAGCTCTTGAAAATAAAATTCAACAGCATATTTCAAAAATCAGACATGAGGATCACATGGTTTCACTTCACAGATGCAAGGTTGATTCAACACACACAAAATAAAGAATAAAAGTCAAATGATTATCTCAACAGTTATAGAAAAATATTTGATTAAATTCAACATCTCTTCATGATAAAACCCTGAATAGAAATTATATATAGAACAATCAGGCCTTAACATAATAAAGGCTGTATATGACAAACACGTAGCATCCTATTGAAGGGAGAAAGACTGAAGGCATTTCCTCTAAGATCAGGACAAAACAAGGGTGTCCATTCTCAGCAATCTAGTATTAGAGTTAAATTAATACTTAGCCAGAGCATAAAGTAAGAGAAAGAAATTAAAAGGCATAAAAATAGTAAAGGAAGAAGTCAAATCATCCCTGTTTGTAGATGATATGAGTCTATACAAAGAAAAATCAGAAAGACTTCATGAAGACTATTAATTCAGTAAAGCTGCAGGAAACACAACATACAAAAATCAGTATCTGTTTTCATATACTAATAACGAATTCACTGAGAAAGAAATCATGAAAGCAATCCTACTCACAATAGCTACAAAAAAATAAAATAAAAAACTATACCCAAGAATAAACTTAACAAAAAGGAAAAAACTCTACAATGAAAATTATCAAAATATAATTTAAAAATGGAAATACACACACACATTGGAAAGATCTTCTACGTTCATAGATTGGAAATATAAGTACTGTTAAAATAGTTATACTACCCAAAGCAATTTGCAGATTTAATGAAATTCTTCTTAAATTACCAATGATATTCTTTACAGAACTAGAAAAAACAACTCTAAAATTCATATGAAGTCTGAGAGACCCTACATAACAAAAGGAATCTTGAGCAAAAAGAGCCAAGCTAGAGGCATCACAGTAAGTGATTTCAAGACATACCATAAAACCACAGTAACAAAAACAGCATGGTATTGGCATTAAGACAGACATGTGGACCAATAGAAGAGAACAGAAAATCCAGAAATACAGCCACACATTTTTAGCTAACTGATTTTCAATAAAGGTGCCAAAACCATACAGTGGAGAAAGGACAGCCTTTTAACAAATGGTTCTGGGAAAACTAGATATCCACATGCAGAAAACTGAAGCTTGACTCCTCTCACTCTGTTTAAAAAAAAAAAAAACAACTCAAAGTGTATGAAAGACATAAACTAAAGATCTGAACCTCTGAAAACACTAGGAAAACACAGGGGAAACACTTCGAGACATTAGTACAAATAATGAGTTTCTGGATAGGATTCCAAAAGCACAGGAAACAAAAGCAAGCATTGACAAATGGGGTTATATCAAATCAAAAAGCTTCTTCAGAGCAAAGGAAACAAACAATAGAGTTAGGAGAAAAATCCACAGAATGGGAGAAAATGTCTGCTAGCTATTCATCTGCAGAGGATTAATATGCAGTATAAAGAGTTCAAAAATCAATAGGAAAAAAAGAGAATGTTTTCTCGCATATGCAGAAGCTATAGAAAAGTAAAGGAAAGGGGAAGGTGAGGATAGGATAATATAAAGAATCAATCAAATATAATAATAGAGGAGTGAAACGAAGTCGGGTAGAGGAAGGAAATGGGAAAGAGGAAGGAAGATGAGAAGGAATAAGGGAGAGATCATAAACTGAAATTGATTTCCATGCATATACAAGTTTGTCAGGATGAACCCAACTATTATGTATAATTATAAATCTCTAAAAAACAGAAATAATCAAATTTTTAAAAGGACAAATAATCTAAATGATCTGAACAAACACTTCTCTCAAGAAATACAATGACCAATAACTATATGGAAAAATACTCAATACCATTTGCCATTAGGGAAATGCAAATTGATATTACAATGAAATATCATCCCACCCATATTAGAATGGCTATTATCAAAGAACAACAAAAACACACATAATTTTTTGAGTTCTTTGTATACTCTGGATATTAGGGCTCTATCTGAAGTGTGAGGAGTAAAAATTTTTTCCCAGGATGTAGGCTCCTTATTTACCTCTCTTATTGTTTCTCTTGCTGAGAAAAAAACTTTTTAGTTTGAGTGAGTCCCATTTGTTGATTTTTGTTTTTAACTCTTGTGCTATAGGTGTCCTATTAAGGAATTTGGAGCCCGACCCCACAGTATGTAGATCAGAGCCAACTTTTTCTTCTATCAGACGCAGAGTCTCTGTTTTGATATCAAGCTCCTTGATCCATTTTGAGTTAACTTTCGTGCATGGTGAGAGAAAGGGATTCAGATTAATTTTGTTGCATATGGATTTCCAGTTTTCCCAGCACCACTTGTTGAAGATGCTATATTTTCTCCATTGCATGCTTTTAGCACCTTTGTCATATATAAGATAGTTGTAATTTTGTGGATTGGTCTCTGTGTCCTCTATTCTGTACCATCGGTCCACCCACCTGTTTTGGTACCAGTACCATGCTGTTTTTGTTACTATTGCTCTGTAGTATAGTTTGAAGTCTGGTATCACTATACCGCCTGATTCACTCTTCCTGCTTAGAATTGCTTTTGCTATTCTGGGTCTTTTATTTTTCCATATGAATTTCATGATTGCTTTATCTATTTCTACAAGAAATGCCGTTGGGANTCCATTGTTGCATGGCTATCCTTCTATGCCCATGTCTTCATGTGGACTTATAAAGACCCCAATCATTGGATTTAGGGTCCAGCTTTATATAGTATGAACTATTTATATCTATAAAAACCCTATTTCTGAATAAGGTCACACTGTGAAGTTTTTAGGTGAACATGGATTTGGGGAGAGATACTATTCAGGCCAGTATATCAGTTTTGTAAGGTATTTATCAATTTTTTTTAAATTCACTTTTTTACTGGGGATTGAACCTAGAGGTACATAACTACTCGGCCACATCTGCAGCCCTTTTTATTTATTTTGATACAGAGTCTCACTAAGTTGTTTAGGGCCTCACTAGGTTGCTGAGGTTGGCCTTGAACTTGCAATCCTATCTTAGCTTCCCAAGTTGCTGGGATGGCAGGTGTGCACTACATACCTGGCAAAAATTCATTCTCAATTTTGTTGATTTTTCTCTGTTAATTTCCATCAATTTCAAAGGAGTCCTTGGTTAAGATGTCTTCAAACTTTTCTTTTATACCAAGTGGTAGGCCACTTGATTTTTTCTTTCAAATCTGATATTCTTCTTATTTTCACTCCTTTCCTTCTCGATTTTTACTTTGTATGCTTTCAGTTCTCCTGTCTTTAAGTTTATTGATCCATGTTGTCATAGATCATATTCTAGCATTGCTTCTACTTTTTTATTTCTGCTACAATCCTCAATTATTCATACCTTTTATTATTGTTATCAACCCCTGATAATTCAAACAACCTGGTAATTTTCAAGATTGCTTGTATTGACTGTTATCTTTCTGGATCAAATTTTTACTCCTCTGCAAGTCTTATAATTTCTTACCATGCACAGGATATTTTCTATAAAAGGACAGTAGGTATGAAAAGAAATAATGGTTATCTTCAGAAAAGGCTATGCCTTTCCTTAGTCAGACTCCTAGAGTGGAAGGCTGAATTAATCTGATTTGCCATTGAGGAAGAGCTGGGCTTTACTGAAGTGATAGTTTGATTCACTTTATCATTCCCTTCAAATATATTCTGAGTAATGGACAGAATTTCTCAGCAGGAACTGAAATTTGAGCACTGGTGAAATTCTAGTAGAGTCTTTGCACTTTTCAACTGCACTGTCAGGGTTCTAAATTATAGATTTCTCTTTGCATTATAACACAATTGCATATTTTAGGTATCCGGGATATTCTCTTTGATATCTATTCCTATTCTTGGCTTTCAGACATATCACCTACTTTTAAGACCTACAACACCTCACAAAGATTTTTCCTTTTTTAAGGTCTATTCTGTATTTTTTTTTTCTTCCTTATAAATGAGAATACCTTTGCTAAAACCAGCACTTTGACTGTTTGAAAACAGATAAGATGTACATAATGAGATTTACAGGGTACTAATAAGCCAATATTTATTGAGATTTTAGTTTGCAGGGAATCTGTACTGGACACTGCAGAAGATATAGGAAATGTCAACTTTCTCTTTCACACATTTATTGAGCACCCACAACACATGACATCATTCCAGCAATAGCACCCACAAAATATAACACATTTCAGCAATATACAATATAATCTTAGTAATTTGGATGGAAATGAAGTTTCTAAATTATATATCAAGTTGATTTTCTGAAATCTGACCAAAAGTGAACTATTTTTGGCTCCTTCTACCTTGTGATTCTTCCATATCTTACAATCTTGTCGACATCAATATTCAACATACAAAGAGAAAAACTGGGTGGGAACATCTCCTGTTTCTCAAAACCTGAATACAAAAATAGTAAACATATCCACTCCACTTTCTAAAATACACTCTCATGCCTATAATTAGTTGCAAGGGATGCTAGAAAACAGTATCTTCTTGTGTACCCAAGACAAAAAGGAAATATATTTTTCACTACTAGTTTGCAGTACCTGCAAATTGTTACCTTAAAACATCTTACTCTGAAAGCTCAAACATTCAACAAAAAATAATGTTGATTGAATTAAACAGAAATGTCTTACCTGTTCTTCCAAGCTATTGCACTTGACAGTAGAGGAAAAGTATAATTGAAGGAGAGCATGGTTGTCTTCCTTGACTTCAGCCTTAAACTTAGGGGTGAATATACATTTCAAATATCTTGACTTTTTAAAATCTATTAATATTTTCAGCCCATGTTACTTCTAAGGGTAAAAGTTAACTAATTGAATTTAAATTCTATCCAAGTACTATTTGTCTTAAAACCATTTTGCTAATGTGTGGTTTGTATCTCTAATCCTGACATTCCAGAATGGACAAACAAGTCCATGTTAGTTCCTGAGCCACCTTTCCCACACATAATTTACAGTTTTGTGAGCTCTGATTCCATCAATTTCTTCTCATCATAATGTGGATTCTTCATAATTAGAATTAAGAGTTTGCTTGAATTGTAGCAATCTAGACTGGATGATACTTCCCAGGTATGGTGGCACCATGATTTTCAAAGACATGATACCTTTTTGTGATTTGTATCCAATTTTTCTAGTAATGACAACACTTAATCAATCAACATTTGTTGAAATTCTTCCCATGTTCACATTGCTTGATAATAGATAAATAATATTTTCTCCCATTTTCCTCATTATTAGTCCACAAATGTTTTTAGAAATATTATTTACTGATTTCTTTAGCGACTTATTTATAATCATGGTCTCTAGTTCCATCACATAAGCACTTTCCCTTAGACTGCTCTTTCTTAACATTTTAAACCATTTCACCATTTCTTCTTCTGGCATTGGAAGCGTCTCTTCTAAAAATATAATAAATCTTGTTAATCTTCTTCAAAAGATTCTTTTGCAAACCAGTTTTCCACTAGGAACACCAGAACATTTTTTCCCCTTTAATCTCACCAGGGATCTGTAAAGCATTCTTTACCTGCCCAAATAAGAAATTCAAATAGAAACTATATAATCACTTGCATGACAAAAGAGAAAATTGTTTCAATAGATGCAAATCACTATTATTTTGTACTTAAGTTTTTGCCTTTTGATTTCTTAGTTTGTACTTAGTGTAAATTCTAAAATGGTCACATTCCATTAACCAGGCTCAATATTTACCTGTCATGACTACTTTTACTAGTAATTATAATCTGGAGTGACTTTTGTTTGATAGTAATGATATCTGCTATTACAAACTGCCTAGCCTTGTTCATAAATACTAACTCTTGTTTTATGTAAAACATGACAGAAGTAAATTTTCTAGTTACCTCTCTCAATCACTGGTTATTAAAAATCTCATATCAGAGACTAGGCTTCATAAAACTATTGCAAGCATGTGTGATAAATCAGCATAGTATCTGGCCTTGTGGACAAAATCAAATCAATTCCTACACAATCTCTTGTGCAAAGTTTAAGCCATTAAAAAAACATCAGGTCTGCTTCCATTTATAGGTGGATTCCAAAATAAATATTTTTTCAACATTTTAAACACTATAATAAATGTATTAATGTGGCAAAACTCCAAACTTTAAAGCCCAATTCTAAATGATTTATTAACGAATACTTATTATTTTGGAAACATGGAAAATGTCTCTCATAAAAGTGCTATCAAAACATTTTTATAGTGACTTACAAATGTGAAAGGCTGGGTTGTATAGACTGGTGCACTTCAGGATATTTCTCATAAATAAAGTAGAAAAAACTACAATGCTATTGTCCTTTGATTTTATTTCCTGGGATAAAAAAGTATAGGTATAAATGTTTATAAATAGTCCTCTTGATTATATCCTTAAAATGATTTATCAAATGGCTTATTTCATATCTCCTGATTATCAGGATTCATCAATGTCACTGTCAGTCTTGATTAATTGGTTGAAAATTTCAGAGGGTAGTAAGTTACTTTTCTGAACCTTTTCTCCATCCCTGAGAATCATAATCAGTACAGAAATATTTTATACTTTCATTAAAAATCTCTGGAAAGTAGTCGTGTTCGTTCATCAATAACAGGGCAAGGAGCAGTATCATAGAGGGTTAATCCATGTAAATTGGTTTCCACCCGTAAAGAAATTTTCTGGAACAGAACAGAAAAGAAAATTATATAGAGAAGTTTGCTCCTTAAAGAAAGAGTAACTTCCTCTCCAGTAAGTTCTATAAAATTTCTGTGATTAGAGATATAAATCCATCTAATGAGTAACAAGAATGAGAGTGCTATTTTCCTAAAAAAGTTATCAAGTGATCTAGAAAAACAAAGCTTTTCTCATCAGAAAGTTTCCTGTTTTTCTCGAAGAATACTGCAGTGAAACTAAAGGTTGAGGATGGTCTATGTAAATGTATAGTGTATGAAAATTCTACAAAAGAATTTCTTCAAGTATGTTTTCATTTCCAGTTTTGAGGCTGAACGTCATTAGCAATACACCACTTCCCCAAACTCAAACAATTACACCAGGGAAGGTATCTTCTGTTTATTATTTATGGTGCCAGATTTTGAACAGTTTCTAGTGAAATGTTCTCTTACTCCACCGAAGGAAGTTTGACTATAAATCCAAGACTGTGTTTTCTTACCTGAAAATCACGAATGTAAGTCAGAAAAAAACCAAAGAAGGAAAATGACATAGACCATTCTGCTGCAGTAGTAACCATATGAAGCACATATCCCTTGAATGACAGGAGAAAAACTTATAGTTTTGTGAAATTTCATTTAATCTACAATATTTCTCAAAACAAAACAAATTCTTATAAACTAGTTTGTCTTCTGAAAATCAACACTGATTTATTTAACATAATATTAAGAATTAAAGTAGATGACAGAAATTCCTCTTAAATCACATGAGCTATCTTAGTCTCACCTAGAACAAATATAATTTCCACTTAGTAAAACAAAACAGGGGAATTCCTATTCTACAACCAAAAAGTTACTACTTCCCAAAGTCTTAAGATTCATAAAATGCTACTAAGAAAAGTTTTTAAATGTTCAACATAAACTTAGTAAGGGCTATTTTTAGAGTATGAAATAATATACAGGTTGCAATTAGGAGACTCTAAAAAGTCATTTCATTCATTCCCACAAATATGCCCTATTTAGGGCTGAAACTTATAAAACAGATTAAAATAAAATGCTGCTCAGCAGTTTGTGAAAACAGATAAACTCCTTTTATTTCTTAGTTATAGATCCCTCCTCTCTTTTATTCTCAGGATCAAAGATACTTTCTCCACATAAATATCTACTACATTAGAACCCAAATGTCTGTAATAAATTTCCAGAAAATGTATCAAAATAATGAAATGTGGGAGAAGACACTTTTCAGTTCAGAAAACAAGTATTTTAAAAACAGAAAAATCCCAGTTGGGTATACTGTATCCACACTTAGGGTAATTTCTGAGATAATACATTTGCCATTATAATTCTCTACCTGTCTTAAAAATATCCACATATCACAAGGATCTGCATAAACTATATCATATCTAGAAAAAATCCCAATTCATAATTGATTACTAAAGAAGTCTCATTGGTTAGTGATAAAATGAAAAATACATTAAAATCAACCCGAAGAGTCATCTTTAATATAAAACTAAGTTTTATAAGATCCAAGTTCTTACTTTGTCCTCAGGGTTCCAGTGGAGTTTCTGTACTAAATCAGTGCCAAAATCCCCACTGTATAAAATTGATGAGCAAGTCAGCACTGTTAAAAAATAAGTCAAGGAAGAATCTCAGAGAAGACCTGTAAGTTTAAATTAGATCCAAAACAAAAATCACTTTGAAGGTCCAATAGGATAACTCATACATTTGCTGCCAAAGTCCAAACCAAGTTTCTTAAAGGTTGAATGTCACATGGCAGTAGTAAAACTCAAAATGTGCCCAGATGATCACCACAAATCAGTCCTCATAGTAGATCCCTTCTCTCTTTCCTCAGAAACTATAATTCTATCATAAACTTCTACTAGATGTCACAGGGAGGGCATCCTTCAATTCTTTAAAGTGAGTATGATCAGGCTAAACATTACCTTAATTTTTTGGCTCGGTTACTGAGTTTTATATTTACAGTCCTTTAGTTTGTTTAGGGTTAATAACCTAAGACTCCCTCCCACACACACACAAATTTGCTTACATTGTGCACCAATAGTGTTCACTTAATTTTTGTTATTCAATCCTCTTCCAAGTATAGCCACACTTTACAGTGAAGGATACTGCTAAATGCACTTACTCCACACCAGATAACCAACAGTAGTCTGATCCAGAAGACTTGTTTGCCATGAATTTTGGGCTGCATTTGGTAGGAAAGGATGGTCTGAACAAACATATATAATGAGCCCATACCAAAGGTGAGCACAGCTCCACTTACATGTGCAAAAAAAAGTGTTGTTTTCTGAGGTAGATAAAAAAAAATAAGTCAATAAGGGAAACTCAGAACACATTGGCAATCCAATATTCAAAAGCACAAGCCAGATATTTCAATAGGACATTCACTGAGTGGAGAAGCTCTGCAGATTCAACAACATATTATTTCCTAAAACATTTTTCTTTTAATATTTAACATGAACCTGAAGATTACAGTAAAACCAAATTACTTCATATACTACCACTGAAAATATGATAGTAATTACTGATTTGTTCTTTTACTCATTTAATAATATGTTTACATTTAATAATATGGGTACTTAATTAGAAGCCATGTACTACTTAAGTCCTCAGATACATAAGTGAACAAAACAGACACAAATCCAGCGCTTACAGAGTTTATATTCTAGTGAGGCTACACAAACAATAAATAATAAATTTTAGAAATAAGGAAACTCCACAGTATGTTACATGGTGATAAGGGTAATAGAAAGAGTAGTTCAAGAAGGATTAATATGGCTGGGAATGCTGGGGATGAGGTGGTTTGATTTAAATTCAGCTTAAATTTAAATGTATTTTAAGGGCTCAAATTAAAATACTCTCCTTTGGCCTTATACACCAGGGAATACTATAAGTTATAATTTTTTCTCCTTCCTATAGTTATCTGCTTATATTTTACTTTAAAAAAATTTTTAAGTTATATATGGACACAATATCTTTATTTGTTTATTTTTTATATAGGGCTAAGGATCAAACCCAGTGTTTCATACTTGCAAGGCAAGTGCTCTACTACTGAGCTACAGCCCCAGCCCCTTATATTTTACTTTTTAACATTATATGTACACTCTGCTTTAAAAAGACAACAGAGGTCTCTAAAATTCTGCAATCAAAAGTTTTTCAGTTGAATCGCTGTTTTTCTAAACTGGTGTCATCTATATTTCCTTTGTTTGAAAAGATCCAATACAGTACTTGACACAGAAGATATGTAATGACTAAGACAACAAAAGAAAAGGGATTAGAGCTTGATTCTCCTCTTTTATAATCAACTGTACTAATACACAGAGTTCAATTTTCTTAGATGAAGGTAAGAGAAGATTCCTAGTATAAAGAAATAAGAGATTGTAATTTATTTGCTAGGGGCATTGGCTTCCTTTTGAGAGAGAGAGAGAGAGAAGGCTGTTTTTATGTGGTTTAGGGTGTTACACATTGACGAAGTATAGATATAGCCTGATCAATGTCAGAACATAACTCCTTAACAAAAATCCCATGAATTAAAAAGTAAAGAATGGAGAGTATTTAACTTTTTAAAAAACTAAAATGGATGTACATAAAACTGGTTTTAATGGTAATTTTTCTGCTTAATAATATCATTTTAGAGACTAAGTAAATATAAGGTAAGATCTTCTGTAATGACAGAAGTTGATGAACAAGAGCAGACATTAACTCAGAGAAAATTACAATAATCAAATAATCCTTAACCATACAAATGCAAATTATGTTCTACTGAATACAATTGATTACCACTGGGTAAATTATGACCAATTTTGCTAATTTTGCATCCATTTGTAAATTCATTCCCATATTCTCTAACTACAAATGTATGTTACTTGGACTGTTCTTTTGAACTAGTTTATAATATCTATTGTTTGCTTCAATAATTAATAAGTTCAATAAAATCTTTGATACCTGTGCAAAAGGTATGATTTTATCCCTTTGAAAATATATCCCTTAACAACTCAAAAATTTATCCTTTAATGAAATAAACACAAACAAGAAATTATAGAGATAAGTATGCAAATCTTAAGACATAAAACTTATATATTTTAAATAAATATAGTGTTAAACTCTCTTTCAAGTGAAAATACAGACCAAGTTCAAATATAATTTTTGCTATGTAAGTCAAATAGAGTTTATAACTGCAAAAGAAAAGGGGAAGGAGGAGGCAATACAGTCACCACTTTACATAAGTAGGAAAAGTTTATATTACAGAGGAAGGTGAGCTACTAGATATCTAGGTAATGCTGCAGGGTCAGCTAATGAACCGGGCCAGCAAGGAAGCCAACAGTGAAAGATGAAGAGGACATTCAACAGATCCAAAGTTGCATGAAGAGATGCAATCAAGAGAGAAAGAGTAATCTTATATAAAATTAAAAGGCCAAGAGGAATCCAAAACAAAACAAAAAAGCAAGCATATAAACTGTCTTAGTAGGTGAATGAGATCAAGGTAGAAAAGCAGCTCATGTGAGTTCTATCAGGGAATACTACTGGAATTTACTGGGTTAGGTAAATATTTAAGATTCATTTTTACCCTATGGATGATATGAGATCTTGTTAAATTATCAAAGGACAACTACATCAATGAATTACTAGCCATGCCCTAAAAGTTCTCCCCAAATTTGTGTATGGAACTGAGAAATGAACCCAGGGCTTCATTCATGCTAGGCAAGCACTCTACCACTGAGCTATATCCCAGCCCCTTTTTAAAATTTTATTTTGAGACAGAATGTCACTAAGTTGACCAAGCTGGTCTCGTACTTGCCATCCTCCTACCTCAGTCTCCCAAGCTGCTGGGATTACAGGTTTGTGCCGCTGTGCCCAGTTCCCAAAGTAATGTTTAACACAGATCTATAAAAACTGATGAAAAAAGGCAGGACTCTATTTATGTCATAGATAGCTACTTAACTGTCCACCAAAAATTTTATTCCCCTTCTATAGATAGTACAGAGTTGTTCAGGACATTAATGCCCAGCAAAACTACATTTTCTAGCTACCCGCTGATCCCCAACCTCCACTTCTAGCAAATGGAAATCTGTAGAATGATGTGAGTCACCACAAGGTAGCAGGGAATCTTGCCCTGACCAAACAATACTCTGAACTTTCTTCTTAACTAGGCCTGACATGTGGGATTCCATGTTGATCTCTGCAATCCAATTTTAGCAAGAGTCTGTCTAAGTCAATTTAACTAGGATCCCCCATCTTAAACATCTGCTCATCCTGATTGGGTTCCTCAAACTCCACCATCCCCCAGGTGATATCTAATCACCCTGGTCTGCTTTCAGCAAGAATCCTATTAGGTGAGTTTAGTCAGAATACCTCCTTATCCCTGATATTTCTTCTCAGTAATTTTCCATCCACTGACCACCATGCTGCTTCTTGACTATAAATTCCCATTTTTTCTTTGCATTTAGAGGTGAGCCCAATTGAAGAAATTGGAAGACTGCTACTGCAAAATCTCACAGCAGTTGTCCCTTCACTAATCAAGATGGCCCTAAAGAAAGTCTGCCTTATCCATTCTTTTTAATAAGTTTTCTGAATAAATTTTTTAACATAAGCTAAAATTTTTAAGAAGTAGGTGTGACTTTTGCCATCTCCTAATTTACTATTTCAGCCAAATAGCTGCAGTAAACAGAGGCCCTAGGGCATGACAAAACCCAAAGATGGACATAGGCTAGGCTTTAAATTATTCTGGGAGAAAAGCCACAAGTTAATGGGAAAAAAAGAAAAAAAAAAAAAAAAAAAAAACCTGTATTGGATTCATGTGTAAGACCTCTACCCTCTACTGTGATAAGCCACTGAAAATTCAGGCTTTGTTGCAGCAGCTAGCATTACCTTAATGTCCACATAGACTACGATTATAGAGCTTACTGCATGTTGAGCATCCTTAATCTAAAAACTGGAAATATGAAATGCTGCAAAAATCCAAAACTTTTAAAGACTGCAGGGAGATTACTCAAAATCTAACACATACCAAGCGTGGAGCCATTATTATTATTGACTCCTCTGAAGAGCATCAACAGACAGGAATGTAGAGAGTTTACAAATACAGTCATACACCACATAAATGTTCCCATCAATAAGGACCACATATATATGGTTGTCCTATAAGATTAGATTACATACTGGCATCTTAGTTTGTGTAAGTAAAATCTATGATGTTTGCACAGCAGCAAAACTGACTATCAATATATTTCTCAGAAAGCACACTACTGTCAAGTTTCAAATGAGTGTATTTGGTGAGGCTGATTGCTACTATTAGGAACAGTAATATTAGGAATATTAGGAATTAATATTACTAATACTAGTAACTAATATTACTAATACTATTATTTATTAATAATGATAGTAAT
The DNA here is from genome assembly GCF_001458135.2 of Marmota marmota marmota. Classification (NCBI taxonomy): domain Eukaryota; kingdom Metazoa; phylum Chordata; class Mammalia; order Rodentia; family Sciuridae; genus Marmota; species Marmota marmota. The sequence continues at coordinate 3,845,467 of NW_026000081.1, forward strand.
ATTAGAAATTTCCCCAAAAAAATCTAGAAAAGCTGTAGATCCTTCCTTACTTCCTAATGGGCTAGGCACCTAGGAATGGGAAGGCAACCAACTGAAACATCCAACAAGTACATAAAGTAGGAAAATGATTGTGACTTATCATATGAACAACAAAACAACTGGTGTTTAAGTCTCTGATTGTATCACTTACATCAATTCTGTTTGGTCTTGAAACAATATCCAATTAAGTAGTAATAAAGAGGCTAACTGTCCTGTGGATCCTTTAAAAAGTTAGAATAAAGTATATTTTTTTAATTACTGCATTTGACTTTTTTATTGTGAAAGTAGCTATTTCTAACAGGGTCAACAACATAAGGCAGTAGATTCCATTTTATTAAGGCAAAGAAACAAAAACAGCATGTAACTGAATGTTTCAAGCTTCCTTTTTAAATATCTATAATTAGGTACTTCAAAAAAATACCTATGCTGGGCTAAAACACAAACCTGGAAATTTGCCACAAGAGAAAGTCCTAAACAACTCAGTATTCCAAGTACAAGGCCAGCCTTGTTTAATTTGATGATAAGGTTCTCTTCAGGACTCAGGGCATGAACTTGCTTATAACGAACATAAATGGTGGCAATGCCTGGGAAGAGAGAATCCGAAAAACAACAAAGTAATAAATAACCAGGGAATAAAGTTGCCATTGAAGAGTTCACAAAGGTCACTGCTATCCAGAAGCACAGATTTTTCCTTTGAAAGTTAATCTGAGAGAAGAACAACAACAAAAAAAAAAGCTGTAGATTTTAAGAACTTTTAAGGTTGCATCATAGAACTACTGGTTTCTCTGTGTGTCTGAGCAAGTTGTTTGCCTTCCATTAGTCTCATGTCTATAAATAATTAGTATAAAACTTAAGAGATGTGTGATGTCTAAGAGCTCTATAAAACACAAAATATCTTCATGATTAGCATCAAAGGCAAATGTAACTTGCTCTAGAATTTGAATGAAATAAGCACAGGAAAAAATATCCAAAAGTTTATATGCTTCATTCTCATATCATTTTATTTCAAATTACTACAATTTGGCTCAATCAGATATAACATTCAGATTATACAGGAAAAAAGCCCACTTTCCATACTTACTTGTCAAGAAAGGGCCAAGTCAAACTTTCCACTGCCAAAGTATTGCCAAAAAACATAACAAAGATATGCTTTTACAGACATACTTCTGAAGAGTTCAGCTATAAAATGAATTTCTATAAATTGAATAATTTTCCTTGTTTTTGACATAAGCAAACAATAAATATCACATAAATGAATTCAAATATTTAAAACAATCATAGCTAAAGAAAGTATATTTCAGTAAATCAATAAAGTTTTGGTTCATAAAACATTTCCTCTATTATAACAATAAAATAATTAACACGATCGTGTTTAAAGAAGAAAATAGTAATTAGTATTAATTTTGCTTGATAAAAATCTCTCTCATTACTTACATAAAACTGCAGCAATATTTAACATTGCCCCAAACAAGCATTTTTCTGGAGCTACAGTACCAGTGTCACTGAAAGAAAAAAAGAAAATGTGAATTTATCACATTTCATGTTTTAGTCAGCTTTCATTGCTGCAACAAAATACCTGAGATAAACAACTGAAAGAAGGAACAATTTATTTCAACTCACAATTTCAGAGGTTTAAGTCCAGTTACTTGACTCCATTGTTTCTGGGCCTGTGGAGAGGCAGTACTTCATGGTGAGGAAACTGCTCACCTTGAAGAGGTCAGAAAGAGGAGGGGGAAGAGAGAAAGGGGCCAGGGACAAGATATAGTCCCCAAGGGCATGCCCACAGAGAAGGACCTACATCCTTCAACCAGGCCCTACCTCCTACAGTTTCCATCACCTCCAAATAGTCCATTCAGCCATGAGTCCATCAAGGGACTAATCCACTGATCATGTCAGAGCCCTCATGATCTAATTTCTTCCCAAAAGTCCCACCACTGAACACTGCTGTATAGACGATCAAGCTTTCAACACATGAGACTTTGGGTGACATTCTAGATCCAAACCATAACACTAGATATATGTGTGTATTTCTTCTATGGAATAAGTAGTAACAGGAGTTACTTCAAACCCTTTATCTTTTAAAAACCCATGAGCTCAACTTATATCACTTTATAGAGAGAACATGATAATTTGTACTTCAAATATTTGCCTGCTTCACTTTTTTTTAACAACATTTAAGATTATTTACCTTCTACATAATAGAAATTAATATAAATTGATTTTTAAAGAAGAAAAAGCTACCCTTATTATTTTAAGACTTTGTTGCTGACTTACCATGAACCAAGCACATACATCTATCTGTCTATTCAGAATACTCCCTGAATACCATAGGCCCTTTCACAACTCGCCTTTTTGCACCTGTTGTTGACTTTGCCTATAATCCAATTAATACTTGCTCAATTAAAAAAGTATCAAGCTGGGCATGGTGGCACACTCCTGTAATCCCAGCAACGCCAGCCTTAGCAACTTAGAGAGGCCCTTAGTGAGACCCTGTCTCCAAATAAAACATATAAAAGGATATGGCTCAGTAGTAGAGCACCTCTGAGTTCAATTCCGAGTACCAAGAAAAAAAAATTTTTTAATCAAGTACTTACCATTAGCCAGACATCATTTCTGAGACAGGAATATGGAGGGAAGTGAAACAAAAGGCCCTGTCCTTATGAAGCTAACATTCAAGAGCAATTTTGAGGCCTCTCCTCTCTACAGCCTTGAACTACTCACTCCTCTAGGAGAGTAACACAACATTTTATCCAGATTTCTATCAAAATGACTTGCCATTCCACATTGCAACATATCTGTTTACATGCTTGTCCTTCAGGGTACTGTGCAATACATAGACCCAAATAGAAAACACACTATTTACTAACTGTAGTATCTTGGGCACCTACCAGTTTAACCAAGTGGGAAAAAAAGAGAAGTGAACTTGCAGCAATATTTGCCTTTAAGGGCAATTTACATTCAGTTTTGTCCTTTGGGGCTGTAACAACTAAACCTTTTGGATAGGACTTACAGACTAAAATGAACTTTGCAGAACATCTATCTTAAGTATTTTGTAAATGAAAGAAATGAGCCTAGGAGAAGTAAAATCAGTGCTAGAGTTTAAATACCTTAAAATATTGGAGAAAGATTCCAGAGTAACACCAAGTTCATTAGCAGAAAAAATTTTAAAAGCAGGAGAGAAAAGGAAGTGTCTAGGGCAGTAGTAGAAGATCACATGGAGTACCATCAGAGAACTGAAACTCTCAAAAAGAACTCAGTGGCCTCCGAAATTATTTAAACTTCCTTTAAAGTGAAAGAAGACAAGTTCTCAGAAGGGAAAATAAAAATACTGAAAGGCCCTCATGAATCTTAAATATATGCCTTCTCTAGGAACTACTAAAGAATGGTCTAGTTCCTTAGGCTGGGTGTATCTCTAGCACAGTGGTAGTTATCAATCAAATTATTCCTAGAATTTAGAACCTTAAATTATAAAAAAAAAAAGTGTTGGTTTTGTAAGTATTCTCAAAGTGTACCAAATTTGCTTTTATCATTTGTTTGATACCCCACCACTATAAAAAAAAACAAACAAACATACAAGGTAATGCCCAGATCTTTCCTTGACATTTTAAAAAGCCAAAATGAATATTCTGTTTATCAACCTTTAAAATTTTGCTTTTTCTGTATTGGAAAGGTTATTTTTCAGAAAAAAAAGATGAATAAATTAAATAACTATAACAAACATAAAGTGAAAAATGCTACTTAATTCCAACAACAAAAGCAATGCATTCAGTATCTCTATGAAGAATGATGTTTCCAAAGCATCATAAAGAAGTTGAATAGTTATGGACCTAACTATATTCCAAGTAGAATCATTTAGATTAAAACACTGGTAGATGTTCGTATTTAAAAATGATATTTTAATAATGTTCTCATCATCTTCCCTCCCTATTTAATGTTTAACTTTTACATAAAAGTTTGAATCTTACTAACTCATAAACCATTCATAAAGATTATTATTTTTCTCATATCCTATTTTTTTAAATATACTTATTAGATATTGATGGACCTTTATTTATTTATTTGTTTATATGTGGTGCTGAGACTCGAACCCAATGCCTCACACATGCTAGTCAGGCACTCTACCACTGAGCCACAACCCCAGCCCTCTCATTTCCTCTTTATGAATGCACAATTGATGAAATGCTATTATAGGGGAATTTGCCATGTCAAACTAAAAATGTTGGTATGCTATTAACTATCAGAAATCCCTCTTCTAGGAATCTACCTAAATATAAATACTAGCATACATATATAAAGTTACATGTTATATAACTGTCATTATAGTGTTATTTCTAACAATCAAAAAAAATCATTAACCTATATAATTAACCTTTTAACAAATGAAACAAAACTAAGACCCCCCCCCAAAAAAAATATGTTAAAAGTGAGAAGAAATAAAAGAGAAAGAGTTTTGTATAAATATAGATGACAAAACAAATCAAACTTAGGAAGGAAATCTATCAAACCATCAGTCACCCCTGGGGGCAAGAATTAACTAGAAGAGTCAAGAAGGGACTTCTCTTTTTGTAATTAAAAAAAAATTGTTATAAACATAGCACATGTAACTAAATACCTACACCCACAATACTCACATCATTAGTAGTTTTGAAATTTCAAAAAAATTATCCAAAATTGTTGAAACTTAATGTGTCAGAATTATCTAGGAAGCAAGTCATAAAGAATAAATAACACAGCCCCCAGAGTCAAACTACCCAGGTTGTATATTCATTCCAATACTTACCAAATTGAGTGCCCTTGAGCAAATCACCTAAGCTTCCTGGACCTCTTTTCTTTTGCTATAGCTAGATCTTCAAGGTCTCCCCAAAGTTCATGTCAAAGCCTTGATCCCCAGAAAGGTGCTGTTAGAAGTGATGTAACCTTAAGAGGTGGGGCCAAGCAGGAGGTCTTCAGGTTATTGGGGATATGGCCTTGAAATGGATTAAGGAACCCTGGTTCTTTCCTTTCTCTTTTACTTCTGAGCCATGAGGTGAGTGGTTTTGCTTTCCCACTCACTACCACCATGATGTGGTCCCTTGTCATAGGCCCAAAGTAACAGGGCCAATCAATCATGGACTGAAACCTCTAAAAAATATGCAGCAAAAAACTATTCTCTTTATAAGTTGATTTTCTCAGTACTTATTACAGTAACAAAAGGTGACTTAACATACCTTCTTCTCTAAAATGAGGATAACCTTTCCTTCCTACCTCATATGCATGTTGTAAAGATTCAATTACCTAAGACATGAAGAATGCTTAAAATGTTACCTTGAATACAGTAAACAAATGAATACATTTTTGTTATCACTACCACCTTTTCCTATTATTACTATCATTTGTTTGCAGCATTTTTGAATGTTAAGGGGAGAAGAACTCCACTGAGGTTCTGAGACAACTTCAAATGCTTACTGGTAAGATAAGGCATGAAGGGGTCGCGATTCATTAATCAATTTACCAACTGAATTTTATCCCATTCGCTCCACATTTCTGTATCACATAGAAAAAGCCAAATACAAGTCCCATTTTACATTTCCTTTGTTGTTGTAATACATAAAAATAAGAACTTTTAAATGTTGACATAAAATGTCAGTGTCAATGTACAATATGAAAAAGACATAAAGATATGTCTCCTATACAGGCTTAGCATGGTGGTGCATCTCTATGGATTATGCTGGGATTCAGCTACTTAGGAGCCTAAAGCAAGAGGATCACAAGTTCAAGGCCAGCCTGGGCAACCTAGGAAGACCCTGTCTCCAAAAACAAACAAACAAACAAACAAACAAAAACCAGACTGACCTGATGTAAGGCAAAGCAGGGTCGACATGGTGGAGTGTTACCGCAGTAATGTATGAAAATATGAAAGCAGCAGATGTCCAAATTACAAGTGCTGAGGGAAGAAAACTGAGGCCTTGCTGAAACCACCACATTTCAAACAGATCTTCTGAAGTGGAAAAACAAATTTAAAGAGATAAGTCATAAGTTTCCTTCAGTCTACTTTTAGCCATCTATTCCTACCACCTTGCACTTATTACCCTGAGCTGTTCCCCTCCAAAAACATCCCCCACACCATTCCAATACCTGCTCTTCTTTGCTTTTCCAGTAAATGGAACCAAGATTCACCCACTTGCCATTGCCAGAAACTTACGTTTTTGTCCCATTTTCCCACATATAACCAAGTACTGCTTATTCCCCTAAATTTCTTCTCTCCATCTTTATAGCCATTACTCAACCTAAACCATTATCATATTTAGCCAGATGATTATCATTAACTTTCTGAAGGGTCCTTATGATATTTTTAAGTATCTATAGTCATCCTTCTGTATCCTTAGGGGGACTGGTTTAAGGACACCTCAGAAAAATCTGCAGATGCTCAAATCCCTTATATAAAATGGCATAGTATCTGTATATAACTTATGCACATTCCCCATATACTTTAAATAATTTCTAGATTACTTATAATACCTAACACAATGTAAAATAGTTGTTATACTATATTATTTAGGGAATAATGACAAGAAAAAAGTTTGCTGATGTTCAAACTTCATCTGTTTCTTGGCAAAACGTTCTAAAATCTTTGGAATTTATCTTTTATGTGCTAATGAGATAACTGGGGTTTGGCACCTCTAGGTAGCTTCAGGATGGGTGCTGATCACAGGAAAGATCACAGTGTGCTTAAAGTGCTGGGATTTGCTGGGTGCAGTAAGCGCATGGGTAACCTGGGTAACCATCCTTCAATGGTGACCCCAAGCTCTAACAAATTATCTTTTCTTCTTAATGTGGTCCATAAGGTCCTTGCATCAAAAGGCTGAGACAGGAGGATGGCAAATTCAAGTCCAGCCTCAGCTACTCAGTGAGGCCTTAAGTAACTTATTGAGGCCCTCTCTCAAAAAAAAAAAAAAAAAACCCGAAAGAAACAAAGAAAGAAGGAAGAAAGTAAGAATAAAAGAAGGGCTGGAGATTGTAGCTTAGTGGTAAATTGTCCCTGGGTTAAAATCCCCAGTAACCACCCTTCCCAAAAAGAGTCAGGATTTTCAGCTCCACCCCACCCCACCTCCCAGGAGGAGAGAGGGGCTGAAGGTTAAGCTGATAACCAATGGCCAACATTTTAATCAATTATGCATATATAATGAAACTTCCATGAAAACAAAAGAACTGGGTTTGGAGAGCTTCTAGATGGATGAACATGTAGATGGAGGTTCCTGGAGGGTAGTGAGCTCAGGGAGGTCATATAGCTCCTTGGCACTCCCCACATGCCTTACCATATGTATACCTTTAGCTACGTCCTTTGTAGTATCTTTTAACATAAACTGAGTCACTCTAGAAAATTATTTGAACCCAAAGAGGGGATTCTGGAAATCCCCATTTATAAGCTGGTCAGTGAGAAGCACAAATAAAACAACTTGGGTCTTAAGATTGGCACTGGAAATAGGGGCAGTATTATGGGACTGAGCCCTCAACCTGTAGAACCTGATACTATCTTCAGGTGGATATTGTCAGAATTAATTGAGTCAGAAGGCATTCAGATAGTTTCTTTGCAGAATTGATTGGCTGTTATGGGAAGAAATTCCCTCATACTTCTTCGTGACCAGAGAAGTATTCTGTGTTTTCTACATTACTCAGTCCTCCTCTCGTCTTCAGCACAATCAATCTAGCTGCCACCTTAAACCAGAATAATCCCCCTAATTCTAAAATAGCAATCTGACCATCTTACTCTCCTACAACGAATCCTTCAATGGTTACCCCAAGCTCTAACAAATTATCTTTTCTTCTTAATGTGGTCCATACAGTCCTTGCATCATTTCACCTCTACTTACTTTTTAAGGTCCTTGCATCATCTGATCTCTATTTACTTTCTATATTCACCTCTAGCTACTCTTTGTTCATAATTTCTGGCTCATCTTTATTATTCCCTATAGAAGCTCTTAGTGTTTACTATGTGTTAGTAATGTTACTAAGCACCTCAAGTACATATCTTATTTAATCCTCTCAATAAAATTAGAGCGGTTAAGAGAACTACCTGAACCTATAGGGTGGGAATATAAGAGATAGGACTCAAACTCTCATAGCTTCTTATCGATCTTCTAATGTGCCAATGCCAGGCACATTATGCATATTCCAGGCCTTCATGCATATTGTTGTGTATATGACTCAACCACAATGTAATTGCCTCTGCCAAATTATCTATCCAGTTAATGTCACAAATTTTTCAGGTCCCAATCCTTCTGGCTCCAGCTGAATGTGTCTGCTATTCCCAATAGCACCCAGTCCTTCCCCAATCAGGACACCCATCACACTTAACAGTCACTTGTTTGTTTTATCTTCCACACTAAACTTTAAGTTTTATGAGGGCAGGAAACTGTTGTTTCCTTTTTTATTTTTTCACCATTATATTTCCAATTTCTCCACAAAGGAGGAAAAAAGTACCTAAACACATCTATAGCACACATCACTCTCTCCATTAAATTCTAGACTGAGGATGTTATGTAAAAATGAGTTAATAACATGAATTAGAAAACATAACAACTTCATATATTTAATTTATTTAAATTTTAAATACATAGAAATACTTTTAAATTATAAGAAATTGCTCCTATGTATGTAAGAATTATCTGGAAGACCTAAAAAAGTTTTGTTGTATTTCCCATGAACTTTGTATATATTCTTCCACCCCATTCTGCATAATCCTCCACTGTGCGCAGCTTCCTCATTTCAGCCTGACTTCCCAAATAATGAAATCTCAGTCATTTTTGACTTGCACATGTCATTGACTCTGATCATCTGACTTGCTACCAAATAGGAACATTTACAACTTGCTAAGTAAGTTTCTTTATGGCTAAAATCATCATTGTAAGCTTGATTTGAGTAAACTGCTACCTAAATTATCATAATCTCTTCTGTTTTGTTCCTTTTTCTTGTCTGTACCAAGCTATCCCATCACTTCTTTCCTTCATCAATTTAATCATAGCAAATCTTTGCCAAAAACCCATAGGTGCTTTCTCCAGCATAGGTTTCTGGGACACTAATTCTCAATTTCTGCAAAATTTGAGTCACTGCTAACATCTGTTATATAAATGCTAAAATAGCATCTAAATAAAACAGTTTCTGTTTCTGATAATTCCCATCTAAAGTCCTTAGAAATTTAGGGACTACCATGTGAATGGTGCCTGCTTGAGTTATGCACTTGGGAAGTCACAGGGATAACTACCTTGGTAGGAAGCAGAGGGAGCCTATCATTTGCCCCCAGTTGTGCTTTATCTACTATCTATCAAATGCACCTAATGGAGTCATGCTGCTAGTATGCCATTTCAACTTCAGCTCTCAGTTTGACAACTAAAGATAATGTGATTTATTCAGCACTTAGATATTTTGGTAAAAGGAATTTTCCAAAAATTTAGTCTACCACACTGGTAGAAATAAAACTTCCTCCATGCTTTATTGTTTTTACATGTCTATATCTTTTCTTCAAAACAGAGCTCAAATACTGTCTTCCATATACAACCTTCCCTAATCCCTTTGTATTTGGACACAAGCACCCTCTTCTGAGAGCACTTGATTTGCACATCTCCTACAACTCTTTTTCTATAGTATGAACATTTTAGGAGGGTGCCTCAAGTGAATAAAATCCTTGAAGAGGGACTTTACTAATCCACCTAAGCATGGCAGAAGGCTTTGCCCACAGTAATCACTCAATATTTGTTGAATAAACAAATACCCCAAACCAAATCATCTTAATTCTAAAAAGTGTTCATGGATTTTATACTTTAATAAGCACCATTACCATTTTTTCCAGGTTATCCAGATTTTGGGATTTCTGAGTAACCTTTCTCCAAAGCCCTCATATACTGTCCTTTAGTGATAGCAATTCTATCTCCATAAATCATTTACAAAAAATCCTTCTTCATTGTGCACACTGTACCCACTTGATTCATATTCTCAATTCTTTTGACCTAATTACTTTTCTTCCCTTCCATCCATTCTATTTGTATTGCCAGATTTACATTCCTAAAGCCAGGCAATGTGGCATGCCTATAATCCCAGCAGCTCAGGAGGCTGAGGCAGGAGGATTTTTAGTTCAAAGCTAGCCTTGGCAACTTAGGGAGACCCTGTCTCAAAAAAAAATTATTAAAAAAAAATAATAATAAAGGGCTGGGGACGTGGCAATCCCCTGTGCCATTTTTTTTTTTAAGAGAGAGAGAGAGAGAGAGAATTTTTTAATATTCATTGTTCAGTTTTCGGTGGACATAATATCTTTATTCTATTTTATGTGGTGCTGAGGATTGAATCCAGCGCCCCGCGCATGCCAGGCAAGCGTGTTACCGCTTGAGCCACATCCCCAGGCCAGCCATTTTTTTTTAATTGTAAAGTATTCTACTGCTCAAAAAATTTTTTTAACAAAATTGTGTGAATTTGGGCAATCTTTATAACTTCTCTGAGTCAATTTCTCCTTTGAAAAATGGGAATATTATCGGCACAAACTATACTGTCCACATAGTAGCCAATAGTATGTATAGCTAATTAAAAGTTCAACTTATTAAAATTAAATTAAAATTAAAATTTCAATTCCTCTATTACCCTAGCTACATCTCAGATACTCAAAGCTACATGTGTGTAGTGGGTTGCCAACAGGACAGCAAAAATACTGAACCTTTCCTTAACATGGAAAAATCCCACTGGGCTGTGCTGGATACTTATTAGCATGAGGAAAGAACCTAACACACTGACAATGCACAATAAATAGTATCTTTAGCCAGGTGTGGTGGCATATGCCTATAATCCCAGTGACTCAGGAAGCTGAGACAGGAGGATCCCAAGTTCAAGGTCGGCCTAAAACTTGGCAAGACCCTGTCTCAAAATAAAAAAATAAAAAGGATTAGAGATGTATCTCAGTGGTAAAGTACCCCTGGTTCAATCCCCAGTGCCAAAAAATAAATAAATAGTAGCTTTTAGTATTATTTGTTAAATAGCCTCAATAAATAGTTGTTTCATTGAGATTTAATCAAGAACTACATGAAATAATATATAAGTAGTCAATAAATATTTGTTCCTTTTTTAGATCTGAAAGATAAATTACCTGTTTTATAAGTTCACAAAATTGTAGTCTTCAGAACTGCCCAAGCTTGCACCTTTTGTAAATCCTGAATTCTATATCAAAAGAAAATATGAAATTACTGTTTTGATCTACATAATTTAAAACAGTACAATTTTAGGCCAACACACCCATAACTGTTTGTGGAAAAACATTAGGCTATAATATTAATAGGTCATTTTTCTCTAAAGAGTTGATACTTAAATTTTTAAAAATAATGGTGGTGAAATATATGAAATTAAATAATGTTTTGAATCCAGGATATCAACTTTTGTAACCCTTGTTATACCAGACATCTTTTCTCTGGCCTCAAAAAGGATAAATGAAAAACATAAAGGATTCCTCATAGAGAAAGAAAGATAAAGATTCAGGAAGAATGATACTTTATTATTAAGCAAAATAAAACATTAACTAGTCCCTGAAATGCAATCTAAAAACACAGTTGTTAGATCAGATTTATCTGAGTGTAAATCCTATCATTACCACTTTCCAGCAATATGACTTCAGGCAAGTTACTTAACTTCTGAGTTACAGTATTCTTATTTGTAAAACAGCCAAACCCTCAAAGCATTATTTCTTACAGTAGAACAGAGCAAGCATAAGAGTACGGTTCATTTGTTAATTCAGTAGAATCTTGTACATGAATAAATGAATATTCTTGTATTCCTACCTCCTTAGGTCATGAAGGCTCTTGTGGTCTAAACTAATAATTTAGACGACAGGCAGAGATTGAAATGGTTTACCACTCTGCCAATGAAAAGTGAAAATTTTAAGCACACAGACTAAGTGCGAAAGTGTACTAATTGTTTCTGTATTTTCACCTTAGAAAGCTGAAAGCATGACAGAGTAATTCCCAGCTAAGCAAAATTAGAATTTTAATGGTTAATGATTCAAGAAACCTTTAAAAAAATACTTGAAAATATGCAGTAATAATTTTACCTAGCAGTGGTTAGCAGAATGTTCTTGAATCTCTCACCTATCTTTTCTGCTTTCTCTGAACCTCCACCTAACAGAACTCCAGTTAGAATATTTGTCAAATATTTAAGTCACTGGTAATAAGATGAAAATTGTATGCAGTCTCCTCTAAATAGTGACAGAAAATCTTGAGCTTCTTTCAGAGCTACACAGAACCACTAAGCCAAAAGCAAAGCATAACAGAAAATGGTTATTCTAAACTCTAACGTGCCCCCTGACAAATGTAATATTTTTCCAATGGTTAAATCCTAAAAGAGTCTAGCAGATGAAGTAACATCTTTATAAATTACATGGAAAAAAATGAGAATCTGATACTCAAACACAAAGAGTTGCATGGGGTACTGATTTACAATTTTAAAATATGGAAGAACTGAAAAAAAACTATTCTTTTAGGCTGTGGTTTTTATTTTTCAAATGCATCCTACTGTAAATCAGAAGTGAAACGAGGACACACAGGACAAGCAACTTCCTTTCTGTATTGAGACCACTCCCTGCAATACAATTGTGAATAGTAGATGGAGCTTCACGTAAACAGAAGGTCACCAAGGACTTCAATTCCAAACTTCCCTCCTGGCCCTCACCACCAAGGTATCTGAGCCCAGCAGTGACCACAGGAACACTTACTCAAATCTAGTTTTTGAGGGACTGGAGGGAAGGTTATCCGTAGCCGATTAAAACCGCATAAAATACTTGGACCACTGCCTTTTTCCTCAAGAGTGCAGCATTCCGCGCTGCCTGGGGTCAGGGAAAGAAGCGGAAGACAGAGCTTAGCACTTAGCACCACTCGGGGTACGCAGGGAGTCAGGGGTGGGGGCAAGTGGGGTGCGGAGACCCGCGCCCAGCTTGCACTCGCCAGCTTCCCTCTGGTCCCCCGGAGCTGGCCTAGGACTCCCGTTCACCACCAGCCCCTCTCCGGCGCCTGGCACAGTTTAGCCCCAGGAGGGAGAGGGTGCTAGCTGGGGTACGCGCACCCTGCCACCGGGGGTGATGGGTGAACTGCGACCCCACTCCCTGACACACCCTCTAGAGTGAGCGGCGGGACTCCAGGCGCTTGGATCAGTCCTCCTGCCCCATCGACCCCACCTTCGGCCTATCTTACCTGGCCGGCCCAGCCAGCGCCGCCCGCAGGCTCCGAACCCTGCCAGCCACACGGAGACAGGGCGGGGCCCCCAGGCGCGCTCCCGAGGAGCCAGGCCAGCTCCGGGCGCGCCGCCGCTCCTCCCGACCCTTTCTACCTTTACGGCAATCGCGAAAGTGTCGTGAAAGTGCTGCCGCCGATCACTCATCCAGTCGGCAGGAGTCGAAGTTGTTATTTCTAGGGGTGTGCTTGTTGAGGTCGGGGTAAGATTGCGGGGATCGGTCTTGGGGAAGCGGCTGGGAAGTGGAGGACGTGGTGGGAGGCGTTTCTCCCAGGCAGAGTGAAGAGAGGACTGGATGCTTAGGGGTGGGCATTACGATATAATGCGGATGGACTCGCTGAGGCAGACGCCGTCCTTCTTCCTCTAACCGGGTGGCCTCGCGCGCGGGGTTGTGGGGAGGACGAGGGGCGACTCCTGGCCCCTTCGGGGACTCTGGAGGCTGAGGTGGCGGAGTCCGGGGGTGGAAGCCCCGGAGCTGTGTGGAAGCCGAGGGTTGTGGGAGCGAGAAGCGCCTGCCTGGCCAGCGCTGGGCAGGTCGAGGGCTGGGGCGCTGCCCGCGCGGAACCGACCTTGCCTGTCAGGTCCACACCCTCCTGCCCCGGTGCTGCCGGGTCCACGAACCGTGTGGCGTCCTGCGCCGGGCTTGCCTTCCTTTTGGAATGCGGTGGTGGTGTTTCATGGCTGGGCCTCGCTTCTTGGTCAGCAACTTTTCTAGAAATTTCAACCCGTATTGACGAGCTCTCTGAGATTGCCAGCTGGGGTTTAATTTCAGCAATATTCTTGGAAGGAGAATGGACTGAAGGATCGCTGGTGTTGGCCAGTGTGCCCAGGAATGCTGAGATGAATGAGATCTTTACATTTATCCTTGTTTGTGTTCTAGAATTCCGTGCGTGGCATTTTTGTGTCGTGTGTGTGTGTGTGTGTGTGTGTGTGTGATTTTGCATCATTGGTGTTGAATGTGTGATTTTGCTTGAAATCTTTTAGTTAAGCGAATCTCTACTACAGTAGACGGATGTATAGATGCTTTTGAACAAATATTAATGTTTTATCTGAACGTAGTCAGAATATTTAGTTCCTGCTGTCGAACTTGTAGAAATGTGTTCGAATACTTTTGTACTTGACTGGCTCAAAAAACAACATAGATTGGGATGAGGGTGTTTATAATATTACCAATTTAGAACAATTGGCTTTTGCATAAAATTTCAGGGATTGAAGTTCTGAAAGGATTTTGCTGCGTATTTGTACTGTGCTGAGAAAAGTACTTAAAAGCTTCTTGTACAACTTGTCTTTACGACTCTTGTCTGCCTCTCCTATTAAGGACAGTTACATTTTATTGCATAGCAATTTCTTTTCTAGGGTGCATATTTTCTTTTTTAAAATATTCTATGAAATGCAAGACTTTTGCTCCCCGCCCTCCCCCAGAAAGTTACTTCCTTTCTTAAAGAATGCAAGATTGCACTTAAGCAAAACACTAGATCCAAGTTGTTTTACACGTAGTATTTTTGCTTCCAAGTCTGCTGAAAAGGCTTTTGTTTCTGTAAACTTGCTGTATGTATCATTTGTTAAGTAATGCTGAATTTAATCCTTTTTTCCTATTAGTTTTCTTTTTCTTTCTTCCTTTCTCCTTTCTTACTCTTTATAATATGCTTCCTTTCCTGGTAGTGCCAGCTATTAGTGTTTTCCTTTGGTAGTACCATAAGGTGGGAAGGAGTTACGTATCACAAATTCCCTGTGAAAGGATTGTAAACATAATGCTGAATCAATGCAGATCAAAACTTGGCACCCTTAGATGTGGGGGGAGGAGTGAAAATTCTGGAATTTCACATAACAGGTTGGATATTGTGTAAGTTTACCTTGTCCTCTGCTCAGCAGTTGAAGTTTTTTGGTTTTTATCTTTTGTCTTTTTTTTTTTAATGTGATAGTCAGATGTACTCCATGCTAAAGTCACAACAGAAATAGTTTACCTTGTCCTCTGCTCAGCAGTTGAAGTTTTTTGGTTTTTATCTTTTGTCTTTTTTTTAATGTGATAGTCAGATGTACCCTATGCTAAAGTCACAACAGAAATATGGTAGGCAAATGCCATTATCCTCAGCCACTATAAACACAAATGTTTTACATGATAGATTTTTAAGGCCCACAATTGTGTGTAATTTTAGTAAGTGTATTCATTAAATATCTCTGATTATAATCTTGTACTTTTGTTGGACTTTCACATAAATATTAATGTATGTACAAAGAAAATGCTTTGTCAGACCATATGTCTTCTCCTTTGGACTCCCCAAACAATTTGTTGGCATTGTGTTATAATTTATCCATTTATAAGACTACAACCCCCCCCAACCACCTTTTGAGCCTCTTGAGAATATGGAATATTTCAATCTTTCTATTTCCTTAATATCTAGAACAACTAAGTGCTCATTAAATACTAGATGTGTCCATATTTGTTCATTGTTAAGTATGTACTAATTACTTAGTGCTAGGTATGGTACAAGATAGAAAGAAAAAAATATTAACAAATATGGAAATTACTAAGCAATGTGTGTGATGAGAGGAAGGGGCGGGGGGACCCACAATAAACAGAAAATGTTCAAAGTGCATCAAGTATTACCAAGAGTGCAGGATTCTGGAGCCTTAAAGGCAGTGGGAATTTTTTACAGTTTAAAATATTCAGTTTTATGATTTATGAAAACTATCCTCAGTTAACAATTACCCTGTGTCCAGAATTGTAGGTTTCTTTGTAAGCTTGTTGATGGTTTTCCATGACATCAGAATAAAATCTCAGCTGTTTGCTTCTGCATTGTCTAACTTTTCAAACTTCATTTTTGTCCACTCTTTTTATCTTCATTTCTGTTCCACTCTTCTATCTTGTTTATTCTTGTCTAGCCATTGTGATTCCTCAGATACTTGAAAAAGATAAGCTCTCTTCTGCCTCAGGGCCTGTTCCATTTTCTTTTTTTTTCTTTTTTTTTTTATTGTTGGCTGTTCAAAACATTACATAGTTCTTGATATATCATATTTCACACTTTGATTCAAGTGGGTTATGAGCTCCCATTTTTACCCCATATACAGATTGCAGAATCACATCAGTTACACATCCATTGATTTACATATTGCCATACTAGTGTCTGTTGTGTTCTGCTGCCTTTCCTATCCTCTACTATCCACCCTCCCCTCCCCTCCCCTCCCCTCTTCTCTCTCTGCCCCCTCTACTGACATTCATTTGTCCCCCTTGTATTATTTTTCCCTTTCCCCTCACTTCCTCTTGTATGTACTTTTGTATAACCCTGAGGGTCTCCTTCCATTTCCATGCAATTTCCCTTCTCTCTCCCTTTCCCTCCCACCTCTCATCCCTGTTTAATGTTAATCTTCTTCTCATGCTCTTCGTCCCTACTCTGTTCTTAGTTACTCTCCTTATATCAAAGAAGACATTTGGCATTTGTTTTTTAGGGATTGGCTAGCTTCACTTAGCATAATCTGCTCTAATGCCATCCATTTCCCTGTAAATTCCTTGATTTTGTCATTTTTTAATGCAGAGTAATACTCCATTGTGTATAAATGCCACATTTTTTTTAATCCATTCATCTATTGAAGGGCATCTAGGTTGGTTCCACAGTCTTGCTATTGTGAATTGTGCTGCTATGAACATCGATGTAGCAGTGTCCCTGTAGCATGCTCTTTTAAGGTCTTTAGGGAATAGTCCAAGAAGGGGTAATAGCTGGGTCAAATGGTGGTTCCATTCCCAGCTTTCCAAGAAATCTCCATACTGCTTTCCAAAGTGGCTGCACCAATTTGCAGTCCCACCAGCAATGTACAAGTGTACCCTTTTCCCCACATCCTCGCCAGCACTTGTTGTTGTTTGACTTCATAATGGCTGCCAATCTAACTGGAGTGAGATGGTATCTTAGGGTGGTTTTGATTTGCATTTCTCTGACTGATAGAGATGGTGAGCATTTTTTCATGTACTTGTTGATTGATTGTATGTCCTCCTCTGAGAAGTGTCTGTTCAGGTCCTTGGCCCATTTGTTGATAGGGTTGTTTGTTCTCTTATTGTCTAATTTGTTCCATTTTCTTAAACTATTCTTCTTCTTGCCCTTAAACCATCTCCTTCCTTCTTTTCCTAAGTTTGGAATAAAAGTTACTTCCTCAGAAACTTCAGTCACCCTATTTAAAACATGTACTCCCAACTATTTTCTGGCTCAGCATTTTGTTTTCCCACAGAGCCCATTACACCTTGCAATGTTATTACTTGTTTTACAAGTTTTCAGTTGTTTCCTCACTGTGCACAAGAGCTGGGACCTTATCTGTATTGTTCACTAGATTTAGGTATTGGCTGGATGAATTTAGAACTTGGAATACGTTTTCTTATAAAAATTGGTTTGATTGGTGGGTAATTTTTTCTAGGCTAGCCAGCAATAATTTTAATTTTTTACTTTTTTATTGTTTTAGTTTCTTGCACCTATGGTGAGAAAGGACATTTTCTGCTTATCCTTCTGAGCACAGGCTTGATTCCGTAAAAAAATCTCATGGTTAAAATAAGTTTTGTTATATTTGTACCTCCTTTACACAGTTCCTTTCCTATATCCTTTCACTTTTCTCTCCACATAGTCTGTCCTCCTTTTGTATCTACTCCCTTGACATGCTTGTTTTTCCTTTTGCTAAAATTCAGAAGCTCCTGTTTTTTTCTGAGATGGTTTTCATGACTATAGTCCCCGCCTCACATATGATTGGAGAAAGAATGGAGTTGGACCTGTGGTAGTATGAGTAACCTCTGTAGCTATTTACATGTGTTGAAAGTAAAGTGGCCATCTGTATGTCAAGGGCTACATGTATCTGAATTTATGTTTGCATTGTTGTTGCTAATAACTCTACAAGGACAGTGTTGCCAAATTGAAATGTTGGCAAGGAACCCCTTCAAAAACTCATTGTCTCTTTTCAAGTATGAATTATATAATGGCTGGATCTGCAAAGGTTTGTCAAAATGTAGATTTTTCTAAAAGAAAAGTAAAAGGTTAAAAGAAATCTAGGTCATGAAGGGGAAATTCAGAAGGAAAGTATCAGTTTGTTAACTAGTCCTGCCAAATGCTCAAATTTAAAACCATTAGGATCAATTGCTTGTACTTGTTCAGTGCCAAAAGCAAGCTAGCACCCTCACTGTATGAACTTTAATAATAGAAGAATGGAACACTGCAACAATAAAATTCAGATGCAGTTGGCTCAACTTTTTATTCTTCTATCAAGTGAAATTCTATCAAAGCTGATTATTCTTACCAAATATGAAACTGCATCATTCAGTTTGACTAGAAAATTTGGCTACTATAATACTAAGTGTTTTGGTGGTTATTGGTTTAATTGATCTCAAGTGATCCCATTACTATTTGTTTAACATTATACAGACATCACTTAAAAGTAGTTTTAATCAATAGCTTTGTGATATATCTGTGAGGAAGAATTCTTTGAAGTAGTGAGAAGTTAGTTTTGATTTATCATTTTCGTTTGAATTTAAATATTTTTACTTCAGAATACCTCACTTAGTTGAATTGAAGCACTGATAATTTTTTTTTTTTGAGATTTTTGAAAATGTATTTAAGGAAGTTAGCTTGACTACAATAACTGTTTTCTGGGCAAATGCTAAGAAACACGATTGGCAGAAATGTTGAATGCCACCTTAGGTCATTAATGATGTTAAAAATTTCGAAATTGAATATTTATGAGAATATAGGGAAAATATCCTGGTTCATATGTGACACCAACATTGTATCTACATGTCCAGCTCAGCCATGTCTGGTTGTCCCTATGGCCTGTACTGCCATCACCTCCTAACTTCTCCAACCACTGGCCTTCATTAGCCCTCATTTCATCCCTTAATCAAGTATGAGGTGGCTCCTGCCACTCAAGACCACCCTATTACAACAGAATAAACCAGATCCTGTCATGGGTGGGGTGGGAGGGGGAGAAGAAACATCAACTACGTGTTTTGCTAATAGATTACCAGATCTACTATTGAGAGGTTCTGAGTTCTCTATCACATTCTACATTCCCATACTGCATCACTTCTGGGAATTACATACTACTTTCTAGATAGTTTTTGACCAGAAGATCAAAATACAGCTCTCTTGGTCCACTGTTACTACCCTTTTTATTCTATGAAGATTATTCCTTTTTTTTTTTTTTAATCTTCTTAGAGTTGCTGTTTCTCCTCCTACTCATTAATTATGGATTTCCCACAATGTTCTTCATTCTTTTGCTTTTCTCTCCATACCTAATCCCTTCAAACCTTTTCTACTTTCTAGTCTTTACTGGACTTTAGCTTCTAAGTAATGGCAAAATTTTCATCTTTTACTCAAACTCTAGTCTTGATTTTGTCTAAAATATCTCTACTTAAAAGTTGCATTTATCAGCCAAGTGTGGGGACATATGCCTATAATCCCAGCATGTGAGAAGCCATGGGTAGGGGGATTCCTAAAAATAATTGTTACCTGTTATATCTTCTAGTCCTATAGCTTACACTTCACCTCAGTTTCTCTCTCATCCCCCACCCCAAAAAGTCAAAAAATAACTAACTGGTTTTCCATTCTAATTTTCTCTTTTAAAAGCAGTGCCACTAATCTTTAGCTGTTGATTCCTTTTTTCTTCTGCTTCACCTCTCATAGCCATACATGAGCACTTTCTACTGATTTTTCCTTCCAAATAGAAAACCTGTAAACTTGACTGTCTTCTTCATATTTCCATTCTTACCCTGTTACTCTAGTCCATTACCACTTAAAACCATTGAGGTCATCTGCTAATTTTCTTTTTTCTTTTGGTATCAGGGATTGATCCCAGGGTCGCTTAACCACTGTGCCACATCTCCAGCACATTTTATGTTTTAGAGTCGGGATCTCACTAAGTTGCTAAGGCTGTTTTTGAACTTGAAATCCTCAGCCTCAGCCTTGGAGCCACTGAGATTACAGGCATAAACTACCATTCTCAGCTTTGTGCTAATTTTTAATTGTTCTCATTTCCTTCTCCATTCTGATGAATGTGTGTGTGTGTGTGTGTGTGTGTGTGTGTGTATTATGCATTGTTAAACTTGAAGATATAATTGTTTTTCTTATGCTGTTTAATTACTTATTATAAGTATTTTGTTGCGAATCTTTTTTAAATCTTGAACAAGGTTTCAGGGCTTAAATTTAGGGTTTTTTTTTATCAGCAGTCATCACATCTTCTTATCCTGTATTCTTACTACTTCCTCATTTTGTAGGATCATTCTGCTGATACATATATGGTATTGTCTTCTTAGAGTTAATTTTTTTCTTACTGTTTATTCCCATCTAGAATATCATTTGTATCCCTTTTCACCAATAAGAAGTTTTGTCTTTTGATTTAGCATAAGCAGAAACCCTGTGTTCTTTTGAACACCTCTTATACTCTGTGATATGGGCAAGTCAGTCAGCTGCACTACCTTAGTTTCTTTTTCTGTAGAAATGAGGGTGATTAATAGTCCCTATCTTGCCAGGCACAGTGACGGCACACCTGTAATCCGAGCAGCTGGGGAGGCTGAGGCAAGAGGATTGCAAGTTCAAAGCCAGCCTCAGCAATATCGAGGCACTAAGCAACTCAGTGAGACCCTGTCTCTAAATAAAATACAAAATAGGGCTGGGGATGCGGCTCAGTGATTCAGTGCCCCTGAGTTCAATCCCTAGTACTAAAAAAAAAAAAAGTTATAAAGGTTTAGGTTAATATCAGTGTTCAATATTAAATGTTAGCTATTATCATTAAATAAAAATCTAGTTTAAGATCCATTTTAATCAAGTCATTCCTCTGGTATTAATACTACTTTCCTAGCCTTGGGGGTCTCAATTTCTATATATGCATATGAAGAGATTAGATTATTTCTAGCATTTGTTCTGTTATAGTATTGAGATAGAAAAAAAATGTATGTGAGATAGAAAAAAAGATTGTGAGCTGCAAAGTCAAACAAACTGTAAAGTAACATGAAACCGATGACTATTAAAGCCCCTTAATAATTTTCACTTAAAAGTGAGATTATAAACCTTCAGTAAGAACTAGAACAAAAATTGGGCCCCTGGTTTTCTGATTTCTCTTTGATATTTATTATTCTATTAGCAGGTTGATTTTTTTTTTAATTTGCTGATACTAATGTAAGTAGTAGCTGACAAGTATATCCTGTTTTTCAGGTAAACACGAATCACAAAAAAACTACAAGAAAGGTTAATTGTTATTTCCAAATAAAAGAAAACCAAGATCCATGAGTGGGCATCGGCCAACAAGGAAACGATGTGGAGATTCTCACCCAGAGTCCCCCATGGGCTTTGGGCATATGAGTACTACAGGGTGTGTATTAAATAAGTTGTTTCAGTTACCTACACCACCGTTGTCAAGACACCAACTAAAGCGGCTAGAAGAACACAGATATCAAAGTGCTGGACGGTCCCTGCTTGAGCCCTTAATGCAAGGATATTGGGAATGGCTAGTAGGAAGAGTTCCATCCTGGATTGCACCAAATCTCATCACCATCATTGGACTATCAATAAACATCTGTACAACTATTTTATTAGTCTTCTACTGCCCTACAGCTACAGAGCAGGTAAGAGGATTTCTTACCAATACATAATATTTCTTATGTATCAGAATATTGTAATTGGGATTTCTGGGTCATTTTAAATAATGCTTATTAGAAACCAGAAGCAAGGGGTATACTTGATACTAGTAGGTTAATTAATGTTAGCAGAATTTACATGTAAAATTTCATCCCTTTATAAAAGAGTTTTATATTTTGTTTTCCAAATGGTTGAATAAAAATCTTAGTAAAGTTTAAAATGATCAGAGAGAAAAGTCTGGTATTTGAGATGGCATAACTATAAACCAGTACTATCAAAAACATTTTTCTCTCCCTTCCGGAGAGAATTGTTGAATATCCCTTTTCTCTTCTTGTAAATATGTGGCTGATAGACTTCAGGTATATCACTTTTCTAAAAAGGGAAAGTAAATGTAAAAAACAAGTCCATATCCTGCTCTTTTTCATATCCTGCTCTGGCTGCCATTAAGAAAGCGTGGTATTGCTTCCAAAGACTATATAAACCTTCTCAAATCCACACCTCTCTTCTGCTCTTATATTATTCTCTCTATCCATTACTTGAAAATAAAACTAAAACTCTTCATCCAAATGGGTATATTGATTTTTTTTTTTAATTTTCTTATCAAAAGGTAAACTAAAGTAGGTAGATGGAAAAGAATCAGAAGCATCTGTTCTGCCTTTATTAATCAGAATAATCTGTCTGGTTACTCTGGAACTAAAAATGTAAAAGTGACTCTAAATTACATGAAATCATAATGGCCACAGCATTCCTTCTCTTAATTTAGGCTTGAAGTTAGTTTTTTTAAAGTAGATTATTCAGATAAAGTTACTACCATCCAGTTCCTTTATCTCTTAAAGTGAATGGCTATTAAAGGTCACAGTTACCCTTAAGGCATGTGACTTTTGTTTTCCAGATGTTTGTTTATTTTAATCCTCTTTTACTATTCAAATACAGTTTATACAGATTATATGACTGATTTTCCCTCATTTTCTTAAGTATCTTGCTGTACCTCATTTAGGACACTTAAAATACAAAGTCTAATAAAATCATTTAAACCCGTCCTGGGGTCCTTCATCACATTTCCTCCAGCAGTTCACCTGGAGCTTACTGAGACCCTCACTGCTACTTCTATAAAAGTTTGGTCCAGATTTTACAAATCCGTTTGTTAGAACAACAGAAAATGGGGTTGATTCCACTGAAGCCCTCCAATAGTCTAAAGTTAGATCTACGATGAAGATCAAAGATGGATCAGACAATAATCATCAATTATTGAATACCCTAGAACCTACCAGGTTCCATGTTCTCCTATAATGCTTTTCTTTGGCCACTGTTTGTGATTTGGAATTATTGGAATAACTCTAGAATTAGTTAAACCTTTGGGGAGAGTTCCAGAATGGGAAATACTCTGATAACAGCAAACTTCTGGGGGGAATCAAGGTACTGTTCAGTGCTCTACAAGGGAAGGTAATGTCCTGCAGGAGACATGCCTGAATGCATTTATAGCTGCATGCTAGAAATACTTGTTATGCTCAAATCAGAATACATTAAAATAAGCCAGGCCTATCTTCTGTAATAGTTCCTTATTATCTCTGTGATCTTCAGTAAGTATATAAATTATCTGAGTCATACTTTAATCTTTCTAGATCTTACTTTGTAATATTATAAGAATTAAGAAAGATCATGCATTTAGGGTGCTTAGCCTATAATGCTTAATAAGTGGTAGATAGTTATTGTTTCATTAATTTTTTAAAAAAATTCAAGTATATAGCCTGTTATTCTTCCTCACAATCTCCCTTCCATTTCTGATTTCTTCTAATAATATATAACATATGAAGTCATAGATTCATCCAAGTCCTTATTATTGAGTTTTATATTTTTGCCTATAAGCATTTTGGAGCCAAAGGTTTTATAAATTTATAAACCTTCATTATGGCTGCAATTCTTTTAGGCCTTTTACCAGTAAATGATCAAGAAGATTTATGTCTACATATACTATCAGTTCTTCATATTTTTTTATGTACTGATTTTTACCCATTTCTTTGGTAGAAAAGGTCACTTTTAATGGTTTTAACTTCCTAATAGATAAGAAAGGAAGGTGAGTTAGTCCCCATTTTTCAAATTCCTACATTTTCAGATTCCTGCAGTAGAAATATAGACTTCTCTTTTCAGTATCTCCTTGATCTTTTTGTTACTAATATTAAACTTCATCTAGTAGTTTTGGTTTTAGTACCAGAAATTCATTTGAGTTTTTGTCTTGCAGTTTGATGTATGTTAATATGCTTGAGTTACCCTTGCCACACAAGACAAATGAAGTTAGTGTTGTCTATTTTACACACATGAAAACCAGAACTGAGCTATACCATTTTCAGTAAGAGTTTTGTTGAAAATAAATATAATTTTTAGACTATATTCATAAGAGTTTTTTATTTAAATGCTGATTTGTTTTTGTTTTTATATTGCTAAGTTTAATGCTTTTGATTTAACTTACCAAAAATTAACTTGTTAAATCAGGCATGTTGGTACACATAAAATCCCAGTGACTCAGGAGGATTGCAAGTTTAAGGCTAACTTGGCAACTTAGTGAGACCTTATCTCAAAATAAAAGAAAAAGAACTAGGGACGTAGCTCAGCGACAGAGTGCCCCTGGGTTCAATCCCCAGTACCAAAAAAATTAAAATTTAAAAAAAAATTTAAATTTATGTACTGTTTTTTACCCATTTCTAATATCTAACTTATTAGATATTATTTGTTAGTAGAAAATGAAAAGAAAATTAAAATGCCACATTGCTCATAATCTTACTGCATGCTTAATTTCTATTGACATTAAAAAGGAGAGGGAGAAATTACATAGCATAATTCAAACATAGAAAGATATAAACAAAAAGCATAATCTTCTCTTTTTTACTTGCATATCCTTTTTTTTCTACCAATTCTTCTAAACATAACAATGTTTGACAATTGTTTGGTGTATCCTTTCAGAAAGAAAAATTTTAAAAAATCTGAAAATTTAAAAATCTCCTACCAACATATATATATATTTGCATTTGTATAAATCCTTAAACTGTTTCAAAAGTTTAGTAAAACCATATGTTTCTAATTTTTCATCTGAATTAATCACATAAAAAATTGCAAGATTTTGAAAATTGGGTTTATTCAATATCTTCCTATTAGGGTTAATGATATCCTGGCTCAGATGTGTTCTTTTGTTCATTCAGTATCTTTCACAGGTTTTTGACTGAGACCATATAAGACCATGAAGCATATAAGTATTAGATTAGTGTTCTATAGATTTTTAATTAAGAAAGGAAAATCCAAAGATGAGAAAGTTTTTCTTTCTTATATGTATAGATATTATTGTTTTCTAGGATTGAGTGTGTGTGTGTATATATATATATATATATATATGTGTGTGTGTGTGTGTGTGTGTGTTCCATAGTAACATTTAAATTTTTTTTTTAATTCTAATTAGCTATATGACAGTAGAATGCATTTTGACCCATCATACATAAATGGAGTATAACTTCTTATTCTTGTTGAACATGATATAGAATCATACCAGTCGTGTAATCATATGTGTACATAGGGTAATAATGTCCAATTCATTCTACTATTCTTCCTATCCTTTACCCCCTCCCTTCCCTTTACTCCCCTCTGCCTAATCCAAAGTACCTCTATTCTTCCCTAGCCATCTGCCCCCCAATTGTGAATTAGCATCCACATATCAGAGAAAACATTTGGCCTTTGGTTTTTTGGAATTGGTTTATTTCACTTAGCATGATATTCTCCAGCTCCATCCATTTATCTGCAAATGTCATAATTTCATTCTTTAAGGATGAGAAATATTTCATTGTGTATATATACATGACATTTTCTTTATTCATTCATCTGTTGAAAGGTATCTAGGTTGGTTCCATAGTTTAGCTATTGTGAATTGAGCTGTTATAAACATTGATGTGGCTGCATCACTGTAGTATGCTGATTTTAAGTTCTTTAGATATAGACAGAGGAGTGGGATAGCTGGGTCAAATGGTGGTTCCATTCCAAGTTTTCTGAGGAATTCTCATACTGCTTTCCAAGATGGTTGCACCAATTTGCAGTCCCACTAGCAATGTATGAATATACCTTTTTTTACCACATCCTTGCCAACATTTATTGTTGCCTTGTTCTTGATGATTGCCAAAATGACAGGAGTGAGATGAAATCTTAATTTTGATTTGAATTTCTCTAATTGCTAGAGATGTTGGACATATTTTCATTATATTTGTTGATTGGTTTTATTTCTTCTGTGAAGCATCTGTTCAGTTCCTTTTTTATCCCATTAAAATCCTATGGTTAGACCTAGCTCTCTAGTCTGTTAAAACAGAGACATTTAAGAGAATGTATGAGGTGTTGGGAATGTTCTGTGTCTCTGTGGTCCAGTATGGTATCCATAGCTACAGCGGCAATTGAGAACTTTAAATGTGTCTAGTGTAACTTAAGAACTGAATGTTTAATTTCATTTAATTAAACTAAAATAGTTGTACTGATGGCTAATGTGTAGGACAGTACAGCCCTAGAGAGTTATAGGATTACTTTAGCAGCAAGAAGCAGTAGACCTAAAGCCCAGAAGAGGGAGTTCTTAGTCCTAGGATTAATTGCCCATTTCAGTGTGCTTTAGTAAAGTATGGTTATATAACTATAATTATTGTCTTCAGGATTTGAAACTCTAGCTTAAGGGAAGTACATTCTATGAACCTTTTAGTAGCCTTACCTTTTAATAATCTAAACAGATCTCTTTCATAAAGAAACCCCTTTGCAGTACAGAATATATTAAATATTATTTGCAGCTATAAGTGTTTAATACAGTGTAACTGGTAACCAGTATCTTAGAAGATACTTGTGATTATAAAAATTTTTTCATGGCCTAGGCATGGGAAAATAGTGAAAAGTATTGTAAAACATTGTTCCACATTCTTAAATACAGTGATCCAAATAAAAGCCCTCTTTTAAACACATACTATTTAAATTTAATACCAGCAGTTCATTTCCTGTCTAAGAGAAACTATTCCTTGAAAATGTGACTATAAATATTTGAAAAATAATGTTCTAAGCACTCTGCACTAGATCCATCATTTCCCTAGTGTTGTTTCATGAACCATTAAAGAAATGTGTGTAAAAATAAGTTACCTGCTCAAGTAAATGTGGAAAATACCAGTAATTTTTTCCCCTTCTTGAGTATTCACAGTATGTATTAGTAATATTAGAGGATGGTAAAAGTCCTGCAGAAAGGAAATCTGTTTAATGTTGTTTAACCCAGTATCAAACATGAGGTTACCATTAAACATCTTGAAAGGTACAACTTGGGAAAAACTGTACTAGATTATTCACTAATTGGCTCTTCAGATCTTAGAATCTACATATTGGGAGTGCTTCTATGGAAGAAATCTCATGGATTTCTATAAAATTTCTGAGAAGTAGTTGTCCCATGGTATCCACAGGAAAGTGGTTCCAAGACCTCCCTGCAGATAGCAAGATCTGCAGATACTTAAATCCCTCATACAAAATGGTGTGGTGTTTGCACATAAGCTATGAATATCTGTCTATATGCTTTAGATCATCTCTACATTACTTATAATAACTAATACAATGCCAATTTATGTAAATATTGTTATACTATATTGTTTAAGGAATAATGAAAAGTCTGAACATAGTGCAGACACAGTTTTTAATACTGAATATAATAGAGCCTCAGTTGATTCCATGAATGTGAATCCCAGGGATATGAAAGATCCCATATAGTTAACTAGCATCTGTTTAAACACACCTAAAAGCAGGGAATTTAATTCTAACAATCCTAATTATTTCAGTAAGTTCTTAATTATGTAGCACTTCTATCTTCTATAACTTCAAACACTCACTCTAAAGAATGAAGATATAATATCTGCAGATAAAAAAGGTGCTAACCAAACACAGTAACTAATATGTCTGAATACTCTTGCTTTTCTTATTTATTTCACAGGCACCTCTGTGGGCATATATTGCTTGTGCATGTGGCCTTTTCATTTACCAGTCTTTGGACGCTATAGATGGGAAACAGGCAAGAAGAACCAATAGTAGTTCTCCTTTGGGAGAACTTTTTGATCATGGTTGTGATTCATTATCAACAGGTATTGTTACTGTTTTAATGTTAATGAGTAGTAACTGATAAAAACATGTTGATAAACAGCATTAGGATAAATAAGGGTTTATTTGGTCATCAGAATAAATGATTTTTTAATTAAATAAGAATTTCTCACGACTGCAACTGATTCATATTTGTTCATTATTGGCAGTATTGGGGAATTTAGAAATTAAGTTCATTTTTTTCATCGTAAGTATGGTTTGGGGCATCTTTTTAAGGTTTAAGGTATAATGGTCATTATTAAAGAAAACCTCATGAATTACAGATGAGCACAGTAGTGGGAGACTTGTTTGATAATTCGTGGTCTTTATATTTAAATGAATCTTAAATTGACATTTTAGTCTTGGATTATAAATATGTAATGGGGCTTGGATAAAAAGAGTAGATTGAATGAATCTGGAGATCTAATGTGCAATATGAAGACAATGGTTAATATCAATGTATATTGAAATTTTTGCTAAAACAGTAGATTTTAGGCGTTCCTACATGAAGTAAAAATAAAACCATGGAAGGCAATGAATAGGTTAATTTGTTTAATAGTGATAATCGTTTCACTTCATACATAGCATATAAAACAGCATATTGTGTACTTTAAATATGTACAGTTTTTTAAAAGATGAGAAAAAATACAGTAAAGTGTTAGGATAGATGAATTACAGGGTGATATGTCTTTAGTGTTGCAATGTTTTTAAGTAATATTTTAGTATGATTTTAGAGGGAAAATGTTTGGTTGGTTGGGTGGTTTTGTTTGTTTGGCAGTGCTGGGGATCAAACCCAGGGCCTGATGCGTTGAACTATACCCCTAGCACTAAATGAATTTCTAACTAGACTTCCTGACAGGAACTTTTTCTCCTTATTTTAATTTGGTTCCATAGTTCTCTTATCATTTGGCATGGCATTAAAAAGGAAACAGCCAGGATGTTTACAGGCACCAGCATGCCTGTAATCCCAGCAGCTTGGGAGGCTGAGACAGGAGGATCACAAGTTCAAAGCCAGCCTCAGCAAAAGCAAGATGCTAATCAACTCAGTGAGACCCTGTCTCTAAATTTAAAAATAGGGCTGAGGATGTGACTCAGTGGTCAAGTACCCTGCCACCCAAAAAAAAGAAAGAAAAAAAAAAAAAAAAGCCCTTTGATGACTTTATCTCCTGAATTCAGGTTTGTAGATGATGTAGATGTATGTCAGAATGAATCATTATTTCATTGTATCCTGATAACAACTTTCTTAGTAGACAAGGAAGAGAAACTAAGCTCTTATAACTTCTAAGAGTCAAGAAAAATTCAAAAAACTTCCACTGAATAAAAGCTAGCTGAGTATCTTGACGCTAACCACGTGACCACAGAATACCATTATCCTGTTTTTTTATTGAAAATGACAATTTTTGCATTGTAGTTTAAGTTCCATACTTTTATAGGAATATTTTTTTCTATGTATGTCACCCATGATATCTACTAAATAAGAAAAGACAGTTATCAACCTGAAGCAAGTAGGTCCCTTGGGGTTTGTTGTTGTTGTTTGTTTATTCATTTTTGTTTTCTTTTTGGCTGCCTTGAACTTTTTTCTACTCATTAGTATCACTAAGTCGAGAGAATATTCCAAAAAATGCCCAAGTATTTTAGTTGCTTTCAAGAACTTTGGTTCCATCAAGTGATTTAGTGAAAAAAGAGATTGAAATTATGAGATAAAATGTAGCATAAAAGATTATATTCTACTTTTCCTGTTATTATCAATTACTGAGAGTAGACAATACTTTATTTTGTCTCTTCTAAGGTTATTTCCAGCTCAGTTATTGTTTGTTATTTATTTTGTCCCGTTTTCATTGTGATTTTTCTTTCTGCAGTTTTTGTGGTTCTTGGAACTTGTATTGCGGTACAACTTGGGACAAATCCTGATTGGATGTTTTTTTGTTGTTTTGCTGGGACATTCATGTTCTATTGTGCACACTGGCAAACATATGTTTCTGGGACATTACGATTTGGAATGTAAGTACACTTAATGACAATTTTGTTTTCACTTTCAAATATGGAGAATGTGGGTTGCTTATAGGTATTTGAGTATCAGGAGTTGATAAAATCACTATATTTGTTTAATAAATAAAA
The DNA here is from genome assembly GCF_001458135.2 of Marmota marmota marmota. NCBI lineage: Eukaryota > Metazoa > Chordata > Mammalia > Rodentia > Sciuridae > Marmota > Marmota marmota. The sequence continues at coordinate 3,875,580 of NW_026000081.1, forward strand.
TGTTTTAAAGCTATTATAGCTATTTTCTAATAGACTATCATATGTCCCCCTGTTACTTTTTAAAAAGGAAATATCAGAACCCCCCAATTATAATTTTAAAACTATGAAAATATGCTTCAAAAAAGCATATTTTAAAGCAATATGAAAAACCATAGCCCCTTTCTACTTGTTTCCATTTGTCTTCCTAGACAAACTCACTTTCCCCCCTACCATTATTCACCTTACTCACTGTTTTATTTTGCTATATAAAAATGTGTTTTCAGGAAATAAGATAGTTTCTGAGAGCAAAGAACAATATTCATCTCTAAATTTCATAGTTTAGTTAGGTTTATAGTTTTTTTTACATTGTGTTCTTTATGAATCTATAAAAATCTAAGCTCTTAATAATTCAGTTGACATAGTTGACATGAACACATCATATAATTTATTATTGCCAACAAATATACCTGAGAATTTAAAAATTAAATATAAACATCTTTTAAACTCCTAAAGAAAGAGTCTCTACCTGTTGATCAGTACTTTTCCATAAGTATTAATGAGTTAACCAGTTTTGGAACTTGGTTAATGATGGCACTCACCCATTGTTTTTTAATTAAGTATCACAGATCCTATTTACACCATTTAAGTTACACCATTCTTTTTTCATGGCATAGGATTCAAAGAGAAAAAGCCTTGAGAAAAGACTGTATACTTCATGAAATGTCAAAATAAAAATCTCTGATGGCAGATAACAAGAGAATATCTCAGTCTCAAAGATGAATCATTGATAGATTTTTTTTTTTAATTTTAGAACCTTAGTAAACTTAGTTTTTTAGACCTTGAAAAAGCCACAACATGGAGAAATTCAGTTGTTTACTACAAGTTCAGATGGTTTTTTTTCTTAAATTTATTTATTGAACTTATCATGTCCTTATGACAATAACTGAATACTTGCTAATTCTTTGGATGTTAACTATTTAAAAGAAATATCTTGGAATAATTTTAAAATAAAGAGGCCTAGAAAATGTGTTTAAGACCTATCTTAAGATGGAACCCTTATTTTTAGAGATGATAGCAGACATGTGTATCCGTTGTGAAAACTATGTCTGTGTATCCATCAGCAGTTTATAAAATGATTAGTGCTCAGAATAGATTGGAGAGGTTTGTTTGTATGTTTGTTTGGTTTGGTTTGGTTTTTGGTACTGGGTATTGAACTCAGGGACACTCACCACTGAGCCACATCTCCAGCCCTATTTGTGTTTTATTTAGAGACAGGGTCTCACTGAGTTGCTTAGCATTTCACTGTTGCTGAGGCTGACTCTGAACTCAGGATCATCCTGCCTCAGCCACTGAGATTACAGATGTGTGCCACTGAGCCCGACTGGAGAGTTCTTATATAAAAGAAACAGTAATTGAAAATATTTACAGTTTTTTCCTCAATATTGTTTTCATAATCTTTATTTATTTAAATAATATTTTCATAGTCTTTCTCTGCATTACATAAACCACTAAATATGTTAGATCTCTAAGATCATTTGGTTTTGCCTTAATTCAGTTTTAATTTGTAGTTTTTCTACTGTTTTCAGAAATGGCAAAATTTGTTATATCTGGATTTCACATAGTTGATGTTTTATTGGTTATTATCTCATAGTTAACCATTTTGTTTTTGTTTTTGGTATTGCAAATTGAATCTCATAGTTAACTTTGAAAGCTTATTTACCAACCCATCCTAATGTGTTCTCTTTCCCTTTTAAGTAATATAGCACCAATCATAATGATGTGGGAAGTTAAGGAAGGAGAAAATATTAACCATGAAAATAGTAGAAAAATAGGTTTGTAGGACTGATTTGATAGCACAGCTTTCTGTCTTCCGGTCTTAGAATTCCCCTTGTTCTGTTTTTCTGTGATGAAATTATGTATTTAGAGAATTGCAAACAGGTCCATATGGTTGGATCATAAGATACCTGCAGGAGATAAGCCTGGAAAGATCCAGAAAATCAGGGACCTTCTCTGCTCTGCCAAGAAATGTGGGCTTTTATCCCAAATCTGCAGGGAACTTTTGCAAGGCCTAAAGGTGCAAAATTACAAAATACCTTTTAGATAGTCAATCTGGCAACATGGCAGAGAGTAGAATGTGACAGAAAAAAAAAGAAGACTGGTTAGAAGACATCAGAATAATTAATATGAGGATAATGGAGCCTGAACTCACACAGCATCAGTGCTTTAGGGTGAGAAAGGAATAAGTAGGTTAGAGAAAGACTTAAGAGGTATAAACTGTAGGACATAGTCTCTGGGTGTAGGGAATAAATGAGAGCACAGATATTAATTAGAAAGACTCCTTAGGTGGTTGGATGGAAGGTAGAGTAAGGGACTACAGGAAAAGGAACTATTTAAAGGAAAGCTACTTAGGAAATGTGATGATTGTTAGACATCCAAATAGAATAACAGAAAACTTAGAGAGGAAGCTGAGAAAAAAGCCCATGAAAATTATTGAACAGCCAGAGTAGGAGGAATGCTGGAATGAAAAGCCAGAAGAGGGATGTATTTCAACAAAGAATAATGCCAAGTGCTGCCAAGACTCAAAATGAGGACAGAAAAAATACACAACGAATTTGGCAGCATGAGCCATCCATAGTAGTTTTTATGTAATGGTGGGATAGAAGCCAGAATGTAGTGAGTAGAATAACTAAATACAGTACCACTTATTACACAACATTTAATGATACTTAGAAATGTGTGGCTATGATAGGAAGAAGAGAGCTGTTGATTAGAGGACAGAATATAGGCTAAAAGGAAGGTTTTTAATTTCAGTGAAAAATTTTGAGTGAGCAGAAAAAGAGAGAGAAAATACTGAAAACGGAGAGAAGGAGCATTATTTATGGAGTGAGATAGCTGAAGATACAAAACCAAATGAGTTCTAGAGTAGCAGATAGAAAACAACACTGAATTTCTTTTTAAAATTAAAAGCAGGCTACAGCATTCATAGAAATATGCTGTGAGTGCTTTACATTTAAGGAGATATTTATAAAAATACCAATACAATGGAGGATTACAGAATACATAAATATATTCTAAAGACATCTTTATGCTTAAACTTTACCTGAAGTTTGTATGCATGGAAGAGAAAGTAAAAATTTTATTTTACTTATTAAAAAGGAGAGAAAATCAATTCTCATGTAGCTTGGGTAAAGAAATTTTTAAAAATCACTTTTTCTTACTCTTTCTTAGAGGAAAGTGAAAACTACTTTAAGAACATTAAGGAATCTTATTTTAGAATATTTTTGTTTCAGTTATTTTCATTTGATATTTATACACAATTGAAAAGAATCTTGAGGATTTTTTACGTACAATAGATTCTGGTTATTATGCTTTTAATAACCTTATGAAATAGAATGTTTACCAAATAAGAAGTTTTTGTTCTCCTTAATCTCTTTAATGTTAGTGTTTTAATTGCTAGAGTATAGTCATAGTATCTTGAATAGGATTTTAATTCATCCATAGCTAAATAATTTCCATTCAAAGTCTAGAATTGAGAAGGCAAATATGCTTTGAATACATCTTCCCTGAAATTATAAGCTATATTTTGTAGCACTTGCTCTGGTCACAGTTAAAAGCTGTCTTCTGCATAGAATTTTAGTACCTCTCACATCTCAGCAGACCCCTGTCTGCATGGTGCTCTTGGACTGAGCAAGTAGGGCCCTGACAGAAATGAGTACTGTTGGACTAGATCTCATTTAGCCTAGTTATGAAAGATTGGAGAGGGAAGTAAGGTTAGAGAACTTAATGGAAGCATGGGATTAGTAGAAGAAAATAAGCATTATGAGTTGAAGCTCTTTTATAATGAAATATTCTTAAAAATGATTATGAATTATAGGAAATGGGAGAGCTCACATTTACACACTTCAGTCCTAAACCCTCTATATCTAGATATTTTAAAATTTATAACTTGTATGTATAAAATCATTTTTATAAATACATGTTTAGAAACCCTAAGCAACCTTTAATAAAACTACACTTATATAAAATATGTATTAAAAAATCTTCCATACTGTAAAAGCAGAACTCTTGCTTAAATTATTATTTCAGGAAAAATACTCTCAATTATCTTTTTGAGAGAAAATAAAATTATAATAAATTGAAGTGAGTCCAGTGTATCTGGACTCAAACGTTATCATCAAATTATTTTGTATATGTGTCAGCTTAAACAAGGCTCAGAACTTTCATAAGCCTCATTTCCTAATTTGTAAAATAAGAGCTTTGGAGGAGATGATCTCTAAGCTTCTTTCTTCTTATAAAGTCTGAATCTACTAATTTTACAGATGTTATTTCTAGTGTTCTCATAATTACAATATTAATCTTCACGGTACATTTAATTTTTCAGTTCATGCCTCTAAGATTTCGTATTAGCTAAAAACCATGCCACCAAACATTTATTCCTATTTATGCAAATAACATCCCACTTTTTCTTTTCTATAGTTAATTCAAAAAATTAGTAAACTGTGTATTCTACTGGCAGTTTGATAAATATAGTTTATCTTTTTGTCCAAGTAATTTCTAAATAATTAATTGAAGACTTCCTTGTAATAAAAGACTTCCTTGTTGTTTTTTTATTTTATTTATTTTTATTTCTGTTTTATTTTTATTTTCTGTTTAAGAATTAGGAAACTTTGCTATCAAATACCTATATGGAATCTTCATATCTTTATGTGTTTAAGGTTCATCACATGAATTATTAAATACTGAAGATCTTCCTTTTAGTTTCTACTTTCCCTTTGCAAAGATTCATTCATTTTGACCCCTACTCTATCTACTTAATTTATCAATTATTACATATAATATTCTAAAACAGCCATTTGTATTAACGTAAGACCTAGATTGCAGCTTGTGCTCTCTGGTCATCAGGTAAAATTGGAGACATCTTTCTATGTCATTAGTATTTCTCATTCTTAATTTTGATTGATGTAGTTTTTATTTGAAGCCTGTTCTGTATTACTCTTTTTCTGTCACCACCTGTGTTCCAAAACTTGGGTAGTGATTGGACTGTTTTTCTTGTTGTTGTTTTTTAACACTAAAAGATTAATCCAGTGTAATAAAGAGTTATAATGCTGGTGTGGAATTCCCACAAGAAAAGGAGAAAAAAAAGAAAAGATTTTTCTACTAACAATTATCAAGGAATAGGATAAGGAAATAGCCAATTTGATTTTTGCTCTATCAACATCCAAGAAATCACTTGACTAAATTCTTTCCAACTTTTTCCACATACATCTGCCAATTTTTTGAAATAACAGAATTAGGAGTGTGATGAAGTTTGGGGCAGTAAAGGAGTACAAGGTTAGTGGTTTTTTTATCAAATGTGCAAAATAGATTATTCTCTGGAGTTTCTGTTTTGTTTGTTTGTTTGTTTTAAGAGAGGAAAGACATTAGAAATTTGGGGAAGATGATTAACATACTGACCAGTTCTCACAGAATGTCATTTAAATTACTTCATATCCCTCATTAAATAGTGAATTAGAACTAAAGCCAAATGCTTTTGTGTAATGTTAGGTATCTCTGAACATTGAGAATAAAAATGAAACTAGAGGCTGGGTATGTAACTGCTGTCTACAGGGAAGTCTAGATAAGTTCTGACACTGAAGGGACCTGTGTCACAGTGTAATTATTTGGCAAGTAGTATTGGCTATTCCGAGGTAACTGAGAGTTGACTGTTTTTAGGACCAATATTTCCTGCTGCCAACTTACAAATCATTTTTTTCAGTGTGTTAACAGTTTTAATTTTTTAAAACTTTTGTACTAATTTTATTTGGATAAGAAATATTTGTGTATGCATAAGGATGGTACAATAGAGTATAAATTGTATTCTTGAATCTTTAGGTGTCTTTATAAGGAAAATGCTATTTTGTTACCTGTTTTAGTAAGCCTTTTTAGCAAAAGCTCTGAATAAACTATTTTGAAATGTTTGTTTTCCTATGCATAGATTTGATGTTACAGAGTCCCAGATCCTAATTATAATATTCCAGCTCCTCACAGGAACCCTGGGGCCTTGGTTCTGGAACTTCACGGTAACTGCTAGAATATTCATGCTGTCTGATGAACAATGGTGTAATCTCAGTAAAGACGGCACCTTTGTCATGCACAGAATAATTAGAAAATTAAAAAATCTTTCTGGTAATATTTTACAAACAGATTATTATAGATCAAATAATTTAATACACAATAGGGCAATAAAAATCCACCTTATTAATATAACAAAGATTTTGAAAAGTCATTTCTGATGATTTGATGCTAACCCCAGTTCACTTTTCCATTTATTTATTATGCCTAATATTACTTTTACTCTACGTAATATTTTTTAAAACAAATACCTTTCCACCATTAGATAGATTTTGGGTTTGGGGGGTTTTATGTTTTTTTGGAATTTCTATTTTGAAAACAGAAGAAAAACAAGCAGAGTTTTTCTTAGACAAGTAAGTTCAGAAAACTCAATGTAGGAAAGATTCTGCTTATTAACTTCTTCAGCATATCCTTTAAGCATTCTGTTTCTTCAGCTTGGATTAACAATGATCTTGGTATTATAAAAAAAATTCTAGAAATTATTCTCATTTCTATTTGTTTTGTTTAATGTTTTCCTCCCTTAGTTGTGCTTTCAAATTAAATATCCTTAGCTCTTCATGTCACTATAGTCACCCTTTGAATACCTTCCTCTTTCATTTTTTTCTTTTAGCAATACATATTTCCCTAAAGAAATGTAGTTTATTGTTTTCCTTTCATATTAGAAATGTAATTTGGACCTTCAGACTTTTAGAAGTTCAAAAACATTTGTTAGGAAATATTTCCTCAGTAAAAAAAAAAAAAATCCAGAAGCCTACGCACTTTAGTGTGAAAGTTTATTTACAACTAAAAACAGAGTGCCTACATTCAATTTGTTTTGCATTTCAGAGAATGTTGAGGAATTGTCCATATGAAAATTTGACAGATCATTCCCACAATACAAAACTTCATTAGATTTTCTACATAAGTCCCTTGCTCCTCTAAAAAGAATTACAAGCACTTTAATAGGGATATTTTACATCTTTTGTCAAAATAACCTTGGTATATGAAGAATACTGAGAAGTACTATAGACGTCTAGGAGCAAAACCAAAACCATTTTTAATTGAATTTACAATGTATCTACATATTTATTTATGGGATTCACTCATAGGTAAAATAATTGGGCGTAGTTCAGTATGTGTCTTTATCCTCTCTTGACCCTTACTCTGTCTCTAGTACTTTCTCCAAAGACTTGTAGCTTTATGCTCATTAAGATCGCCTGGATTTATAATATTTTATCATGTTTTATTTTTTGTTGTTATGCTCACCAGTTTTCTTAATAAGATTAAGTCAGAATATTGACTTATTTATTTTTCTCCTGTTTATGATAACAAAATACCCTAATTTTTTTTCTAAGTTAATTTAACTTATTAGCATTTAAACTTTCTATTCACTACTGCCTGTTGTATTCTAACATCTTTGGTAAAATTGTGTTAGAATACAGAAGCATCATCCTGAAAGCATCATCTTAGCAATAGCAATTAAAAAAAAATTTGCCCCTGTTGATAGGCAGGCTAAAAAGTTAGGAGTTCCAACATTGCATAAGAACAGCACTCCCAATATCTTTGAAGTTTCTGCCTCTATTTTCTCTGTAACATTTGAAAAACTTTAATTTTTCTGACTTAATTTCTTCATGTATAAAACTATGATAGTATTCCCTACCTCCGAGGGTAGTTGTGAAGATGAGAAGTGTTAAATATGTAAATATGCTGGTGACTACAGTGCTTGGTACGTAGTCTTTGTTGTTGTTGTTGTTGTATTAATTCTAAGACCTATGTTAGTAACTCCCAGTAGCTTGCATATTTCTTCTAGAATTGAATATGATACAGATAGAATAAATTCATGATTCCTTGACTCCAAGGTTGTTAATAAATGGAGTGAACTCCACTTTGAGTTCTTGTTTCCAAAAGTGATGAGAATAGGCTGCCCCTTAGCTTAGATCTGCACTCTAATTCTTTTGTTCAATGACTTATTCCAGCTTTAGCCTATATTTTTCTCCATTTTCTCAAAGTTATTCAACAGATTTTTGCTTTTTAGTCTTCAAAAAATCTTATGATCCGCCGGACGTGGTGGTACACGCCTGTAATCCCAGCAGCTCCGGAGTCTGAGACAGGAGAATAGAGTTCAAAGCGAGCCTTAGCAATGACAAGGCACTAAGCAACTCAGTACGACCCTGTTTTTAAATAAAATACAAAATAGGGCTGGGGATGTGGCTTTGTGGTTGAGTGCTCCTGAGTTCAATCCCTAGCACCCAAAAAAAAAAAAAAAAAAAAAATCCTTATGACCCATAAAGTTATTCAAGTGGTGGGTATTACTGTTTTTAATAATTCAGCTTATTTTAAAAACAGACACTTAGATTTGTCTGTTTTCTCTATAAACATTTGAATTAAAAAGATCTAAGTACCACTCAGCTGTATGGATAATGTTATTTAATACCTGTCAAAGATTGTTGTCATTGCTAGTTTGTCCCTTATCAAGGATAGAAAATAAAATGTTGTAGGACAATATGATAAATTTCTAGGCTAGTCTTCCTTTCCGTCCACTAACACTTCACCCTACCCATAGTATTTCTAGTAAAGTATGTTATGAATGCCATGCTCTGCTTATTCATAAATTACCTGTAAATTCAGATCCATTTACAAATAAACAAATCTGTAGTTAATAGTAGTCTGAACCTTGAATTCATTTTCAGATGTCATCAAACTAATGAGTTTTTAAGCAGAAGCTCACAAGTCAAATTGTACCAACCAGGGTTTCTTTGACATTGTAAATTTATCCCTACTACATATTTTATGTTAACCAAACTAATAGTTAACCTAAATTATAACACAGTTGTGTTTATTATTTATAGCTTAACAGAAATTCTTTTGTGTATAAATTAACTGCAAGTGTATATTTAAAATGCTTATGTCACATGTAGAAGACAAATTGATTATCTTCTAATTTTTAGAGGGGGAGGACATTAAAACTTATGCAAAAACATGATTAAGATACTTATCAGCTCTCACAGAATATCATTTAAATACCTTCATCCTTCATTAAATAGTGAATTAGAATTCAAGCCAAGTGCATTTGCACATTTGTTAGCTGTATCTCCAAATACTGAGAAAACTAAGACTTGGAAAATAGTCAGGGGCTCATTGTATAGCTCAGTGGTAGAGCACCTGCCTACTCAATCCCCAGCACTGAGAAAAACAGAAATTTTCTTCAGTTTGCTAACGTAGATAGTTTGTAGTTGTTGCACCCTATGCCCTAAATACCACTTTTAAAGGCTAATTTGTACTTCTGATATGATCGCTGTCTTCAGTGAGATTTCTAAGCCACCTTCCTATGGTGATGAATGTCCCCTGAGATCCTCCCTTCAACTGAAGAGATTAGGTGTTCCTTGTTTAGAAGTTGAAATTACTCTTTCATTTAAGGACAGTTTGTTCTCTCTACATCTTAATCAGCAGATCATTAGAGTGTTGTTTTAAGGAATGATTGATCTTAGAAGTTTGATCTTCAAGGTTATTTTGACCTTGGACTGCCATACTTAACAGCCTCCCCATTAAAATAATGGGAGCGCTCTCAGATCTCACAGCTGGTTTGCTTTTTACCTTTTTTATCCTTGTGATAGCCATCAGAACCAAAACAATGTTCATTTCTGGCTTCTTGTAATTTAAGTATGTTCTGACCAAAATTTTAATTACGGGTTGTCCACAGCCATTGAAGGAATTCTTTTTGTCCTTTTACAGCTTACATTAAATTTAAGTAGAAGTAGGAAATTATTTAAAGCAATACCAGTCAAGATGTTCAGACATCTTCATAGGTAAAGAAAATTATGCTTTCTCCCTCCAAAATTTTATGCTGTAGAAATCTAATGCTGCAGATAAGAGACCTATTTGTTTTTAAATCACAGTTGTTTGGGGGTGCACATGCCCCTTATGTCTTTTTTTTTTTTTTTTTTAATCCTTATGTTTTGAAGAGCTTTTTTTTTTTTCTTCTTTGTTGTAGTGGGGGTCAGTTTCTTTGATTTTTTTTTTTTCTTTTTCTTTTTGATTTTCAACAATATCCCAACACTTGGGAATATTATCACCCATGGTTCTCCATTTTTAAAAAAATGTTTTTTCACTTGTAGATGGACACAATATCTTTATTTTATTTGTTCATTTTTATGTGGTGCTGAGGATCGAACCCAGTGCCTCACACATGCCAGGCGAGCGCTCTACCACTGAGCCAAAACCCCAGCCTGGTCTCGATTTTTTAAACAGTAAGAATAAAAGGAAGTGAATACAGAAATTCCAAATTCCTACCTATATATATTCATCTTTCTACATGTCTTTCCCACATGGCCAAAAAGATTAAAATGAACCTGTTCCTAATAAGCAATCCACTAAACCGAGCCCACACTGAGAGATTTCTTAGTGGACAGATGGCAAAAGGGACTGTCATGTTACTAATTCTCTTCTAAACAGAATCATTAGGTCTTCTATTTATCATTTCTGCTACCTGTCTCAGCTAACTTCAGTCCTCATCCCTGGAAATAGCTTTGTACTGCACTCTTTTTCATTCTTAGTCAAGATTAATGGTACACTTCAGAAGTGATGATAGGCAGTTCTCCTATTCAGAGCAAAGATCTCAGCCTGGAGTTCAGAGGATTACTCTCAATAAGATAAGCAAATAGGAAAAAAATATTCCTAACTGTCTACTGACTGGTAAGTTTTCCTTGGCCCCCTTTCCTACCATTAAAACATTTTGAACTAAATATAATGACAGTGTCTGAATAATTTATAAAATTCTGTCTCCCAAAATTTGAAACATGCTAGTCCACAAATCTTTCCCTAAGAATCCCAATTTGAGACTTTGTGAAGATCTTTTCTCTTTTATATTCATATCCACAGTACAAAGATTAATTGCATAAGGTTCCCTCCATTTTTATTTTGTAATTCTATACTTCTGGCCCTTCCCCTTCCAAAAGGCTACTTCATATGTCCAGAAAAAATGTTCTAAGATGTCTGCCCTTCTCCACCCAAGACAGAATCGATCATCTTTGACACCTACCTGCTTAGTCTCCTGAGTCTGCTCCTGAGTGTAATTTCCCTTATTGGCAACACCACTCACCAGGTCAGCTCTACAGATTCTTTTTAGCCTAATTCAATCCACTTTTTTTTTTCAATAAGTGTGTATAACAAGATAACTACATCACTATTTGTTTGCAGCTGAATAAGATTCTATTTAAAAATATTTTTGATCAAATAAAGATAATTTTTTTGGTTTTTGTTGTTCTTGTTGTTTTAGTTTCAAGAGACTGGTTTCAACCCAGCTATCTTTCATGGGCATTAAAGCTTACATATCTTAAGCTCACATTATAGGTTATCTGCTTTAAGTATTAATTTTAGAAATGGGGGCTCTATTCGGTGGAAACTGAACCCCCTTGTTGTTGATACAAACTTTTCTTAGACTGATTATTTTTAGTAACTAAATTATTTGCTCAATTGAAAAACACACTATAAAAAGGTATACAGTGAAAAGTATCCTTCTCATCCTTACCTCTCAGCTGCCTAGTTCCTACACTGTCCTCCCTTATAATAGGTAACCACCCTAATAGGTAATGTATTCTCCTAGAAATGTTTTATGCATCTACTGGTAAAATATAAAAGAATATTAATTTTTTCCCTTTTTGACACAAAAAGTAGTCTCATACATTCTGCAACTTTCTTTCACTTAATACATTTGCTATTTTTCCATATAGATATTTAGGGAGCTACTCTTCTCCATTCTCTTTAAGGGCTACAAAATATTCCATTGTATGGAAGTATTATAATTTATATAACCACTCCTGCATTGATTTTTTTTTTAAAAAAATTGCTACTATAAAATCTGTAGTGAATAACCATGGTTATAAACAAGCATATCTGTAGGATAAATTCTAAACACTAGAAAGCATTTGGATCCAGCAATCTAAGAATGATACCAAGATTATATACAGTGCTAGTCTACCTAAGGAAAGGACACCAGCATATGTTTTGCTTCTCAACTGTTTTGCCCACATTCTGTTTTGTTTTGTTTTGTTTTTCCCCAGACTTTCAGGCTTCTAATTTCTACTGCCCTCTTTTTGCACCAGGTTTATTTCTTCTTGACTATAAGATCATTTTCAGCAATCCTAAAGCCACTTCTTGGCTGCTTTCAGTATCTTCTTTCCAGAAATGTGAAGGTAGTTAACCTAGTGAGAATAAGAATTTGAGAATTGGATGAAAGGGTTTTTTGTTTTGTTTTGTTTTTTACATTCACAACATGGCAAGCATTAAATGAATGTATCTAAAGAACAGTATGTTTTTTTAAGGTCTCAGTGATTTGTTACTTTAGTTAAAGCTCACCATTTTTTCATTTGATACTACAAAGCACTTAAGATTTTATATCGTATACCCATGCAATATAATCCTCTGCTTGATACTCAAAACTTAATACATGTATACTTTTTTTTTTTTTTTTTTTTGGTGGGAAAGGTTAAACTACAGTTAAATAAATCCAGCTTCAGTAATTTACTGAGTCAGAAATTTCCTTTGGAAAGGAGGGGTTTTTATTGCTCTGTGAAATTTATCAAGTTAAATTAAGACTCTGGATTTTATGATTTTGCTCATAACAAATTTTGATGCCTCCTTTTCACCTTTCCTCAATATTTGAGTTTTTTTTTTCTATTGTGCATGATAGAGGAATGCTGCTATGGTTGCAAGTAATTAACATGAAATTGTTTTGAGTAATTATGCTTTTTTGGCTTTTTGTACCTAATCAGAATTGATGTGACTGAAGTGCAAATCTTCATAATAATCATGCATTTGCTGGCAGTGATTGGAGGACCACCTTTTTGGCAATCTATGGTAACTTTGTTCACATTGTATATCCCATGTGATGCATGCTGTCTTTGCTTGTGTTTTCTAATATGGGATAATTCATTAAAGGGTAATGTCTAAAATATTTTTTCTGAAAATTAGAAATCCCAGCAAACAGTAGGACACATACTTCTCTTGAGGGCAGGATGAATTTTGCTACTTGGAGTTATATAGGACATTAGGTCTATTCCAAGGTTTTATTTTTGAAGGCCTGTAAGAATCTGAATCATTATTGTCATCCATTTTACATATTAGGAAAGACCAGGTAATGTAACAGGTTAACCAGTGACAAGATTAAATTGCACATTTTGTTTTGCTGAACTATGTCAGTCCACTAGTTTTTCTGCATGCCATGTGCTTAAAGCCACATAACAAATTTAGGAATGTAAATTAACTCTGCCTCAGAAAAAAAGATAAATACTTATTGAATGAAGTTAGTGATACAGGATTAACAAACTATGACCTTGATTTTCAGGTTGACCAGAAATACAAATTCTTTATGAGAACCTCAGATAGGGAATATAATACCAGGGCAAAGGACACAAACTCTGAAATCAAGCTACCCTTATTTGATCCAGGCTCCACTGCCTACTGTGTGAAATTAATCTATTATATAACTGTCTATGGCTTAGTTTCTTCCTATGCAAAATGAGGACAATAATAGTAGTCTTCTCATAAAGTTATTTTGTGGGTTGAATAGTTAATGTGTGTTAAACACTTAAAATAGTGCCTACCAAATAGGAATCATTGAATGAAAGCTGATACTGCTCCTACAGTCTATAGTCTGCTGGATTTGGGTCAAAGTAGTTTGTACTCCCTGATCCTCAGTTAATTGCTGGTTACCACTACCCGCCTTCAGAGTACAGTGTCATTTATTTGCTATAATCTTACTAAAAATCTTACTAAGCCTAAATGAACATAATTCTTTTTTTTTAATTTGTTTTTAGTTGTAGATGGACACAATACCTTAATTTTTATTTATTTTTATGTGGTGCTGAGGATCGAGCCCAGTGTCTCACATGTGCAAGGCAAGCACTCTGCGGCTGAGCCACAATCCCAGCCCTGAACATAATTCTTAAAAATAAGATTACTTTTAAAATATAAGGGAAAATACAGTGAAAAAGATTTTTCCTTACTTAACTCATTTATGCAAGTAAATGAGGGGCTTCAGGAAGTGTAACTGACACATTTCCTTAATTATTAATTGCCAGAAATTATTTAATGCCTTTGTTGGAAGTTTTCTGTAGATTTAAGACTGAAATGGAATTCCCACGCCAAGCAATCCAAACACAATTAATGAGGTTAGTTGCAGCAGGAAAACGGATTCCCAAACTCCTCTTCTGTTAGCTTCATTAGTGCTTCTGCTAGCATCATTCAACTCAAAGGGAAGGACCTGACTTCTGTAGTGGTATTTGAGGTTGGTGAAATGTTTTGCGTTCTTTGAGCAATTCTCAACACAGACTTCCAAATTGACCTCTGACCACTCCTCAGATTGAGTATCTAAAATGCTTGGGACCTGAAGGGTTTCAGATTTTGGATTATTTTGGATTTACCAAATATTTGCATAGACTCAAGCAGTTGAGCATCCCTAATCAAAAAAGAAAATCTCAACTGCTTCAAAATCCAAAACTTTTTGAGCATTAAGTTTTAGATATTATGGTTAAGAATTTTCAACCTGTATTACTGCTTTTTTCTTTTCTTTTTCTTGGCTTGTGAGTTCTTTACTAAATATACTTTTTTAAATGCATTATGTTAGCTCAGGAACAGTTACTACATGTAGTGTATTTTATGTGCCAAAACAGAGAAAAAGTATTTATTTAGGGTTCAGTTGTGAGATTTTCATCTCTTGAGATTGAGGCAATAAAATTGCTTTCCAAATTCTCATTAAATTAAAGGGCTTTTACTTATATTTAGAAGGCAAATTTATGGTAAAAGCAAATAAAAAAGTACAAATATCTTCATAAAGTTGATTCCAGAAGATCAGCTATTTTGCGAAGGTAAGCAGTTTACATCTACTGTATTTGGATTGCCTATTTCTTGCTGCTTTTTTGTCCAAAAAGATGGGTTTTTATTAAAATTTGTTATTTACTTTTTGTTTGGTTTGGGTTTTGTTTTTTAAAGGAAAGAAGTTGTTTTCATGAACAAAAGTTAGTACTTTGTTTATGCATTGCAAGAAACAAAAAAAAAATCATATATTCTGTATATTACTTCCCAAAAGAATATTTCCTTTTGGAAAGTCTTAGAACTATCTTGTACATCTCATCCTTTGAGAAAGAGAGGAAGGGAGAGAAAGAGAGAATCCTCACTTTGGAAAAGAACCACATACAATCCACTCATGGTTACTTTCACTGATTTTGATTCTCCTAAATGTAGTAGTTGATTAAATATGCAGTAAACCTTTTGGAATTCAGTTTAAGCAACTGGATTCTACTACAAATGAAGGTTCGGGATCATTTGGTAGGACCAAAGACTTGATAATGTAGTATAAATTATTTGTTTCTCATTCTTGTACTAAAAAATTAAAAGTACCGTTCCACTTAAATAATTCAGACATAGTAATTTTTCTTAAACAATTATGTTAACATTTACTGTATTTGGTGAAACTCACTAACATTAAAATGATTTACAAACAGGCATTACCACATTCTTTGGGAAAAAGTATCTAATTGTAAAATGATGCTTTCTCTATTTTTACTGAAATCTACAAAACCTACAAGAACATTTTATTATAAGGAAACAAGTTTATAAGTTAATAACTGACAATAATCTGCAATAATCCAAATTGTCAAACTAAAACACTTCCATGTCCATTGTAATCTGTTAAAGGTGCTGAAAATTTAAGTTTTGTTTTTATTTTAATGTCTAACCTTTTTAAAAACAAATTACTGCTGGTTTGGAAGCGAACGCCCTTAATCCCAGCCGCTGGGGAGGCTGAGGCAGAAGGATCAAAAGTTCAAAGTCAGCCTCAGCAAAAGTGAGGCGCTAAGTTACTCAATGAGACCCTGTTTCTAAATAAAATTCAAAATAGGGCTGGGGATGTGGCTCAGTGGTTGAATGCCCCTGAGTTCAATCCCCAGTACTCCCCACCAAATGAATTACATTTAATTCATATTATTTGGGTGTATTATTTTCTGTCATGAGTCCAGAGAATTTTCCCCTGGCTATGGAAAAGACATTATCGTGACATTATAGCCCAAGACAGTTCTTGGTCTTCCCAAGTCTTGAAGATTACCAAAGCTTCAAGCAGGACTGAGAATAAGATGTTTCCAGTACAGCTCTTTGCCTTTTTCTAGAGTAGCTGCACCTTGGCCACCTTTGATGAATGCCAATAAGATGATGACAGAAACAGAGTGGGAAAGACAATGTCCCCATCCTTTGTGACAGGGAGAAAAGATACAATGTGCCCACCCTCCTTGATCTTGAGTGATGGGTGAAAATGGCAACGTGAAAATATAGTGCATTTTATAAGTGGTTCAATTGGTGTAAGACTAGGGATTCCTCCAACTCCAGCTTTTGCTTCTTTGCCTTATTTTTTTTTTTTAATATACCTAACTACCTTTTTCATTTTCAATGTTGGAAGCAAGATGTTTTGTCATACACTCCCCAAACAGGAATTCTACATGCATAAGAGAAAAAGAGATCTTAATCTTCATTCAACAAATAAATATTGAACACCTACAATAACCAGGGCTCTACAGAGAGTACATAAATCAATTCAAACAAAATCCTACACTCAAGGGCTTATATTTGGTGTTTATAACTAACATGTAATAGAAGTAAATGAGAACCCTAAAAATGTTTATGATATTTTGCTCTTACATCTTAGCTTGTTTACTTTGCAATTCAAGATATGTATTAATTTGCCTGGCTTTTTTAAAGTTTGTATTTTTCTTTTTTCTTTCAAAGGGCAACAATTTCCATGATCCTAAAGCAGGTTCACCACTTATAAATGTGGTTAAGATGCTTTATCAGTCTAATTGTGATACAGAAACTATTATACACAGTTGGCACTCACTCAGATACTCTGGCTATACTGCGGGGATGCCCCTATAATGAAATAATGCTCTGCTTCTTTTGGAATGTGGTCAAGTGTAGTATTTCCCCATTTGCCAGAGAGATCCTTTGTCTCAATGGGAGGAAAATGTGGGAGCAGTGCAGAAGAGACTGGGAACTATAAAACTAGCCAAGAGTATTGAGTTCCAGCCAGGTGCATCAGATTTAGATTGTAATGTTCCCCCAGTTTTCTGAGAGCAGGAAAAAAATCCCTTAGAATTCAAAGCAATCATGGTGTTGGTTTTCTCCTTTATTGGAAACAAGTTTTGAATTTGAGCTGTCAGGGTTGGATATCAGGGAAGGAAGAAGACCACTTAGGAGGCACCCTAAAGTTCTGGACTTGATTTTAGCTAGACCTATTTCATTTTAGAAAATTAAACACTGCTATGGTACAACTTGAAATTTGAATGTTTGATTTCAGTATTTTTTAAGTGCTGTAGTTTTGCAAGAGGTCATAGAGTTGTGCAAATAAAGTGAGCTCTTCAGAGTTTTAATAGAGTATCCAAACATTAAAGTTTATTTTTGTCAGTTTTACTGGGGTTTTATATATACAAAAAGAAAAAGAATTGTCCTATTTTTGATTTTGTTTAAAAGTGTAGGCAGATGACATCCCCGAAAATATAAATAGCCTTAATTAAAATATTTTCAGCAAGCCAGATGCCTGTAATTCCAGCTACTGGAGAGGCTAAAGCAGAAGGATTGCAGTTTAGAGGCTAGCCTCAACAATTTATCAAGACCCTGTCTTAAAAAAAAAAAAGAAGAAGAAGAAGAAGAAAGAAAAAGAAAGTTTTCATTTTAAGAACTCATTGCCTATCAAACCACTGTGGGATTTTGGAATCTTTTTCCTGTAATCATTTGTTTCTGTTACTGAAATTTATCATTTATCTTTTCAATCGATATTGGACAAATTTTGAAACCAGGAGAACTAAAAGAGGAATGTGAAAAAAGAAGAGACTCTTAAATGATTTTAAAAGTTTAGAGTGCAAGTGTCTTTCATTTTAAATGATACATATTGTTCTTGGAAGATTAAATGCATGTTATGGATCTACTCCATCCCCCACCCCCTTACTTTAGGTAAATCAATTCATATTTTCAGTATATAGTACCATAGCAATGTTATTTACTTTTTATGAAAAGTAAACCTAATATGTTAGAAATTTAGATACATGATTGTAGAGCTGTAACTGTTTGGATTTGCTTGACAAGGGTTTTGGTTGTTTTTTTTTTTTTTTTCCCTACCTGCCTGTGTCTTAGCAATTTAGAATTGGGAACTCTTCCAAATAGAACCTTCTCTTCCATTCTCTACTTTGTGTTTGTGTATTTTTATAATTTAGTGGCAAATATTTCTATCCTTTTATGCTTCATATATCCTCACTACAATAGGGGGGTATACCACAGGTTTAAAGGAAGAATTTTTAAAATACACAAAGAAAAAGGCAAGGCACACCCCTTTTATGGGACATTAGCCTAGTTCACTGTTGCCAGATCTCTGGGATGCATTAGGAGAATCATTCTTAGCTTATGACACAGATTAATAAAATTGAATCCAGTTTTTTAAAGGTGTCAGAAGTAAGTTAATTTTTTACAGCCTCATCTCTTGAGTCTTGTCATATTGCTTATGATGAAGAGGAGAAGGAAGCTTCCATTAAGTATTAATTAAACTGGAGGGAATGAAGAATATTTGGGAATATAAATCAAATATTTATACTGTTTTTTTTTAATTTTAGTTTGTATATATTTTAATTGTTCTTTCTCTCTACCTATTAAAGATTCCAGTGCTGAATATTCAAATGAAAATTTTTCCTGCGCTTTGTACTGTAGCAGGGACCATATTTTCCTGTACAAATTACTTCCGTGTAATCTTCACAGGTGGTGTTGGCAAAAATGGATCAACAATAGCAGTGAGTATATCTTAAGATTTCTGTTGATTTCCAAACTAGGACTTGGTTTTGTGGTCAATTTGTTTTTCATTTGAAGTATATAAAATCATTAGTTAATTTAGTATTTCTACTTAGCCTTAAGGAAAAGTGTCCAAAACTTCTCAGTTTTATATATACATACATACATTTAAATGCTTATATATGCATGTTCTTGTGCATGCACAAACACACACATATTTTTAGAAAGTATGATCTGCTTTGTAAATAATAAGCCTAACCCGTTCTTGCTGCTGCTTTTCATTAGCTCTTCCAATGTTCAGTTTATAGATATTGTTGGCTGTCAGGCACCATGGGGTTATAGAAAGTTTGAGATGATCCATTTTATGATAGATCCATGTGTATCTGATGAACATTGAATAGTACCCTTACCACCTCTCTTCACTCTGTACAGGGAACAAGTGTCCTTTCTCCTTTTCTCCATATTGGATCAGTGATTGCATTAGCTGTAATGATCTACAAGAAATCAGCAGTTCAGCTTTTTGAGAAGCATCCCTGTCTTTATATACTGACATTTGGTTTTGTATCAGCTAAAATCACAAATAAGCTTGTGGTAAGCACCTCAACTCTACTTGTTTTGTTTTTAACTTTCATCTTATTTTGGTTTTATGGTCCTTGTTTTTATTTTATAGCTTCCTAAACAGACTAGGGTTTACAATAAAAATCTTTTGAAATCATTATGGAAGCTATTTTTAGTCTTTTGTAAAGCTGCAGTTTGAGATTACCAGAAGTTCTTAGAACCCCTAGAATTTTTCACCATTTTATGCACTCTTATAATTTGGTTGTTCAGTTTATCTGCACTCTGTAGTATATTGTCTTCAATCTGGACACTCAAATTAAGGCTCTTTGGAGAAAGCATTTGCAAGCTTAGTTTGACATGATGTGTCCCTTTCACACATCAGATTATTGAGTTTTTAGTGTTGGAAACTCAACAACTATTGCTGAATAATTCTTGAAACTCTGTGTGAATACAACACTGATTTACCACGTTGCTCCCAGTTGCTTTAATATGAAAATGCCTACATCATTAATTTTATTCTATTCATAGGTTGCACACATGACGAAAAGTGAAATGCATTTGCATGATACAGCTTTCATAGGTCCAGCACTTTTGTTTCTGGACCAGTATTTTAACAGCTTTATTGATGAGTATATTGTACTTTGGATTGCCTTGGTAGGTATTCTGCTATCTTATTTCATGATTTGGTACTCCTTGTTTGTTTGTTTGTTTTTAATGAGCCAGTCCTAATTTATAGAATCATAGAATTATGAATGGGAATGCCAGAAATCCACAAATCACATATATAAGGCAGTGTGGAAGTTCCTTGTGACTTTGTATTTGAGGTTTTTGTTTCTTTGTTTTGCATTATTTTTATTAGTTCTTCCTACATTAGGACTCATAAATTCCAAATTTCTGACCATGTAAATCAGAAATTCAAACTATACCCTGTAGGCCCTTAACCTGTTTACCCAAGCCACAGCCGTTCCTTTCTGTATTGTCTGTGGCTGCTTTCATGCTATAGTGGCAGAGTGGAAGAGTTTGGACAAAAGACAAAATTTAAAATATTTACTGTCTCTCTAAGAGTTTATTGATCTTTAGTGGAAAGGAAAAAGCATGGAGAAACTGAGTTACAAAATTATATAGAATTGATGGTGAATTTGAAGAGAGAAGTAAGATGCCACTCCTTTCCTTTGGGGAAATGTAGAGATTACCTAAGCAGGTGCTGAGAATCTAACAGTCCCTTTTCTTTCCAGGTCTTGTCTTTCTTTGATTTGATCCGCTACTGTGTCAGTGTTTGCAATCAGATTGCGTCTCACCTGCACATACATGTCTTCAGAATCAAGGTCTCTACAGCTCATTCTAATCATCATTAATTAGTTGGTGTTATATAGGAAACTCATGTTTTCTGCAGGAAAGAATCTGAACATATTAAGAAGAATGGGGGTGAATAGGAACAAATATAATTTATAATCAATGTTATGTAACTTTTATTCTTTGTTACTGGTAACACTCCCTAACTATCCTGTGTGAGAATGGGAATTTCAAGTCCCATCCTGTAAATTGTACATGTCATCATACAGGGTTTGGCCCAAGAAAGCATGCAGGAAAAAATGCCATGTGTTTGTAATTATCCTGGATTCAGAATAATATTGTCATGGGGAGCAGGTCCCCAGTGAAGGAGATTTCTAATGTAGAATATTTGCAGGCCAAAAGATGGTTGTTTTATAATTTTAACAAATTATCATCTTTTAGTAACACCCTTGTTTATGTCTTCTCAAGCTTTCTTTACTAAAGAGCTCAGCTTGTGACACAGATACATCCCACTAGCTTGTGAGGTGAAATGAGTGATAAAGACCTGGAATTTGGGTTGAAAGGTTTCCTATCTTCACATTGTTGAGGATGTAATTTTTTTATTGCTCAAGAAATGGTATCTCTTGTGGGCTTGGGAAATCCTATTAGCATGCAGAATAATGTGGTAACTTTGTCGATCCATTTTATTTTTTTAAATAAATAAATGATCTAAAAGCCAGCTTTTTCTCAAGTTTTATTCAGTGGGGGAGATAAACTAAGTTTAATGTCATTTTTTAAAATATAAGGAAAATTTATTCCTGTTCTTTAATAAATAAGGAAATTTGGTCAGCTGTGTTGTCATACTATGTCCCATGACCGACCTATCTTATAGAAACTATTTAACTTATAAAAGATGAACAGTGTTCATCTTCCCTCTTGATGGGTTCGTTGTGTTATAGTCGTTCCCTTACCCTTGTGATTATGGGTCATTTGGGAATCTTGAGTCCTTTCCCCTACATTTTCAGTAATTGCCTGGGTTCTCTCTAAGGGGTCATTTTGCACTCTTCTTTTCTGGCACACTCCTTTTCCATGTTTATACTACAATTTGAAATAGGAACTAAGTGTCCTTGTGAACCAGATCTATTTTCATTTGTATAGGTGTTCAGTTGCTTGAATGAAGAGAGAGACAGCAGAAGCATTTTAGGGTTAAAATAAACTATCTTATTATTGACTTTTATTTATACCTTGTTCCATAATCCAGAATAAGCAGTAGCTGCACTGCCTTCCCTGGCAGCCAGAACTGCACTTTCTTGCACTCTTCATGAGTCCATCAGTCCAGTGTAGATCTGGATTAGCAAGATGAGTTAAACCTTGAATTTCTTTCCTAAACCGTAATAGGAAATGAAATCTCTTTTATTACCTTTGTTTGTTAGTAACTTCTCCAACATCTGGGATAGAGAAACACATATAGGAACGTGCTGGGACACAGCAAAGTTTTGAAAGCTAGGACAAAGCAGGAAAAAGGAGGATAACTCTTGTTCAACAGTTGCATCTGTTGTCTTAGTTGATTATCACAACAGGCACAGCAGGCATTCATCACCTGGGAGGCATTAATCACCTGGCGAGCCTAACTGCCATACCAATGGCACACAGTATTGATATCCTTTAGAATGGAGACTAGAATCCATGTCTTCTGAATACTGGTTCAGTGTTTTCTCCTACACCACACTGGATTTTAGTGAGCTAAATCTGTAAATTGAGATGTTGAGGGCTAATTGAAATGTATATCCTAGAGTCTTTTTTCAGCATAAAGGGAATCTGAAAAGCACTCAGATGCAGTGTGTGCTTCAGCCCTAGATATCATTTTCAAGGGTACATTTGTATAGTTCCACTGGTTCTGATTATTATGTTGATTTATCTAGTGGAGTACTAAAATCACTTGAAGCACCTTTTTAAAAAATATGTAGATTTCCAGATCTTATCTCTAAGGACGTTTTGGTAGATTTAGGATGGAGCCTCAGTATTCTCATGAGCTTCCCAGGATTCTGGTCCCTGCTCTGAAACCTTTTGAGGTACAACTAAGTTTAGGAACAGAGGCCATAAACTGCCTAAAAAGATGTTGTGATTCTTAGAAGCTGTGAAGAACAGCAACATAGTTGGCACGGTGTGGACAGTGGAACACCTGCAGTAGTGTCTCTGTGTTCTCCAGATCAATTTATATTGGCTTTAACTTCAATTTGGAAGCCCCCCTGACCCTTTTCAACCCTACAAAACATTTGTATTCTTCATAAAATTCAGAGACTCTGAGGGCCACACTCAAATAAAAGAGGTAAAATTTTTGAAAGACAAGATGCTTCTAAAAATGTTTCCCATCTCTTGCAATGTTTAAACAGAAGCTGTCAGTAGAGGTATAGAGGGAAGAGGGACTAAGTAACCACTAAACTCCTTAGACTCTTGCAGTTATGATTCTGTTTTCCCAAAAAGAAAAAAATGTCAATACAGGGATCCCTCTACCTTTAGCCAAAGAATCAAACTGGGCTTCTCAAAACAACAAGCAGTTGGAAGTGGGATATCTAAAACTGCAGGTAAAGTACTAGTCCAATCAGGGAGTGATGGGCAGGCATATGTATTTATGGAAGCCAGGTAGTGACTTCTGTTGACTTGAGATTCCCCACTCAAGCTGCTCTGTACTCTCCTGCCCTGTGTCTGGCGCTGCTACTGCTTTTACCAGGATCTCTTATCCTTTTAGTAAGTGGAGTACTGCTTGACCCCTGTGACTCTATGACTCTAATCATAGCCCACCATGACCAAGGCCTCCTCTTCTACTCCAGTTTATTCTCACATGTATTATCTTACACATTGACACACATGTAAACAATGAGATTCTCGCCTTTATTATCCTCATATGTCCATAGACCTCTGTTTTTATGTGGAGGAGCTGAGCCTTTGGGCCACAACTTCTTTCAGCTCTGCAGAGGATTTTGTAGTGGTGGTTCCCAGGAGACATCAGTTGCAGTAACTTGTAACCAAGCACCTACAACACTTGTACTACAGTTTCCCACTCTGTGTCACCTCTGTAAAAAAGGCAGCTTTGAGTCCAGTTCTGTGAGCTTGGGGTCTGAGCCCCCAAAAAGTCCCAAGGAAGCTCACACCTGTGATCCCAAACTCAGATACCAGTATGAAGCAAGACCTGGACACCAGGACTCTGGAGAAGGCCATGTGTTCTGGGAGCTGAGCTTTGCTGATCCCACCACTCTGGCAGGGGCCAAAGTCCAGAACTGGCTTGTAAGTCAAGTCATTCCTGTTCACCACGCTCTTATTTCACAGTCTTTTCCCTTGATTTCTTCTGTTTCTTCTGTTCTTCATATTCAAGTATTTTTTGTTGGAAATAGCCTGTGGGTTCAGATATAGATGTTAGGCATCTAACATGATCAGGCAGACTGATGAACTCAGGAGTACAAATGAGAAATACCCTCTGCACCCCATACTACATACACCACAAACCAACTTTTTAATATCAGCTAATGAGGCATTTTCTTAGGTTTCAGATTCCTTCCTTCCAAGCCCACTAATAAACTTTACAGCTCTTCTATGGGCCTCTAGAAAGAAATATTCTTCCACCCCCTCCTCTGTATCCTAAAGGTGACCTCTGTTTGAAATAAGGCTAGTGGGGGCTGTCACTGTACCTGCAGGAGGATTCTTGCTCTTCTCAGCTTCCTGGATGAAAAGGGAGAAGAGCTGTGTCTTCACAAACTTCTTCACAAATCGGCGGTTGGTCTTAGAGGACACAGCCTTACAGAAGGACCGTTCTTGGAAATGGCCTTGCCCGTTTGCCTCCCGTTTGATATAGGAAGCATAGTGACCCACAGTCTTGACAAAGAACTGCACAAAAGGGCCTGAAACATGTTCGTTGATTTGTTCTGAAGCTGTCAGAGATATACAATGACCATCTTAGAGGGTGGCAGAGGATAAAGTTACTCATCTCACCTCTAAGGACAACTTTCATTTCAGGCCAACAGTGTCTAGGGAAAGCAGGGGGACAGGAGTTCATGATACCAACTGATGGATTGAGACGAGAGCTCGGGTGTGGGTTCTCTGCCGTTGCTTAGGAAAAATCTCATATTCCAACTTGCTTCAAGATTTAGGCCTCTGAGGCTGGCCCAGGGCTGCTGAATGAGTATATTTTAGTTCTGAAGGGGAATAATTGCCCTCAAACTCCTTGAACAACCACAAAATAAGAGGACTTACTCAAGTCACTGATCCCCTGATCAAGAGAGACTAAGATGTCCTCTTGAAGCTTTGGTGGCAGGATATCTTTTTCATCTCCAACCTGGAAGAGGATAGTCAGCTCAGAGTTCCAACAAAGAGGAGGTACGGAAGGAAGGAGGTAGCAGAAGACCATGAGGGAAGCATGAATTCCACACCCTTGCTCCACCCCCAAATAATCGCTCACGTAGAGAAACAACAGAGCTGTTTCTTCATCTTCAGTTTGGCTCAAAACATTAGCAGGGGATCCCCTCCATTTCTGTAGTACTTGGTTTATATACATTACTTGAGGTACGAGCATTGATCACCTGGTAATGAAGTGGTCAGTGTCTATAGGACTTCCTCAAGAGCAAGGAGGTCTTAATACCAGGAGTTCTCACTCAAATGTTCGTCAAAATAGGGAAAACCCCATGAGGCTAGAGTGGCTGCATTGGTGGTGGGTCTGCAAGGACTCAGAACTCAGATGCTTACCGATAATAAGAAGGTTCCTTCACAAAGATTCACCAGCAAGACCTGAAAGAAACAGAATGGTTTTATTCCTTCACAAACCATAGGAGGACTTACCATCTGCATTTCTGACTCTGGCTATTAGATCTTTAGGCCTAGAGGACCATGAAATCAGCATCTCCAAATCTCATTTCCTGCCTGGCATTCTCCTTCCTTACCACTTTCCTCGAGAATCTGTTTCCTTCCTAGGGAAAGAGTGAGCATGTAGAAAGAGGTAAGGGAAAGAGCCCAGGTAGAAGGGGGTATGATATGGGGAAATCCTAGCCAGTAACTGCCTGAAATAAAACACTGATAATAGTAATTGCTCTTATTATAGAGCCTTTAGTACCTGGCATACATGATAAGCACTTTGCACATTTTCGCATTTAAACCTGGCAACAGTCTTGTGAGGCAGGTACTACTTCCATTTGCAAATAAGAAAACATCTAAAGAAGTTCAGTCGCTAGAGGACATACTGCTGACAAACAGCAGGACCCTTTCAGAGCCTAAACTGTGCTGTCCTTGGGATTACATTCCTCTCTCTACACTCGCCTTCCACTTGTCAGCCTAAGGACCAAAGTGGACGTGTTTCCATCTTTTAATGCTTGCAGCAACTTTATGTACAGTTGCCTGAGGTTCTATTTAAAAATAATAATAATCTAGGAGCTTTGAGCCTATCAGCAAAAAAAAAAAAAAAAGACACAGCATGGAAAGGAATGAGGAGACAATGTGCCTACAAACCACAGGTAAGTCAAGCACAGGGCTGGAATATGGGGGACTGTAGTTCCAGAACCAGCTCCATCTCAGCCTGAGGGGCCTACAATGGAGATGAGAAACTATAAACCGGCATGCTGCTGCCTGATTCCAACTAGAAGATCTGTTAGATTCAGAGTATTTTAAAATAAATGGATTAGTTCCTGATATTTAAATTGGAATATTTTGCTTGAAATTTGGATTTGGGGCTCTTCCTAAAATGTCAGGCCCTCTAATACTGATCCATGTTTTAAAGGGCAACATGCAGCTGCCCTCTTTGGGCAGGATATGCAGTCACCAGTATACCAGCCCCAAATCCTGTGTTGGGCATTAGGGGCCTGTGCTGGGTCCCTCTTTTTAGTTTTTGATCTTGGTCTTAACAGGAGGGTGAAGGATCTTCCCTTCTTCCAAATATAAGAGAGGGACTGAGAAGTATACCAAAAAAACAGCCTGCACTGTAATTATCCATCATCAGGGGAGAAAAGCTGAACTAGTCCAGGCCTGAAACTACTTGTATACAAAGGCTAAGATGCCTTCGGCAGGAAAAGCTGTTCATTTGGCGGGGGTTGGAGGGAAAGAGTATGTATGAAGAATTCTTTTTCAAAGTTGCTCCTAGAAGTTCTTTCAGTATTTGGGCACATTGGTGTCTGTGGACTAACTCCTTCCCTAGAGCTATGTGGGGAGTTAGGGGATCCACACACACACTCTGGCCACATTGCCCTCCTCCTTCCACACCCTCTGCCCATTTCTCTGAGCAGATGCTGAGGAATGAAACAAGCCAAGGCTCTTGGCTAGTAGGAGCGGAGTCCATTGGCTCTCAGATATCTTCCCTCTGGGTCATGAAGGGAGGGGCTGGAGCTGCAGAGTCAGGAAGTTTCATAACTTCTAGGGTTGGGACAGTTTAAGTTTCATTGCCAAACACAGGGCTAATACTCTGTCCCAGTTAGTCACAAGGCTAAGGGTGGTTCAAAGGGCATGTGTACACAGTCAGCAGTTCTGAGGAGGGTGGGAGAGCTGGGGGAGAGAAGAAGGGAAATGCAGCCTGCTTCTCAGCTTCCCAGCAATGCTTTCCATGGATAGAGTGGTTTTATCTGTGCAGGGATCTGCTGCTGCCTGTGTGGCCTCAGCTCAGGGTTCTGTGCACCTTAGTTATCTCTTATGCAAAATGGGGGAAATCCTCCCACTAGGGCTGGCTTGGGGGCCTGTTCAAGTAGCTTCCTTCTAGACTCCTCTCCCCTGGGTAGCCCTCTCTCTGCGTAGAGCCAGGACAGTCATTCCCAAATAGTTCTTCTGCTTTCAGATAACAGTAACATGCCATCTTTGAAGTTATAACAGACAACTCAAAACAGGACATGTTTTCAGTTGATTTTCTAACTATTAGAGATTTATGTGATTAGTGTCCTTTTCCACAATTGAGCCCTCTGCCATGTCAGCGGCACTTCCAAAAAATAAGAAACTAAAAAAATAAAACGGGATTTGAATCTATAGCCTCATAAACCAACTAAGCTCTGAGCCACTCAGAAAGATGGTGCTTGTTGTAGAAATTGGCATTCTCAAGACACATAGTTTGCAGGAAGGCTCATTTCCAAGGAATTTGAGTGAATCCCAGTGGGGTGTGTGTTGTATAGACCAGCTGGGATCATCCACTCCACTGAGAGATGGGACACCCCAGAGATTGCTCATTAGGGCCAGCTGGTACAGGACAGTCTCATGACCTCCGAATAAGCTACATGCTGCCTCTTAAACACAAGAGAAATCATTCAGGAGAAGACAGCCAACACTTAATGAGCATCAACTGTGTGGCAGGCACCGGACTAGAAGGTTTATAAAGGAAATTTCCCCCAGAATCCCTAGGAACTGAACACTTGTCCCCATTTTACAGAGTAAGTCACTTGCCCCAAATCATATAGCTGTAAGTAGCAGAACCGGGATCCAAATCCAGGTCTACCTGGCTCCAAATCACGTACTCTTCTGGCTGCAGCATACCTCTTCCATGGGGCTGTCCATAACTTCCTGCTGAAAGCGCATTTGTACTCCAACCATGAAGGGAGTGGGGCAGCAGACGGTGGCCAGAAGGCTCTCGGGCACAACGGGGATGTAGGTGTGTGCCCAGCTGAAGGGGTACAGCAGCGCAGCAGCAGCATGGATGCACTGAGACAAGGTACTGGGTTGGAGCACAGAGAGGAGAGTCAGAGAGGACCCTGCACCTCCGCCCTACACACCCTCTCGTTGCCCTGCACCCACAGCAGCTACTACAAGTCCTTCCTGCACCTGTGCAAAAAGGCAAGTCTGGGAGCCACGCAGATCACAGAGCTTGTCACCACTTGTTGCCAGGAGAAGGGCAAAAACCAGGAGAGGTTTCCTCTCTGCACTAAGGAGCCACAGGCTCCACTAACCCAGGGTGGGACATCTATTTGATCTTTCATTTCCCAATTAGTCATCTCATTACTGGTCCAAAATAAAAATGGCTCAGAAGTGGGGAGAGAAGAAGGGATGTCTTCATTCAAACAGAGAAGTGACAGAGCCACCAATGTGTGCCGACAGCAGTGCTGAAGATGATGCAGATACCAGGAAGAGTAAGACACTGGGCCTGCTTTTAAGGAACTCCCAGTGGAGTAAAGAGACAAACTGTCCACCTGGGCCTCAGTGCAGAGCAAAGCCTTTTCTCCTAGTGTCTATAAACCTTCATCCCCCACCCTGACCTCACATGGCTCACCCTGGCCACTTGAGGGCATTGAAAGCTACCAGGTTGGTGCCCGAGTTAGCTTGGGAAATTCCTAGATTCCAGGAACCTCTGGCTCAGCAATTCCTACATGGAAAGTCCCACAGAGGTGGCTCCTCTAAGCTATGCAAGAAAGCATCCCTCATGTCATTCCTGCCCAAGCACAGTCAGCCTTCTCCTCGCCCCCCAGGCACGCACACATGCACACTCTGGCTTCTATTTAGCAGCTTCCACGGCTCTTCATTCCTCCAGCCAAATCGCCCCAAAGCCAAGGCCAATAAAAACACAGATGCGGAAACCTTGTTTCAATTCTTGGTATCAAGCTAGCACTTCCTGAGTAAGAAAGGTTTGACTCTCTGAGCGTGCAGCTACAACTCTGGCTGACTGGAAGTCCCCTCCCAGTGCGAGCCTCAGGAGCCTGAAAACTCCACATGGGAAGGAAGTGGGGAGTAGTGGTATCTCCCTGGAGAAGGTTCACTCCTTCCCCCTTCGCTTCCCAAACACTGATCTGAGGGGAAGACCAGAACCCCAGCCCCAGCCACCACAGAAACTTCTTTCTACACAGACCTAGGAGTGGAAGAGCTTTTTGTTTGTTTAATATTTTTTTAGTTGTTGATGGACCCTGTATTTGTATGCGGTGCTGAGAATCAATCCCAGTGCCTCACACATGCTAGGCAAGCGCTTTACCTCTGAGCTACTACCCCAGTCCTAGAAGAGCTTTTTTTAAAGCAAAGATGATGTCTTTCCCACAAGGATTAAACTAATTCTAGTTCCTCTTTAGTTGTCACTGATTTTCTTTTGAATTTCAACACACAAATCCCAACCCCTACCCAAGCTTCCTCTCCTCTGAAACCCATGACATTCATCTAGACCTCTGACCTCTGTTATTTCTCTAACATCCTTCTCTTCTTCCCTAAAAGTTAGAACAAGGGCTGTCAGCTCAGTGACATTGATCTGTTCCCCCACCCTCTGCCCAGATATAAATAGAAGGTTAAACCCTACTATTTTGTGATTTTTTTTTTCTTCTTCATCTGTCACATGTCTCCCATGTACTTTTTAGACATGAAGCCTTTCGGAAGTAGAAATCAAGATGTGACCGTGCCCTGCTTTGACTACACACAGGGAAATCCTTAACTGTGAACTTCTTAATAGCAGCTAATCCTCATCAATATGTCCCTGGCCTGGGGCTAGATGCTTATAATGTGAATATTTCCTTTCATTCTTTACACAACCCTGTGGCTAGG
Organism: Marmota marmota marmota; assembly: GCF_001458135.2. NCBI lineage: Eukaryota > Metazoa > Chordata > Mammalia > Rodentia > Sciuridae > Marmota > Marmota marmota. The sequence continues at coordinate 3,905,769 of NW_026000081.1, forward strand.
TACAATCATTTCCCATTCTACAGAAAAGAAGATCATGTCTTCAAGAAGTTAAGATGGGGACCTGGGGGGACCCTCATAGCTGCAGATGGAAAACAGGATTTGAAACTCATCTGCTGATTTCAATACCAATGCTTTCAACCACTACGCAATCCTGCAACCCCTTAAGGTCAAGAACCATGTCCTAGAAGAGTTTTTTTTAAAGCAAAGATGATGTCTTGTTGGTATCTTCCCAATGCTTTTATCTGGCAAACAGCTGACACACAATAAACGTTTGTTGAATGAGTGAATCAATGGGTAGATAGGCTTATCCTTCATAGCATCAGATGCCCTCCTGGACTATTCTCCACCCCTTCTCCTCACTCAGCCTTGCAAAGGCACAATCATGCCTGCATTCACCCTAACTGGTCTTGCCTAGGCTGTCTCAGGAACAAGGACAGTTCAGTGTCCTGCTTCAAGCCCAGGATATAACTGAGTTTGGAGACAGGGCAGGGGAGTTGCAATAGATGTTTTTCTACATCTAAAATGAGGATTCAAGAACAGGAATCAGGAGAGTGGACACACAGATCCTACAGTCTGACTTCCTTTGAGAACCTCTAGTCTGTTCCCGTGGCCGAGGGATGCAGACCATCCAGTGACTGAGCCCACCTGAGACCTTCTGCCAGGAAGATGATCTTTCTCTCCAACACTGCAGAGGCAAAGATCTGAATAATCTGTTCAAAACGAAGACAGTGCAACAGGGAACTAAAATCCACGTGTTCAAGGTGGGAGTCCAGGGGCCGGGTCAGTGAGATGTACTGTGGGAAAACCAGAGGGGAGGAGTCATTACATTGCAAGAGCCCTCAGACCCCAGAAAGCTGGGCCGCTACCAGCCCTACTCCATGCTTCCCACTGGAGAAATCTGATCCTGTCTCTTTGCCCCTATAAAAAACCCACAGGGGGGGTTGCTCTGCTCTAACGATGGCATGACCTAATCTTCAACATGGCACATGAGGTCCTGCCTTGAGCATGCACCCCTCTCAACATACTTCACACCTGTCTACCTGATTCTCAGGAGCAGACCATGCTCTCCCACCTGAAGCCCTTCACAGGTTGGTCCTCCCTTGCCCCACATGGCTTTTACCTTCTATCAGGCCTCAGAGGCCCACCTTGACCACCAATTACTTCATCATCTTTTTCTCATGTAACGCCCTGGATTTTCTTTGAGATGATACACTTTTTAATTATATATTCATTGATAGTTTGCTTATTTAATGTCTGTCTTCCCTATCAGGCTTTTAGCTCCATCGCGGTAAGGGACCACATTCATTTTGGTCACCACTGGGTATGCAGAAAATAGTACATATTGGCACACAGAAATCATTGAGTACTTATTTTTCAAGTCAATGAATAATCCTAGATGCTTCCATATTCTTCCATGGGAAAGACAAAGTTTAGAGGGGCACATAGACCCTCCATGGCTCTGGACTAGAATCCCAGGGGTCAGGACTAGAATTCTGTCCCACTTGCTGCCTCAGTCTGTTTTGTGCCTTAGAACAACAGCATCCCCACATACCATGGTGGGGGATGGACTCAGGGATGGGGATGGGCGATAAGAAATAGGCGGGTGGAGGCTACAGGTAAGACAGAAATACAGGACAGACACACAGAACAAAAGGGAGGTGTTCTATGCAAGCAGCCCTTTGGGGACTGGGGACAAAGTCCTTTCTAGCACCAAAACCCTCAATTTACATGTTTTACTGATCTCAGTGGCTTGAACAATAACTAGGTGCTTTGGGGTATCAGGTTGGAAGGCTCAGCAAATGTGAGTTTGATTGTCAGCTCTGCCATTAATTCTAACCAAGTTCCAGTCCCTGCCTGGCTCAGTTTCTCTGTACGTTAACCTGGTGAGTAGAAGAAGAGTAGTGAGAGGTGCCACAGAAGCCTACCCTCTCCAGCCAGGGGGCTTTCACCCATTTGCTAGCTCACCTCTGTGCCAGAGTCAGGGATGAAGCTCTTGAGGGTGACAGTTTTTCCAGGTGCAGGGAAGGCTGCCTCTCGGAGGCCCTGCATGAATGGGTAGATGACAGCCATGGAGATCTGATGCCTCTTTTCTACTTCATCCAGGATCTGCCACAAGAAAGGGCCACAAGAGACAAGGCTCAGAGGGATGCCACTGATCATCCTGAGGTGCTCACGCTGCTTCAACTTAGTCTCATGCACCTTCGAGGCCCCTCCACCAACTGGCTCTTTCCCTCCCTTGCTCTCAGGCTCAATCATCTGCTCTCATTATCTTCTGAACAAGACCAGATATGTCCTAGCCTTCTTTTCATTCTCTCTACCAAGCCATATGCCTCCCTTCCCACACTAATATAAAACGACAGGCCCCAGAAAGCCACGCCAGAGTACTCAGCATCCATGACAGCAGTGCCTGGAATGGATCCAGTGACCTCTTGAGTGTCACTCTGACCTCCAGTTCCACTGAAGACTCTCCAAAGTCAGGGTCAGGAACTGCTTCCAGCCCTCAGAACACTGCTCAGATGAAAGTTCCGCCCAAGCAAAGCTGACGGAGGTCCTGCCCTGGTCCCCCAGGAGTCTTGCTGGGGCAGAGCACTAAGAAGCCCTTTACAGCCACTGAGACATGTCCACTCTGACGGCTCCTCTCTGATCCTGACTCAGTGTGCTGGGGCTCCAATCAATCCAGCAGCACAAGACCTGGGCACCTCAAGTTCTACCCTTAAAGGGGTTAGAGCAAGGCTTAGGGCCCCTACTGTATGATGACTACCTTCCTATTTGTTCATAAAGAGACTTCTCATCGCAGCCCAGGGGAGAGGAAGCTGAAGGACCATTAGATCCACTGGACAGATGAGGAAACTGGAATTCAGGGCAGAAGACTCCTGAGGCTCTTCCCCTTATCCTGCTTCAACTGCTTTCTGACTTGACTGGAGTTGGAGCAGTGGTGCTCTCTCTGCAGGGGAAATAATCCTCCAGATTTTCCTAAAATCAAGTTAGGCCCAAGCCCCTCTCTGCTTCAGTGTCCCCAAATGTCCTTGATGAAGGCCAGGCTACGGGGAAGGAGGTCCACTCAGAACACAAGTTGCACAGGAAGGGCGAGAAGCCAGACCAAGCCTAGAAGCTGAACAGGCCTAACAGGCCCTGAGGAATCCTGTTCCACCCCTACCTTGGAGAACAAGCCGAAGCAGCCAATGCAGCTGATGATGCAGTACACTTTGGGAAGTCGAGGGCCGGGGCCGGCGGGCTGGGGAGGGACAAGAGGCATCTTCAGTGCTGCAGCCTTCCCAGTAGTTTCTCCCACCTGGGGCTGAGGAGCTCAGGGCTGAGTGCTGGGGATGGGGGTAAATGGGGACTTATGGGCTGGATGGAGAAAGGCCTGGCTAGGCAGTGGTTCCATTCATGGGACAGGCAGCTGGGAGGTCAGAATGGTCACCAAGGTCAAAAGAAGATGGCCTTCAGGGAGCTGAGGTTCATAGACAAGCCCCGCTGCCTTCAGGGCCAACACAATCTGAAGGTCAGCAAAGCGAGGGAGCAAGCACGTCTTAGAGATGAGGAAATGGCTAAGTAGGACAGCACTGTCAAGGTGCTTGCAGAGAATCGTGGAGACCCAAGAAGTGGACCTAGTTGTTCAAATTCCAGCCTCTGCTCTGGGGGACTCCCGGGGCCAAGGCAAGCAGGTCTGGATAAGAAGACAGGGAGAGGAGTCAAGTGGAGCCTCTCACAATGCACGGAGCTATTAAAAGCTAGGAAGAGCACAGACCAGAACCTGGCCAGCAAAGGTATCACAGGTGAGAAAGAAGGAGTGCAATGTCCTCCTTCTCATGGGGCTGCAGAAGGGACATTAGCAGAATAGCAAGTTCTGGGCTGAGTCCCTACAACCACCACTTCAGGGAGCCTGAGCTTTTGCAGCTGAAGCTTGAGCAAGCCCAGCTGTGGAGCTGAGCAGGCTGCAGATAGGAGGGGGCAGTGCTGGGCGACACAGACCAAGAGGCGCCTGCAGTATCCAATCTTCCTGCTGCCGTCCACATTGGTCAGGACAAAGGAGAAAGTCTCCCTGCAGAAGAGCAAACAAGACTTGGTTTGCATTACTCACTAGATTCTAAAAGGAGGTCAAAAGGGAGCTGATGAATAATCATGTTAGTAATTACCCCAGTAATTTATTAAATGCTTATTGGTGTCAAGCCCTAAAGGCATCACCTCATCGGATCCTCAAAGAAATCTTTTGAGGTAGGTTTGATTATTATTTCCACTTTAAAGATGAAGGACTGAGGCTCTGAGAGGGTGAGAGGATATTGCTTGCTTGCTTTACTTATTTTTGGTACTGGGGTGTGAACCCAGGGCACTTTACCACAGAGTCACATCCCCGGTTCTTTTTATTTTTTTTATTTTCAGACAGGGTCTTGCTAGTTTGCTGAGGCTGACTGTAAATTTGCAATCCTCCTGCCTCAGACTCCTCCCCAGGTCCCTGAGATTACAGGCATGTACCACCACACCCCACCTGTAAAGGTATGTATTGAAGGCAGACTCGTAAATGGTAAAGCCAAATTCAAACCCAGGGAGTCAACTTCCAGGGCTGATGTCATAAGGGTCTTTGCTATGTTGCCTTCATAGAGGCCACAGGCCTCCTGTCCAGTCCAGTTTCCACCAGTAGCAGAGTCAAATACAATTATTGCTCCTCGGACATCTGAGAATTCCAGCCATCTTTGGACAGAGGTAGAACCACAGCTAGATGCTTGGCCTTAAGGGCCCACAGGCAAGATGTTTATAAATGAATCAACTCCATCCCGTGGCAGGAAATCCGGCATGTACACCAGGGGAGGGGACCACAGGAGACACACGTGGCCCACACTTGCCCCTTCTTTCCCAATCTGATACTCCAGGGTGGAGCAGTTACCTGGGATATTCGGTGAGTGGTGCCCACTCATTCCCATCTGGGAAGCAGAACAAGGGGATGGCTTTGAGAAGCCGCTCCTCCTCCTCCTGCTGCCCTCGAAGCAGATTCTCCCGCTGTAAGAAAAAGAAAGGAAGGGATTGTGAGGGCAGGAAGGATAGCAGGCTTTTGAGGCTTTAAAACTATCTTGGAATATGCTTTTCCACGTGGGGGGTCAAAGGGCACCTCTGTCTGAATTCTGGGTCTAGCAAGAGAGGTCCTTCTGGGCCCCATTGACGTGAGTGTGGGTTGGACTTTAGTATCTTGAGGATCTACATAGTTAAGAAGCAGATCAGGGGCCACACTGCATACTGAAAGGCCCTGAGCTGACCCAGCCCCTGGGAGGGTGATGTCAGAGAGATACCACATCAGAAAAGAGAAGCGGCCAACTCAGTCGCTGCACCTGCTAACGAGAGGGGTTAACCAGAAAGATGCCCTATTTCACCTCTTGCCCAAGTGCAGCATCAGACAAGAAGGAACCTAATGCTTGGGCTGCGGTGCAGTCCCCGGCCTACCCACTAACTCTGTGCTGCCCTGCCCTCTCCTTCCCACAGAGCAGGAGGGGACTCCTTCTAGAAGGCATGGCAGAAGGTAAGCTTCCCTATGGAGAAAGGTGACTGAGGATGGAATCTGGGCAAACTCTGAGGTCCCAAAAGGGGCAAGAGCTCTAGTCTAGCTTCCCTTCTAGGGAGCCTCGGCCTCAAAGAAGCAGGCAGACCTAGATTCTCTGGGTGATAACAGAAAACTAGGGCTGGGCTAAGAAGGAAATAAGAGCAGCACACCCAGAGCTCCAGCCCCGGCAGGGAGGGGGGAAGGAGTGGAACCCCCATTCTCGGCCCCCACCCCCTCCTTCAGTCCTTACCTTGGGAAACTGGTAGGTGATGGTGGGTTCATAGTCGTCTCCTGAGTGCTTTTTTTTAAGAGAAACCACCAGAAGATATTCAAAGAAATGCTGCCCCCCAGCAAAGCTGGGCAGAGAGTTCTCTTGAGTCCTTTCTGGTTCGTTTACAGCTTCCCCTAGATTGTCCCGGGGAGATCCTGAAACCAAGATAGTGCCATCCGTTCAGGATCTCTTTGATCCATTCTGTGGAGTCTGTGAGAATGTGGGCAACCTGCAGGGCTCCAGGCTGCCCTGCCCACGCTGAGACACCTGAGCCTGGCCGGCACTGCCGGTCCGCAAACAAAACCAAAGCCAAGTGGGCAGTTTCCACACACGCCCTGGGAGGTTTAAAACTGGGATAAGCCAAGAGAAGGAGAGAAATCACCGAGGTAGAAGCTGAGGAAACATACTGGACAGGCTCATGGAGACCCTATCCCCTGGGGAACCACAGAGTCTCTGCCTACCGGAGGAGTCCAGGAACAGCAAACCCTGAGTGAACTTGTACTACATGAGCAGGACAGGCCCAAGGGGCATATGACTGTGATCACACCATCCGCCACAGAGGGCACAATCAGCTCTGCAAAACTGCAGGGAAAACCTCATGGCCCAGCCACATGGGGGGACATGTGGAGGTCAACATATGAAGGAAAAAGAGGAAGGAGCACTTCAAGAAAGGAACAGTCCCATTTAAAAGGGTTCTGCTGAAAAAATAGGAAGTGGACAAGCCAGTCCTGACCTGCTCGGTGTCGGAGTCGAGGCAGTCGATTTCGGAAGCGCCTGAGTGCTCGGCCGACCGCTCGTCCTTCCATCTCCCCGGGCCTTCAGGACATGGAGTGGGCTCCCCTTTCCCCCAGCACAGGCTGGCTACAGAAAGGCCACTGCTTTGGTCTCCAGCCACAACTCTCTAAAGACGAGCCACACGCTAGCTTCCAAAGAGGGGAGAACAGTTCCCATCCTGTGCACCCCGTGGTTGAACAAGAAAGATGTCACGCGACCCAGGAGGCAGCTGAACGTGGGCATGAGAGCGGCAGCATCCTGGCACTGCGACGCAGCTCCAGGCTCCTCCCAAAAGCCCCAGGGTGTGGTGAAAGAAAAGGTCATGAGCAAACACCTCCAAGGACCAGCTGCTTCTGGGCTGAGGGCTTGTAACTCTGGACTGCAGACTTCACAGCGAGTTTATTTACAACCTCACCGCCCTGAGGAACGCCTGATAGCATCAGACGGTGGATCCTGGAACCTCGCCAGTCTCAGGACAGGGATCTTACATCCCCATAGCTTTGGTTCCTCACCTTTCACTTCTCCACATGGTCAACAGCAGTGGAAAGCTCCTACAAGGTTACCTGCTACGAACTTCAAGGACTTCAGGACCTCAAATGAGATCACAGAACCAAACATTCCCTGATCAAGGCAGACTTGGCCTGATAATGATCTGATGAATTCTTCTAGCAGGAGAGGGAGTCCTAGAAACCAATATGGACCACAGCCTCCTCTCCTGATGATGAAGTAGAGAACAAAGTCCACCCCTGAGTTGGGAATTCTTGCTATTTCTGGAATAACCCCCTGCAACATGTCCTGTGCAAAGGCAGAGAGTTCTCTCACTAGGACTATTCCAGGGCTCCAGCAAATTCCCTCTTTCCAAATAGGAACCACTGACTCAGGAAATTGTCCCCAGCCTAAAGTAGGGGACTGGTTGCATCAGCAGCCTGAAGGTCATTTAGTGGCAGTGGAAAGCATCCGGGTGCTCTCCACTCCACCCCATTCCTGCTTAGCCTGTCTCCCTGTGGGGTCAGGCCAACAGGCTGAGCTGCTGGCCCACGGCTGGATCCGAAGAACAAGGAAGAGGGAAAAACTAGCAGTAAACCACCTAGGCTTCTCACAGACACCCTTGAATAAGGAAATGCACACGATAAGAAGGAAGAACTTTTTGTCAGGAAGTTGCCTCAAAGAAGAAAGAGGCTGGAGGCCGGCCGAGGGGTTCGGTGTCAGTGTCAGCCACTCCTGCAGAGAACAAGCAGCCTTCTGGGAGAGAGTGGGGTTCTGGGGTAGGAGAGGTGGCTGCCTTGCTGCTAAGAGCTGTCAGCTGGGCTTTTGAGGCCATGATTCCTGGGGAAATCCCAATCCCAGTAAATAAGGATATTACAAATGTTATAATTGGTGAGAAGCATGAACCAGAACTCAGAGACTTTGCCACACCTTTACCTACATACCACCTGCACAGACTTGTTGAATAATCCTTACTGCCTATTTGGGAGGAACAAGCAACTTCCTGATATAGGTGGGGAAACTGAGGCATGAAGTAATTCAGAGGCTATTTAAAATTAACAGGATCTGCTGAAGGTGGGGATTATGAAAGCTCCAGGTCTGGGTTTCTGCCTTCCACTGCCACTAAGCAACACAGCAAAAAACCCACAGAGGTTTGCAAAGGGCTCTGAGATCCAGAATCTTCTCGCTGATCATTCCTGAACCTCAGGAAATCATGCCCTTTCCTAAATCCTTCGGGCAGCATTTTAAGCCTGCTTCCTTTTGCTTTATCAGGAGACCAAAGGGACAGCGAAAAATCAAAAATCCTTGACAAAAAAAACATAACTAGACTTTTTGACTGAGGCGCAAGAAATCTATCAAAAAACTGCTTTCTCCCTCCCCGTTTTCAAAAGGGGTTATCAAAAGAAGAGAAAAGCCTGACAGAAAACTAGCATCCATCATGTAATCCCCAGTGCCCTAGAAAGGGATTACCATCCTGGGTTTTAGTTGATGAGGGACTCACCCTTTCTAGGGAAGTCAGGACAAGTTACACTTGTTCCTCCACCAGGAAGCCCCTCCCACAACCATAGGACTGAAGTCCCAGAACTGTTTAGAATCGAGGTGAGGGGATTTTCTGACCGCACTCTGAAAAGCTGAACTTTTCTCTTTGAACGGAGCTGCTTTCCACCCAGGACCGCCAACAACACTCCTCCTCACTATGGCAATTCACACACACACACACACACACACACACACATCCTCCTAATATGCAACTGTCTCGGCACCAGGCACCCGAAAGACACAAGAGGAAAGGGAAAATCCCCAGGAAGGTAGAGTGTCCCATGTAGAAGCCAAAGAAGACACACTCTTGACCTGACAGGTGCTGAACTTCAGGACAGATAATAGAGACTGATTATCTTCTGGTTCCTAAACAGCCAGGAAGTTCTTCCCAACAATCACCAGACCTATGTTGGAGTGAGTGGGTGGGGGCCAGAGGAAAGTCTCATGTGGGCTACAAAAGGCAGACTCTGTCCATTGGACTGACTTCCCAGGTCAGTGCTCTCCAGAGAAGAAAGGTCTCACCCTGCATTCTGTTCCAGTCACTGCCCAGCTTCTGACCTCTCCCTCGGGGTGCAAGCTGGAATAGATACTGGAGAGAACAGCAAGGACGCTGGGGGAAAGCACCAGGTGTCAGAATGGACGGGAAAAGGACATAGCCACTGTAATTCAGAGAAGGAGGCTTTGACCTCATCCTGGGGTCTCTCCAACTCTGGGACTGGGAGCAGGAAAGAAGCTCACTGGGCTGTCCCTTTGTCAATGTTGGAAGGAGTGGGCTGTCTGGGAGTGACCCCTGCTCCCCTTCCCGTGTTTGTTTCTTCTCAGAAGAGGAAACTTAAGGTAAAAAAAAAAAAATCTAAACGGTTATGGCTACTCAGCAGAAGGACTGGCTAGCCAAGCAGCAATAAACGTTTGCTGAATGAATGAATAACCTAGTGATATCCTAATTACCTTCCCTCCAAAGCCCAACCCTCTTCTGAGAAGAAAAGAAAGAAAACTAACATTGACTTCTAACGTAATCCCCACCAACTGGATGAGGGGAATTAGTCCCATCTCAGTGATGGGATGGAGTGTCCCACATCTCTGGGTCACTCGGGAAGCAGCTAAGCAGGCTTCAGCTCAGTTCTGCCCACCCGCCGCTAGTCTGCGGGGCACCTGGGCGCCCCTGAGTGGGGTAGGTTCGTGGTCACCGGGCAGGGCCGTTTTCGTGGCCGGCTGTCTCGGCAGGGTCAGGGGCAGCTGGCTCCCAGGAACTGGGCAAAGGCTACAGGCGGGCGTGGGGCTGCGAGGCGGGCACAGCTGCTAGTCGACGTGGGACTGAGGCGGCGCTTCCAGGGGTCACCGCAGCCCGGGCGCTGCAGGCACACTGCGGTTGCACCACAAGTTTCCTGAATAAAAGGACACGTGGCCCCGGGGCCCCACAACGGTTTCCTTCGGCTGGTCGCCGGCGGGTCGCCTCCCCCTCGCCCCGGCGGACCCCGCCCCCACCTAACCCTTTTCACC